>NC_142032.1:2869772-3180227 GCF_982192425.1 Myodes glareolus | reverse complement strand
CTCCACTGAAGACCCCCGCCTCTGCCCCAGGATCTAGTGATGTCCTGGCACCTGGTCCATCAAGGGTTTATCTGAAACTCATAGGAACAAGGATCAATGAACCATTTCATAAACATGGACTTTAAGAAACCTGCTGGTCCATCTCTACCAACAGTGCAATCGATACTGATTTTCATACATTATTAAGTGTTCATGAAACAAGAACGTGCCGGGGGCCAGAGGAGTAACAGCCTGCGTGGCGCTTCCTGGGCAATCTGCTGAGGCGCCAAGGGAAGGGTGCCAGCACGGTGGAAGACAAACGAGAAACACGTGAGGTCGCCCTAAAGCGGGACTCTGCGTATCCCTGTCTTTACCTCTCTGTAATGCTATTTATATGGTAACATGACAAGAAGTGGCCCCGGCATGCTGCTCCACTTTAGAAACCTTCTCACCTCTCGCAGAAATGGAAAAAGATAGAACGCAGAAATTGCTTCTTTAGTTAATATTTCTGCAGTTCCGCCGGAACGGTTTTAATAGTGTGTGTGTGTGTGTTCTAGATTCCAGGTCTCAATTAAGAACCCATCAGAATGCAGGGCCAAATATTAAAATAACGGATACTGGCCTATAGTTCAACTTCAAAGGCCCTTTGTCAAACAGTGTCTTAAGGCAGGAGATGGAGGAAGAGAGGCTGGGGATTGAAGAGCAGAAAAGAGCTAAGTATCTCCTCTGGAACAAGGAATCCAGGTCTACACTTCAAATGCCAACAGGAACAGCAGAAAGAGCACCGTTTTGTCAAGGGAATAGAAAGTGAGATCTTCCAGGCACAGGCTGTTTGGCCCTTAACGCACTGCTCAACTTCTCGGGGCTCGAATTTCGCCCTCAAGATTCAGAAGGCACAGCACCAACCTTTAGTGAGAGCTGGGCACAAAAGCAAAAGAAATGGGGTTGGGGTGTTTAGTAAAAAGGTACAGCAGTCACTTCTCCGTACGTTCCCAGAGCGACCTCCTTCCAACAGGGAACAAATCTGGAGGACACATGGGTCTAAGATGGCAGAGTCCCAGGTGGAACGAACCATGGATTCACCAAAAATAGGCCAGTTGACCAGATGATTAAAAGTCTGTCGTATGCTAATGCATGGACAGGGTGGATCCTCACCAATTTAGCAGGAGTAAATTACAATTGATTTTCAAAGAAATTGCTTGTTCTCTTTCCCTCTCGCAGCTGTGTCAGACACAGCTGCCCCTGCCTTTGTCACAGACAGGACCAACTGAATACACGTCAAGGAAGATTGAAAAAGATGATTCATGAGACAGATGTCCCAAACTGCACACACTGTAAGTGTAAAACCCAAAGCAGGCAGATATGCTCATGTACCCAAATCTCTGTGGCACACGGTATGGTGACGTGTTTCTGTACCTACCAGAGGGCTTGTGTCCAAGTCAGCCCACCCTCAGGCCCCTGTGCCCTACACCTCTCCAGTCCCTCTGCAGGAGGGAAGCTGTCCTGTGCTGTGCCATTTGAACGTTTACCACTTAATGCAAGATCATGAAAGAACAAACCCCTAGAAACCTCTCCCAGGGCTCTGCAGCCTGAAATCCTGGTCACGAAGAGAAATGGTTAAAAGATCAGAGAAGGCAAGAAATCATTGGAAAGGTTAACAATGGCTGCTTTCACCCCTAATTTCTGATATGGTGATAGACCCCCTTAGAACGTTAATTAGAATGGAAGGAGAGATGAAAGAAATGCCCATGGGACATAATAAATTAGCCCCTTATGCAAATTACCCATTCATTTCCATCACTGACCCAGCTAGTTGAGTCTCTAAATTACAGGAAGTGCTTAGCTTCTTTAACAAAAAAATATCAAATCAAGGATTGAGGTTTTTTTTCCTTTTTTTTTTTTTTAATCTGAGGGCCGGGAGGGCTTAAAGCAACAAATAATTTCTCACTTCTCCTCTCACAGAAACTCTGAAGAGGGACAAAAGATGAAAATTAACTGATGGATCTATCAGCCAACCCTTGTTAGGCAGCGGTCAGTGCTCCTCTGGCCGGAGCCCCTGGGGCAGCACTCAGTCCCCTCCAAGAGAGGCAGGAGGGATCAGAGGCCTGAACAGGTCAAGGACAGGTGAGAAGAGGCAGGAAAATGCTGGAATCTGGAGAGCTTCAGACAGCAGTTTAAAAGCAAACACACCTAATTCTGCTTGTCATCACTGTTCCCCACGATTTATGTGCCACTGCCCCAGAAATTTATGGAACTTTCAGTTTTCTTATCAATAAAATAAGAGGGCTGAACCGGGATGACCTCCAAAAGTCCTGCCCAGGGCATCCCTGTTTATCCCTGTCAGACCAGCAGGACCATTGGGACTGTTTGAGTTACTTAAATATAATCCTACAGCGTGTAGTTTCCCTACAAGATTCACCTGCAGCTCAGTTTTCTCTTCCCTTCTCTCATCTTTCTCCCTTTCTCTTTCGTTCTCCACTATTCTCTACATACGTTTAGCCAATCGACTAAACCAGTTTATAAATCACATATATATATGATTATGTGTGTGTGTGTGTGTGTGTGTATGTGTATAAACGTATACACATGTATTGTGTGTTGAGGATCAACAGTTTCCTCAGGATGAAGAAAATGTTTAGAAAAAAAAAGACAGCAAGGCACATAAAGGTATAATATTCAATGCACAGACTCTTCAAGAAAAGAGCAGAAATCTGTTAAAGGCCAATCCAGTCGTCTGCCATTCTAATGTCACAGGCACACGTGACCTCTAGGAAGGGTGGACGGTCGCCCAAGGGCCCCCACCTACTCAAGGGTTAAGCTAGCAGATTCCTACCTCCCAGACCTATTAGCACTTGAGAATCTGGCACTGTCTCAGACAACAATAGAAACCAAGGTGCAGGGTGTCCTCTGAAAAGAACAAGCTTCGACAGTAGAAAAATGAAGAGACGCCAGAAAGAAATACTTCAGGCGACTAAAGAGAAGGAATGAGGACAGACACACCGGCTATAAATAATTCTGCACCTTGTAACAATCTTCAGCTCACGCAATTACCTGTCCCTCACTGATGTTTTATCTCCCTTCCCTAAGCAGGACCTCCAGTGACTCCACGCAAAGTATCTGGCTGCTTCGACAATCCCAGCCTTCACCGGAGCACGTAGGCCTCCGCCATAAAGAGTCAGAGACCACAACATCCCATTACTTTATTCATAAAACTTATCGAGGTTCACATTTAATCCAAATAATATACCGTTGCCTGGAGGACACAGTCAGTGACACAGAAAGACAGTTTCCTCATGTCATCAGGCAGGTAATGAGCAAGCGTGCAGAAACTAAAATAAAAGGCCGCACGCGTGTTTTTCACACACTTGTTTACAAGTTCAAAGGCCCTAAAAGGCTCCTATTAATATGGTTGCTTAGACTGGTTATCCTTTCTTTTCTTGGTGAACCTGTTGGTAATTTCACACTGTCATGCCATAAAAGTGAGTCATCTCAGGGGCAAGAAAGGGGGAGACTAAAACTCAAAGGTAGTGGTCTGTGAAAGTGAACCGTGAGCGTACTTAGCAGAGGCTTTGAAGGCGGAAGAGTCTCCCCTGTCTGAGGCATGCCCTTTGCGGGGAGCAGTAATTCTTCTGTGGGGCACTGGGAAGATTTATGGGGTGAGGTGGGAGAAATGGGAGTCAGTGAAGCTGAGAAGGGAAAGCTGATCACAAGAATCCTTAAGGACAGGAAGAGCTCGCTTCCCGGGTGATAGCCACATACTCACCTCCTTCCAAGAAGGATCAGCAGTAGGAAAGTGAGCGTGAGCAGAGCCCCCCCCCCACACACAGGAAGGGCCTGCAAGCCCCATGCCTGGCTAGTGAGAGGCGAGGTTGTCCTCCAGAGCCTTTGAAATAAGAGAGAAATTTATCCTGCTTGGCTGAGGGCTCTGGATTGCAACCCTCTTCCGTCCAATTAGGGAATATGATGTATGGAAAAGAAGTTCGTTCCCTTGTCTGGAAAGAAAAGGGTCTCAGCATTTGATTTTAAAGTGAGGAAGGGTTTATAGAAAACAATGATATTCTAGGCACTATGCTAAAAATTTTCATAAAACATCATCAACCCTTAAGAACATATAAAGTAGATGCAATCATCCTCTGATTTTTAAGGCCAAGGAAGTCAAACTTTGGGCAAAGCCAGGAGTCACCTGGATTAGTGAAAACTCAGGCTTTGTGTTCTTTTTCTAGCACACAGGTGTGCTAAGAGTGGCCCTGGGAAGCTCCCCTGCGCACTGGCAGAAGACTAGATGGCCACTATGCCCTGTCCATGACAGAGTGAATGGCGAGGGGCGGAAGGAGACAGAGACCGAGCATGAAAAGTCTATGAAGTAAGAGAGGCGTTGCCATCAGGACATCAAGGAACCTGGTAAGGAAGAGGTCAGATGATGCCGGGGAAAACCAGACCCAAGTGGACAAGTATCAAGGCTGATGCAAAGTTCAGGCAAAAGACAAGATGGTAGCTTGAGGAGGGGAGGGAGGCAGCACCCAAGAGGACATGTTGTCTC
This sequence comes from Myodes glareolus, assembly GCF_982192425.1. Classification (NCBI taxonomy): domain Eukaryota; kingdom Metazoa; phylum Chordata; class Mammalia; order Rodentia; family Cricetidae; genus Myodes; species Myodes glareolus. The sequence continues at coordinate 3,175,708 of NC_142032.1, read as the reverse complement.
CTGTCTCCTCTGAGCCTGGACACAGCCCTGCTGCCCAAGTGAGGGTGGCAGAAGGCAGAAGAGGACCCTACTGTAACACACGGGCATCCGGTAACACCACTGTATAAAAGAAACTCAGGAATGAAGGGTACAGGGGAAAAGGAGGAGGAAGTATGAGATCCAGTTTGGACATGCTCAGTTGAGGTGATAGACACAGCAAGATGGTCCCATCCAGAGCTCAGCAGGAAAGATTGTTTTAGGACTTAGAAGATGCTGAAGTAGGAGAGATGGCTCTGAGTCACCCATACCCTGGAATGGATAAGGTGTGTCCAGAGCACACAGCAAAAAAGATAGCCATCCTCCCACACAGCAGTGCCTGGCAAATATTAAGCAATGTGGTCCTGGCCAAAGCACTTACCCTCTCTCCAAGAGTGTTTATAAAAGCAGAGAACTGATTGGCCCAGACCTCTGATGTCACCATGTCCATCAGTCACCTGTGGTCAACAGAAGGGCTGCTCTGGACCAGAAAGGGTGCTGGGTAGACACAGAGCATAACAAGCAGTCACTGATTTCGAGTGGGGAAGACAGACACATCAATAAGTCCTCTCAATGTGCTGTGATTAACCGTTGCCATAAAATTAAAAGCACAGGAAACAGGAGGGAGTCCTAAATGAAGGGCCTGTCTGGGGGATTCCGGAAAGACCTTCAGAGGAGAAAGTTGACTACAGTCTTGACAGAGCATTAGATGCTTCTGAGGCTACTACAAGGCACGAGCAGAGGCCCAGGAGGGCGAACATAGATGGGACACATGGAGAAAGGTTTAACCGAGGGAATGTGGACGGAAAGAGAGCACGGGACTTCCAGGGGGCAATGGGATTAGGCCAAAGAGGGTCTCCATGGCCTGCTAAGAGTGGACACAGACCAGAATCGATAACAGGGGCCTACTGGGCCCTAATACACAGCATCAGCACCATCAGAGCTGGGCAACGGGCAGAGCGATGGAGGACTGAACTTCTGTCGATCTCAGCACCCATCTCAGGTGGCTCACAGTTGCCTGTAACTTTAATTCCCAGAGTTCCCACATCCTGTCTGGCCTACTGGGCACCCCTAAGGATGTGTACATATGCACACACAGACACAGACATACAATAATTTAAAAATGTTTTAAAATTAAATCAAGAAGTAGGGCTGGAGAAATGGCTCAGAGGCTAAGAGCATTGCCTACTCTTCCAAAGGTCCTGAGTTCAATTCCCAGCAACCACATGGTGGCTCACAACCATCTGTAATGAGGTCTCGTGCCCTCTTCTGGCCTGCAGGCATACACACAGAATATTGTATACATAATAAATAAATATTAAAAAAAATAAATCAAGAAGTGAGTAAACTGGATGGGACTCTCACCCTAGAGCAAGAACAAGACAGAACCAAGACTCTCCTGTGATCCACTAATGATGTCACAAGACTCTTCTCCAAAGGGTCACAGTCTTAATAGAGTTTCTCTAAAACAGTGACGGAAAGACCATGGTGCAGTAAATCAGAAATGGCAATCACAGCTAATGATGCACAACCTTATCTGGAAATCCAGACTCAAGACAGCTTGGGTACGTCTTATTCCTGGGTTTAACTATTTCCAATCACACAGGCACCAAAGTCAAAGCCCTGGCATTTCCAGAAAGGTCTAAGACATCCGTAAGACCTGTGAGGAAAGGGATGATTGACACCACGGTCGGGCTGTCTGTCACCTCTCACCTAGTCATCTGCAGGAAGTCCCAGTTCTGACACCTCTTTCAGACTCCGTATACTTCCCTATCCACTCTGATTCTCTGCGAGGAAAGCACAGCAGCTCCTGACTGTGTCTAAAGATCTCCCAACCAGCACTTGAAACCTGCAGCTTCTTGTCCTTTTTCTGCCCCCAGAGGAGCTGTCGCCCCTCTCCGAGCCTCCACTCTCGGGCTTCTCTTGCCACCCACGGGACCTTCAACTTTTCTCCATGCACGGTTCTTTTCTGGAGAGTCAAAGAATGAAATGCCAACAGGTTCACCATCCCTTCAAGACTACGGCTAGCTACTGTTGTTGACTGAACTCTTGTGAAGAAAATAGGATCAGAAGTTAACTGGCGGAGGGGCTGTGGTCAAGAGAGAAGGGTGTGCCGAGTACTGTATGATAAAGTGTAGTCTCTGACAATCCAAGCGCACACACAGCTCTGTCTGCCTTACAGGTTCCCAGGAGACTCTTCATGTCTCCTTGCCCAATCGACTTCACTATTCTCTGTACTGGCTCCTTTCTCCTTTGTGTGACTCAGGCCCTAGACCCATGGAAACCACACTGGCAAGAGCCCACAGGGACCATACCTCCTCAAGTGTCTTTGCATGCCTCGGAGACCGAAGGCTCCCACAATTAAATTTTCACAAGTGTGGGCCTGCCAACTGGCCACTAAATGCTAGCTTGACTCAGCAGCTCCATTTCCCTTCCACGGTTCAGGCTGCAGAAGAGAAAACAGCTTTAGATTTTATCTCATTGTTGTTCTCTTCCTTGGTCCTGCTGGGCCACATGTAAGACTTCCACGATGCTTTTTATCCAGTTAGCAGGACAGCTTTGGGTTTGGAGACTCCAAAGAAAACATAAACAAACACATCCTTGAGGTAGCCAGACATGCTTCTGTATGTAAAAATGCACTTGGCCATATGTGTGTGTGTAGAGGCCCGAGGTCCATGCTGGGTATCTTCCTATTGCTCTCCACATTATTCTTTGGAGATAGGGTCTCTCACTGAAGCTGAAGTCTGCCCCCGCTCCTCGATGCCAAGATCATGGAGGTATATACATCACCAGCTCCGGCTTTGGTGTGGGTGCTGAGGACCCAAGCAGTTCTTCATGCTCATTCAGGAAGCACTGAACTCACTGAGCAATCCTCGCTACAAGGCTTTCACACGCTTCTTAAGTTTGTGGGAGGCTTTAGCTCCCACTTTCATGTGGATAAACACACTCTTCACACTAGGCAGGGTAACCCAAACATGGGATCCCCGAAGGTTACTACCTCGGTAAGACTCTGAGAGCCTGCTGTCCTGGCTTCCTTGGAGACACGCCCAACCCAGAACATACTCTACAAACTCAGACTCGAGCTGTGAAAAGCTACATTCATCATTTTGCTTCTCCAGCCTCCATCTGACAGAGGCCATACTGCCTAATGCACCATATTCAATGACTCCAAACCCCTCAAGGCTCCACTTGGATTTACTATACCTACTTAAGGAACACAGTCACTGTCAAAGGTCAAAGCTCTCTGGGGCTAGAACCTAAGTCCAATGCCCTTGAGATACCAAATGCAAGCTCTAAACAGAGCCTTCCAGCTTCTGCTTAATTCATTATGACTTTTTAGGTACTCAGCAGGATGGATCTCACACACTCAGGATCCTGTTTGCTGTGAAAATAGACCTGACTGAGTTTGCTTATCCAGTAAATGAATAAGGGAAACTTGATCAATACAGAAAAATTTTCTGGTACTCGTCAAGGGAATTTAGACAAGAACGGCCTTGCTGTTCCAATGGTGGTGTGTAGGTACACAGGTCCCCATTTTTCCCGAGGTGCTATGCAGGGCTGTTCTGCTTCCTGGTTCCACTGCATCAGCTTAAGGGTGTGGCATAGAACTGCCCTCTCCTGTTATGTTAATTTCACCTACGGCCCAAGGGTGTAGCTCAGAGAGAACTCTTCTATCATGGTAATTCCACCTGCAAGCAAGGTTCTCGCCGCAGGCAAGGTTCCCTGGTCAGAGAAGGAAAGCTTCCTCTTTTCTCTGTTCAGCTGCTGTCCGACCTTGGGTGCGACCCCCTGACTTTTCTCTTTCCTTGATCCTGATGGGGGGCTGGTGTCTTTTGCCCCACAGTATATATACCCGACTTATGCTTAATAAAGCTGCCATTTGCCACTGCTCCTTGGCAGATGAGCCAGGTCTCTTTGTGTATGTGTCGTCTCTGTTCAAACCCCTAGGACAATTGTTCGTTCTCGTGGGCTCGAGTCAGGAATGCGCGCGCCTGTTTCGAGGTTCGGGTATCCACAGAAAAGTGCGGAAGCTTACAGATGGCGTCCCTGGGTGGGCTTTGAATAAGGACTGAAGAACAACGTTCTGCCGTCTGTGGATCTACCACGAGAAACCCAAAGAGGTAGGGGTTCCCCCACGATCCGGAATCTGGCCAATGTTATGATGTGCAGTTGTGCACATATGATAAGGGGGTATTGAATGAGTTTGATTTTTAGAAGTATGGGTGCCGAAAGGTCTGATCCAGAGCTGAAGGCCAGTGGGCAAATCAGCTGCTAAAATTTCGTAATGAGACTTGGTACCAGGATTAAGATGACACTGCGCAAGAGACTGTTTAGACTATTTTAGAACTCAGTCCCTGACTCTCACATGCAGGGAACTTTAATTTTTGCCAAAGAGAACAGGCTGGGCACAGCTAGCTCAGGGCTGGAATCTGTTCCCAAGGTTACAGGATCCAGGACCCAGCTTAAGCAAGCACGCTAGCAATAGCCGATGGCCATGTAACTGCGGGCCTCGGGCTGAGAAAATATTCAAAGGTGTGTCTAACAGTTCTATTAAGAGTTTCTGAGTAACTAAAGGCAAAAGAGCAAAAGAGAGAGAGTTTTGACAAAATAAGAGAGCACAGCAGCCTTGAGCCCCAAGCCGTAGATGGAGCTGGGTATTACCCGCAGCTAATGAGCTACATGCTAGGCAGAATGTGATCCACCTGCACGGAGGCCAATAGACCTTACAGGGTCTGTACACAGGCAGGCTGCGCAACTGCGGCTGGCAACTCTAGGAGTCCCAGGAAACTGGCGGCCAAGGCGCGGAACACCGCGGTGCCAAAAGGTGCCTGCCACAAGTGGGCGGGCTAAGGGCAGGTTTACATCGGAGGCTATATGTAATGTTATATGAGGCTCAGAGCAGCGTCTACAGAGCAAAGGCTGCGCACGCCATGACTAGGCCGAGCCAGACACAAATGCCTTTAAGCTGACAGAGGCCACGAGCCTACAGTTTTCTGGCCGACAGTTGCTACCTTTGGGCTAGCTCAAAAAGCGCGCCATAGCTGGAGAGCTGCTTCAGCAGGTTGCCGCTTCAGCAGGTTGCCTGTATCCTAGATAACAAAGGACCTATAGCCTGGGGCAATGGCAGACAACATTAAGGCTGCTAGGTCAAGGATTTTCCATCTCAATAGAAAGCTAAGAAATGGGTTGAATCTAGTCGTCAAAGCCATGGGTCTCCATATTGCTTAGTAAATTAAAGACTTATGTAGTCCAATAAGGAGAAATATACAATAAAGAGAGATTCTAAGAGGAAGAAAACCTCTAACTGGTTTACAATATGTTAAAAATGTAAGCAGGCTAAAAGTTAAAATTCTTTAAAAGGTAGTTGGATGTGGTAATACACACCTTTAATCCCAATGCCTGGGAGGCAGAGACAGATCTCTGTGAGTTCTAGGTAGCACACGCCTTTAATCCCAGCATTGGGGAAGCAGAGACTGTGGAACTCTATGAGTTCACGGACAGCCTGGTCTACAGAGTTATTCCAGGACAAAGATGTACGTTTGAGGAGCTTATCTACAAAGAATCATAACTTCCCTCTGCTCCTGGAGTTGGATGAGGAAGTTTGAATGCAGGTGATTATTCCTTGATCCCTGCTGGGGTCAGATGAGAGTCCCTCCGTGGCTCTCCATTTGGTGCCATGGTAAAAAGCTAGCCCCAGCAGAGCAATAAGCAAGCTGCTGTTTCTCCTCAACTTCATGCTCTATGGATTTTGTTCAACCTGGACACCCTCCGCCGAGACTCGTAGACGAGATCGGAAAGATGAGGATCGTGGACTGGGTCATCCTGTTGTGTAGCCAGGATGCATTATGGATTGAGATATAATTAAATAAGAGATAATTAAAAAATGGGGAATACCCCGGGTAAATCGGGGTTAAAGAGGTTGTTATAAGAAACAGTTGTCTGGTTTTAAATCTAATGTTTTCCTTTCTAAGGAAAGGTTGCTTACACATTTTTAGAGGGCTCCAGGCTAGGAGCGGAAGAACTGGTTTTCTCAAATTTTTGGAACGATAGCTCAACTATACCAGATTCAAAACAATCTATTTAGGACCTAAAGAGGTATAGCTAAATTTTGAGATGGTATGTTGCCTAATTTTCTAAAATTCCAGACTGTGCCAATTTACATTTCCACCAATCGTGGAAAGGTTTCTCTTAAATGTAAATTATGAACAATGTTTGACCTTGGTCATGTCATTTAAAATAAGATAGTCTCAAAAGTTATTTAGATTCACATTTCTCCAATGATTAAAGATGTCATGCTTAAGGATTTTTTAAAATGTCTTTCAGTCATTTTTAAATTTGTCTATTGAGAGTTTTCAATTTAGATCTGTTACGTATATTTTTATTTCATTAATTGTTCTTTGGAGGACTATTTCTGGAGTCCTAATGTTTTCTGTATGGATTGATGACTGACAAAGATTTCCACATCTGTAGCCAGATATGTCGATCCTATTAATCATTTCTCAAAATGTTGGCGGGAGACAATGTGCCCCCATAAGGACAACAATTTTAATAATTCTATCCAGTTATGTAAGTGCTCACATACTGGATCAGATAATAATTTTCTGCCCCTGGAAAAGTTCCAGGCGGAATTGATCCTAAAAGATATTTTGGGGCTGATGGTTCAGCCCAATTCAAGACCTGCTACAATTGTGCAGGCCAATAAAAAATAATGTTTTGAGGTTGGCTAATTCAGGCCAATGTTCAGGCCAGTTGCAATGGCACAGGCCAATGAAATTTGCTCTTTGGAGCAGAGACCTGTAGGTCTCTAAGTTCAGACCAGCCAATGTCAATACTGGCTGAACTGAATTTTGTTCTGAGTATTTGTTACTTCCAATATGTAACATGGTCTAGTTCATAAATTAATTTGGGGTAGAGGAACGGTTTATGTGTTTCCACAGGATGCAAAGCAATCCATTTGGGTCCCTGAACGTCTGGTGCGGACCATGGATTCCTCTATTCAGAGACCTGAGGACAAGGCGAGATCAAGAGACCCCGCGGGCGCGACAGAGGCGGCGAGAAAGATGGCAGATTCCTGAGAGATGATCCAGCGCCTGCCTTTGCCCCTTTCCCAGCTTCTTTTCTTTGCTCTGCCTTGATCTGCCTGTTTAGCCTAGGCTGCTCTACCCCCTGAGGGGAAGCAGCTACTTCCCCTACCCTAGATTGCAACATTGAATACTCCCGGCGGGAACCCTGCCGGTCAGACAGAAATACCATGGACATTCAAATTAATTTAAATTCTCGATTGGATGTTTTTGTTGATCTTTACAAACTGGGTATGGATTTTGACCTCTGCTGGTCGCTGGATAAGATTTTGCTGCTTTTCTCAGACCCCGGAATACAATATTGCTAATTGGCTTTAATTTAGTATGGTTAGTCATTCCAGGGGTCCCATTTGCCGGTGCCGTAGCCTTACTCAAAAGGGCTCTATTCAGAGCAAAACGTTTCAGACACTGTGCAAGCACAGTCTCTTCCAGGATTACTCATGTGTATGCTGGAACATTTTCACCTGGCCAATGGCTTCAGGTCCGCCACAGCCTGGCCCTAGTAGGCATTCACCTCGGAATATCTTTCAGCATAAATATGGCTGGATTCAATGTATGACTAGTAAGCAATGACGGGTTTATTGCACGGGGGGGCGGTCTCGCCTAAGACAAGGGATGCATTTGGACCTGAACACATTCCCGTAGACGGATTTAGGGACCTAACCCAACGACCGACATGCCTAAGACAGCTGCTAGTCATCATATTTATATATATTTAAAGGGAGACTTGTAGGTACACAGGTCCCCATTTTTCCCGAGGTGCTATGCAGGGCTGTTCTGCTTCCTGGTTCCACTGCATCAGCTTAAGGGTGTGGCATAGAACTGCCCTCTCCTGTTATGTTAATTTCACCTACGGCCCAAGGGTGTAGCTCAGAGAGAACTCTTCTATCATGGTAATTCCACCTGCAAGCAAGGTTCTCGCCGCAGGCAAGGTTCCCTGGTCAGAGAAGGAAAGCTTCCTCTTTTCTCTGTTCAGCTGCTGTCCGACCTTGGGTGCGACCCCCTGACTTTTCTCTTTCCTTGATCCTGATGGGGGGCTGATGTCTTTTGCCCCACAGTATATATACCCGACTTATGCTTAATAAAGCTGCCATTTGCCACTGCTCCTTGGCAGATGAGCCAGGTCTCTTTATGTATATGTCGTCTCTGTTCAAACCCCTAGGACAATTGTTCGTTCTCATGGGCTCGAATCAGGAATGCGCGCGCCTGTTTCGAGATTCGGGTATCCACAGAAAAGTGCGGAAGCTTACAGTGGTGCAGGAGCACAGGGGCAGGGGAGAGATTCTGGAGTAGGCCCAGTCTTCCTTCAGTACTGCAGACTGGAGAACTGGAGACCACTTACTCCAACTGCCTCAGTGTATCAAGATGAAAGACACAGTATGGGACAGGAATCTGTACAAAGCCCCATGCATAGCTCACGGAAATTAAAATCAAAATAGCCCTTATTTATGGGATGAGTCATACCCTTCCAGCCATCAGTGGGAAGTAATGTTCTCATGACAGGAAGCAGGTAAGAGGTACCTGATCAGTTACACCCCATCTTAGCTCCATCACACCTGTTTCCTTAAAAGCACACTGTCCATGCAATTCTCTCTCTCATGCTACTTAAGACACTGTCCTTGTGGGACAGAGAAAAACGGTCAGGATTTAGAGAAAATCACCAGAAATTTCAAGAGAACACTAGTCTCGGAAACCAACTTGTAGCCTCATATCTTACTCCAAATATGCGCGCGCGCGCATGCATACACACACACACACACACACACACACACACACACACACACACACACACACGGTAGGAGAGAGGAAGGGAGAGATATAAACCAGAAGACCAAAGAGAAAATCGTGTGCAGAAGGGCACCTCAAGCTCCATGTTTCCATGAAGGACCTATGCAGGCAGATCTTGCTAAAATTCAGATTCTGATTCAATTGTTTGGATGGGACATGAGATTCTAACTTCCTCATTAAGGAGCCCAGTCTGTGCCAATAGCACGACAGATGAAAAATAAAAACCATCTTACAATCAAACAAATACGGTTTTGAATTTCCTTACATTCATGTACTTTGTGATCACATGGTAGTTTCCCACTATCCCTGTGCCTCAACCTGCTTATCTACAGACCGGAAGTAACGCCTAAAATGCACGTGATGGTGTGAGTTAGTGACAAGGGTCTCCTGACCCAACGCTTGGCTCATAGTAAGGCTCAGCAAATGTCGGCAGCTGCCTCTATGATTCACAAGGATCAGGATGACAGCTGGCTCACTGCCAAAACCACAGCAGCGAGACCACAGGAACAGTCCAGTGGATATTCGGCCAATGAGTGCACATCCGCACACACAATAGCGATATGTACATCCTGCCCCGGTTCTGTGTCTTTTCACATAAAAGCTTAAGGTGTCTAAAATACCAGGAGATTCTTATCAACAGAATCACAGAATCAGATTCAACACTAACCATCGTGTTTAACCAGCAAGACGTGTAATTTGCGGTGGTTATACATATTTGAGAAATGTCTTAACTGTAAGTAAGTAAAGACGGCACCAGCCTGGAATCTGTATTTCATTAACAGAAATTACTGCCTTCCCTATTATATGTGGGCTGTCTCGATGCAGATGTTAAGAAAAAAGAAAAAAAAAACCTTAATTCTCAAACTTTAGTTCACTTAAAAATCAAATTCAGAACTGCAAAGAAAGTCCAAACAAGCCAAGGGTAAAAAGACTAAATTTTCAAAGGCCGTATTGGGCAGAGGTATAGTCTCTTCTCACGTATGCATGCTCAGGACAAACAAGAAAGAGAAGAAATACGACCAAATGGCAGAATGTTAGCTCTCAAATCAAAGGTAGTCCATCTACCCACAGTTCCTCCACAGTTTACGATAATCTCCACTGCTTCCTGAAGACAGTGGCATCCTGTGGGCAAGTCCCACCCCATAGCGACACTGTTTAAGGAATGCAGCAGGAAGAATACAACCGCCACCTATGGACAGAAGCAGTGCTCCCTTGGCCACAAGTCGGCCAATCACATTCCCAGTCACCTCCCTCCAGGCGCTCCCAAACCACCACACCACTTCATTGAGAACTACTCTCTGGTCACAGGGGCACCGCTAGGCATTCCAGCTCCTCCTCATCGTCACCCTACCTCCACTTTCCCAGAAACGGTCCCCGTCCTCTGCAGGATGTGAGCGCTGAAGACAAGGCAAGCCAGCAGACTCAGGCTGGCAAAGGCACTGCAGAGAAGTATCTATCAATCACCTTACCTGATATGAACGGGACTGCCCGGAATATATCTGACAACCTGCTGTTAACCGGCTCATACGGGGAATCTTCCAGGAGATCATTTCCTAGAAATGACAGGAAGATTAGGCTCAGCTCTGGAAAACGGGCATATTTCAAACCATGCCTCACTGCTCTGTGGGAACCCCTGATCATGTTATGATTGTGTACCGAGAAGATGCTGAAAGGCTTCACATGCATGTTTGGGGATGTGATTATTTCTTTTCCTCTGTCTTTGTTGTCCTTGCTCTCTCCAGAGTGCCCTGCAAATACTGGAGTACAACCCAGCCGGAGCTTGCCAGAAAACTCTCCCACTCTTGCAAAGGAATTGAAATCTGAGAGGAAAGAGCTAGTGACGTCACAAACTTTGCTTGCCTACAGGAACCAATGGAAGAACGATGACCCGGGAGAGGCCCCTGCAAACCCAGGCATGTGGCCTGCAAGCAAGCACACTGGCTGTTTCTAAGATCATCCCCGGAAACAGGCTTTCATGACTAGGTTTTAGAAGTGGCAGCTGGCAGTCTAAGCCTCTGTATTACAAATGTTCAGGGAGTCTGAGGGAAGAATGAAGGTAAGGGATCCGTGTGGTCCATTTACAGGCTCCCTAAGTCCCACTGGAATGGCAGTTGTGGCTGCTACTCGTGAGCTAGCCACGGTTAAACCTCAGCAGCTGGTCCAAAACTCAACTAATCTAAGATGACAAATGGTTTTTCACGCATGCGTTTCAACCTGTGTGCGGGGGTGAAGACAGAGTTCGCAGGTTCTGCAATACTTCATCTCATGTCATAAGGAAAGAAGGGAGGGAAATCTCCAGGCAAAATGCAGGCAAAGCTTTTGCATGATTACTCTCTAAAGCCAGTGAAAGCCCCAGGGCTGGCAGAGAAGTGGGTTCCTTAGGTAGCATTTAAGGGGGTCCCCAATCTGATGTTCTAACTAGGTTTCAGAAAGGTCAGTGGGATCCCAAGGGTGCCCCCAGCCCCTTGTGGATCTGCCAACAATACTGCTCAGCTGCAGAAAACACCAGCTGCCCCTGTCCCTAGAGGCCAGTGAAAGGTCCTCATTCCGCAGCTGGGAGAAGGGAGTGGGAGATGAGATCAGCCGGCTTAACCCCAGGACTGGGCAGGCGGACTAAGGTTGCCTCCTGAGTTCCAGAGGAACCGGGGAGTGCTGGTGGGGGCAGCGTACCCTGCAGACTTTGGTACATGCTCCAGTAGATACGCAGACAGTTTTTCTCTTTCTTCATGCCCCGCTTGCAGCGGCAGTTGTAGAGAGACTTTTGCTTCAGGGCCTCCATAGCGTTGCGACATTCATCCTTGGCCTCCAGACCAGATGCCAAACTGAAGTTGGTTTCCTTGCCTGCCACGCACTGCCTTAGCGTGCGGTACTTGGTGCTGCAGGTCTGTTCCTTCAGGCACTGATCACTAGCTTTTACGCAGTCCAGGCGGTCCCCACCACTCACCTCGGCCGACAGCAGCAAATCTACAGGGTGAATGAGAAGAACACTTGATTGACTAGTTAGGAACCCCGATTCCAGGTCGCAGGAGGGGCGGAAGACAGAGGTGCACGCCTGGAGCATGATATAGCTCCACCGTCTTTTCCCACCCCTGGAACTGCTGCCATCATGCTCCCTTCCTGGCCCTCCAAGGAAGGTAGTAACAGCTTCCACTGGCCGCTTTGCCGGAGTTGCTGAGAACCCTGAGAGGCCACAGCGCCCCAAAGCAGAAGCGGTCCTGAACCGCTGACTGCCCCGCCTCCCTGGGCACCTGGGGCTGCAGTCTCCCGGCCAGCCAGTCTGCAGCAGCCCAAGGGCTCTCCGCTGAAAGCTTGGTCGAGCGCTTGGCACCGTCATGAGCTGGGCGAAAGGCAGGCGAGTGGCACAGTCTGCCTCGCGGGTGCGCCGAGACATTATTCCCAGAAAACTTTTGCATTCCAAGTTTGCTCTCTTCCCACCCCAGCGTTTGTCGACCACACTCCACCTGCCAGAGCGCATTTGCTCTGCGAGCTCTTCCCGACTTCCAAGGGAACCAACGCCCTGGGGTTGTTAGTAATAATAACCCAGCCCTTTGGGCATCTGATGGGTTCTAGACTAACACAGCAAAATAAAACCAACCGCGCAGAGCTGCGCTGCCGCCACTCCCCAACCAGGGACCCTTGCACCTCTTCACATCCCAACGAAACATCTTCCACCCAAATCCCACGGCGCAATTCTCGAGTGGCCGCTGCAAGGGACCCTCTTTGAAAGACTCTGGGTGAAAAAAGCCAGCAGCGGCCTCAACTTACCCAGGAGTGGCAGCGCGAAGTACAGAGTGGCCAGAAACATGGTGCCGGCGCGAAGCTGGTCCCCGCCCCCCAAAATCTAAAGCCGCCGCCGCTGGGTCTCGCGGGGAGAGCTCAGCTTGCAGCGATCCCCGGGCGACCGCGCTCCTCTGGCCACTCAAAGTTCAGCTCCATCCAGGGTGAGAGGAAACTCCCCGTTGATCTGCCGCCCACCGCCGCCAGCGACTCAGCTCCGGGTGGGCGCGAGGGCGGGAGGCGGACCCACTTTTAGGGGTTCAGTTCCGACCCAATCTGGAAGAGACAGAGCGCTTTGAAATGAGAGGCCAGAGTGCTGTAGCCTCCCGCTCCCACCTCTATCCCCTCCCCCGTTCCCGCCCTAGGGGGACTTCTCAACGCTACCCCCACTCGGGTCCGAGAGCATCTATTCCGGGCGTGGGGAGACTCCGGAACCGGCGGTTTGGAGCTGGAGAGGTCCGCTAGGGCTTCCAGCGTCCGAAGCCGGAGGCTATCCCGCACAACCCAAGAGACTGAACGCAAGCAAATAAATAAGCATTACTTTCCGAGCAAGCGCCGGAAGCAAGCTGGCGCTGCCCGGAGTCGGAGCCTTCGGCGGCGAAGGCGCCTTAGCCAGCCCCGACTGGACCAAGACCCTGCTCCGGGAAGTTGGCCGCCCTTCCTGGCTCCTGCCCGACCACTAGCTGGCTCGATCGCGAGCGTTCTAGCTCCTCTTCCTCTGGCCCTCTGCATCCCGGCCACCAATCGCCACCTCTGTTGCCGACACCCCCTCCCCAGGGCTAGCTTCTTTTCTCAGGCAGTCCCACAGAAAGAAACTGACATCCTGACTGGAGCTGAAATCTGGCTTCTGTGCCCCTACCCGCCACACATTCTGGGCTCCTTCCCAGACATCGGTGCCTCACACGCACTTGCCCAGTGCCCGAACTCCTGCGCATGCATCCACACCACTGCCCCGGGAGAGCAAGCTAGCCCGCAGCATCTGCACGCCCCAGCAGGTGCAGCCCCGCACCACTAGCGCCCCCCTGGCCCCAAAGTTGAAGGATGCCAGAAAATGGAAAGGGGTGGCTAGAACTGAAGAGGAGGTGGCATGGGTTCTCAAGTGGAGTGAAAAAACTCTAAATGCCACCAACCTGCTCTGAACCGACCCGCGTCCAGCTCCTGCGAATAGCCAGTGTTTATTTATTCTTTGGGGGTCACCCGCCCCCTCTTTCCTTTTCCGGGCTCAATTTCTTGCGCTAGGGGGAAAACGGGATGCCATAATCCGCCAGAGCTAGGAGGATAGAGTTGGCCAGGACGATTTCCGAGCAGACCACCCCACCCCCGCCCTGCCCAGGCTCAGTGCCCGTTAGGGATGTCAGCGGTTATTGGAAGCTGTGGGTGGGTAGCGTGCCCAGATTGGTTTTGGCCAACGGACCCTCAGCCTGCTTCTGCTCCCGGCAGCGCAGAGCCAGCTCCTCCGTGGAGCGCAGCTCCTCTGTCAGCCACAGTAGACTTACAAGCTGACCGGCAGTGAGACCCAAAGCCAACAGGCACACAGGCTTAGGACCCGCAGCGCTACGCAGCAGCGCCGCTGAGACTGCACCCTCCTCCCACCCCTCGCGTCCTTTCAGTGTACAAGGGCTCTTTCTTTAGTGCAAAACAGCAATCCATCCAGACCCTTTTGAACACAAAGTTTTTTTCTCCACGTCATTCGCGGCTGTGACTCAAGACTTGGCAGGATACAGACTCAGTCAGACCTAAGCCCTAAACAGCGGTCTCGAAATACACCCACGGTCGATCCACGCCATTGTGAGCTTACACACCTCTCTCCCCCAGCTCTGACAGCGAGACAAAGCAAAGCCCCCAGCCCACTGCACTAAAGGCTAGACAGACCCAGCTTTAGGTAATTTATAAGGTGACCTCCATCTTGACTGTTTCAAGAGTAAATTACTTTTTAAAAGCATTATTTAAGCGGAACACATCCATAGTCCCCCACCCCAACTTCAAGGGTCGCTCCAGAGATACAGCTGAAAGTGATACCCGCTGTCCCTTAGCGTTCCAGAGATCTGTCTAGAGTACAGTCCGCAGTGGTGGGTGACCGACCAGCTTGCTGCTCGGGGCTTGTATTGGAGATCTTTTCTGTGTCCAAGTTCATCTCTCAGCAAAACCGAGTTTGAATCAAATCTATGAGCCCAGCTGTCAAATCTGCAAATCCATCACCCCAGACAATGGGCCGCCAACGAGGACAGACAAGAAACGCTCTTTTTGATCCAGGGGGTTAATTGAAAAGGGCATAGTCTTTAGTTTAAGTTTGAGACTGGGGTGTAAGGGCAGGGAAAAGAGGAGGAGGGACGGGTCGCTCTCCATTCAAGTACACACTAGCCAGGCGTGCCCTTCAGCTGTGGCCGCTGCTAGTGTGGCGCTGTTCATTGTTTGGAGTCCTCAAAAGGGTGTCTGTGCCTTAGTGAGGGACCCAAGCCCAGGGGACATCCCCCCAGCCCTGGCTCCTCCTCTGCTTCCCACGTGTTCCTCAGGGGCAGGTATGAAGTGGCTGGTGCCTTCACCAGGAATCCCTCCCCTCAGCATCACATTCAATCACACCAGACACAGATCTCCAGTTCAATGTATCAGTTTACACTTGGTAGTTGAGTAAACAAAGAAAGCATATGTCACATTTTCGCGACAGATGGTTCAATCCAAGGGCTACTTAAGTTTATTTCTCTAGCGATAGAAGTTTGCAGTGTGGACCACCGCAGGGAGATGTAATTGAGCCTTCCAATCAGTGTGTCTGCTGACGGAAGCTTATTTTTCCATATTTTCACACCGGGGCAAAAAATGCCAGGGAGGTGAGAAGAATTATCTGAAGACTTTCATGGACGCTCAAAACATAAAATCCTTTTTCCTTGTCCTATTTCAAAAGTATATGGGAAGGTCTTTCTCGGTCAAGTCATTGCTTGTCTTTGGGGACCACTTGTGGTGGTTGAAGAACATTTAAGTTTCAACTATGTCTTTTCCAAATATTCTTGGTTGTTCTACTTACTCTACGCAAGTTTTAAAATTCTACTTTTAACAGAAAGGAGGCTTGTCTAAAAGTTCCCCAAATGTAGGATAGAGGACTTCTTTGAAAGTAGTTACGGCTTCAAGAATATTTCAGGATCCTTCCTCACTCTAGCCTTTAATAAATGATAAATATTGACATGATAAGATAGACCTTTGGGGAAGGTTTGGAGGGGATTATTAATTTTATTTTTATTGTGCGTGTGTGCATTCCCAGCCATGAGTCCCATAAGAGGGCATCAGATTCCCCCACAGCTGGAGAGTTACAGCTTGGGGTAGGAAAGGCTCAACATGGATGCAGGGAATCAGACTCAGGTTTTCTGCAAGTGCATCAAGCACTTAATGGCTGAGTCCTACCCCCAGCTCTTTATCTAAAATAATTAATAACAACAATAACAATAGACACCACTAGTTGCTACAACTACGTCGGCCAGCACCAAAACTACCAGTTTCAGTGTTAGTGCCATGAATTAATTAAATTCATTAAATTAATTCATTAATTAAAACAAAACATAAGGTAAGTACGATCAGTTCTCAGTAAGTAGTACTAATCAATGGCCATACGTGGCAAGGGTTACTGTATCTGATAACACAAAAAACTTCCATAATCACAGAAGGATCTAGTGGGCAACACGGTCGCCTGATGCTGCTTTCAAATTAGTGAACATTGCTTCTATGTAGAGCAACAGATTGATGTAGAAATCCACTGTGTGTTTTATAAGCTGTGACACAGTGAGGTGTGATGGTGGTGGTGATGGTGATGGTGATTACACTGGTGGTGGTGATTATGATGGCAATGGTGATTATGGTGGTGATGGTGCTGGTGGTGATTATGGTCATGGTGGTGGTGATGATGGTGGTGGTAATGGTGATTACACTGGTGGTGGTGGTGATGGTGATTATGGTCGTAGT
Organism: Myodes glareolus; assembly: GCF_982192425.1. NCBI lineage: Eukaryota > Metazoa > Chordata > Mammalia > Rodentia > Cricetidae > Myodes > Myodes glareolus. The sequence goes on along the minus strand of NC_142032.1, from coordinate 3,159,098 downwards.
GGTGGTGATGGTGGTGGTGGTGATGGTGGTGGTGGTGATAGTGGTGGTGGTGATGGTGATGGTGATTATGGTCATAGTGGTGGTGATGGTGGTGGTGATAGTGGTGGTGGTGGTGGTAATGGTGATTACACTGGTGGTGGTGGTGATGGTGGTGGTGGTGGTGGTGGTAATAATGGTGATTACACTGGTGGTGGTGGTGATGGTGATGGTGATTACACTGGTGGTGGTGATTATGATGGCAATGGTGATTATGGTGGTGCTGGTGCTGGTGGTGTTCTGCTTCTCTCCTGAGGAAGCTGAAGAAGTCTACAAAGATGCAGCCAGTTCCTGGTATGTTCTCCACACAGGATGAGGGTGGAGGTGATGAAGCAAAGGAGAGGAATGGCCATGGCAAATTTCATTCTACAAGAAGAGCTATAGGCAGAAAGATGTAGTTCAAATTCTAGCTTGAGACTCCCAAGTAGGAACCAATAGGGAAAACCACTGCCTCACTACGTACTTACTAACGTTAAAGGTGAGAGAGACACATGGCCGGGAAGCCTTTGGAATACGGACAAGAGAAAGCGCTGTGACATATTCTATTGACACTGCTCTCTTGGAGCTTATCTGTTCCCATGTGCATGGGACGTCTTTGGAGGAAAGGTGACATTGAAATACCAAATATTAATCATTGTAAAGGCTCACGCAATCCTCTGTGACATGTTTTCTCAGTGGAAAATTGGCTTTAATGCTACAAAATTAGGTTCAATCCACCCGTGAGCATGTGAAGTGAGCAATCTTCCCGTGTGTCTTGATGTAAGTGTGTTTCTGTAAGTTAACAGAAGAGTCACGATGAAAATGACAGTTTTATCTCATATGGCATTTTGCCTCTTACTCTCGTTTCTGTTGTCCTATGGAATATAATGTAAAATATATCCATTCCCTAAAATTACACTGCTCAAAAGTCATTCAAGTTTTTTTTTTTCTCCATTCAAATTTCTTCATCATTTGCCACTGGACAGTTTGACAGGCTTACCTCCTCAACCACGCAAAGCACTCATCACATGGGCCATCACGTGTGCCTGTTCCTTTCATGTTTACTGGGATTTCCTGGTCTGGCTTCTTCCATTTGCCTGTGAAATGGTACAACTAACGTTTTGAGGCTCAGCCTAGCTGGACAGTCCAGACTCCTTGTATGAACTAATAGGTCCATGCCAGGCCATCCACCACCCCCGTGGAATCTCTATTTTGTCTGTGCTGACAACTGTCTCATAGTCAGGTGCCCTATCTCTCTCCTTGGCTGGACTGTGAGCTCATTGAAGGCAAGGGAATGTTCTCGACCTTATGTCTGCATCCCCAGCATTTAGACTCATGACTGACACACACTCATTCCCAGTGAATGCGCATTGATTGCATGAATAATGCCTGGTGCTGCCTCTCGGTTCCCTCTGACACCATAATTTTACAGAAAGATTTACATGAAAATCCCTTTACTGTATGAACAATACGAAATGGAAGTACCTCATACGATTACTGGCATTACAGTTCCAATAATAGTATCAGATATGTATTATTCCTTTAGGGATTTGACATTTAAATTTTTTTAAACAAAAACCATTATTATAATAGAACACTCTTTTTTCCTGCTTCACTTTTATAGTAAAATATGACATATTTCATTTCTGGGAAATGATAGCTTGCCTTAGGTCATATTTTAAGGCATAAAGCCAGAAACAGAGTAGCGTTCCCACCTGAAGTTCCCTCATCATCTAGAAATGTACCTCTCTCTGGGAGAAGAGCCAAGGCACAGCCACCCTGGAGCCTTCATCTTCAAAGGCAAATTTTTAAAAGCCAAATTGGCTCAGAATTATTTTTAAAGAAACAACTCTATGAACACAACCACCAGCCCTCTTGCGATCTTTTAGGGAAAATGAGAAAATGCTCATAGTCCAAGGTAGGAAGCTGGCTACGGATCTCCACGCTGGTAAAACTCTCACCTCCCACGCTGCCCTTTGACCCTCACCCTTTGGTGGTACAGGAAAGGGCAAGCGCTCTCAGTTCTCAGAGCCATTTCCAGGAGGAATAGATAAAGATGTGTCTTTTGAACATTATTTGCAAATGGAAGTTTCTTATAGGCTGTCAGGGTGCCTGACCCCTAGGAACCTATCGTAGGACATCTTCCTTCCTCCTCCGTTTTCAGGTAATTTTCATTTCTTAGTACTAATAAGTCAGTGGCCAGGGTTTTAATGCATTTATGGAAGAATATTCCTGAGAGTTGAAGTCATTTGTGCTTTGGCCTTCTGCCACAAAATGCATAAGGTGCGCAGCCCTGATGAAATAAAGTGCCTGTCATGTCTTATTGCTTCAATATATGGCAAAATATACCCCCTCTTCAGAGGACTTGCAAGGGTTTTTTTCTTGTGATTGCCAAAGGTGTTGGATTAAAAGCCCTGTGAATTCCAGTCCTCTTTATCAAGCCAGGGTGGGAATGCCTGCTGGCAGGGTACACCCCCTCTCAGTCCTGCTTTCCTCATCATCCCAAATCCGGTTCCAATGGGAGTATGGCTTCAGAAGGGCAAGCGCAAAGCTTAATCCCCAGCTTTGTCCAGTAATTAGCCCGTCTCTGTCTCTGGAGGCAGCAAACACAGATGCCCATCCGGACGAGTGCTAGGACATGGAATGAAAAACAAGACTGAAAACACTGACTCGTTTCTCCAGAAGCCTTTTAGCAGCCTTTCAAGCCGCACGAAGTTCTCGTTCCCGTCGATGTCATTAGGTCTGAAGTGGTCAGATGAGGCCTTTCCCACCCGGGATGCATCAGGACAAACAGCAGCCCAACCAGAGCCTTGGAGAGGAGCAGCTTGCAGGCCCTGTGCACAATGAGGGCTCTGTACCACGTCTCCGCCTTTGTCCTGCCTCCTACCCAGGGGACTTCCAGGCACTGCCATGGAAATGGACTGCTGACCACAACATAAGCCTCTGGAAGCGCCCTGGTAGGAGCTCACTAACACAATTAGTTTGCAGTTAAGGACATTGCCTCTGCCAGAGCCCGCGAGGCCAAGGGTGCTCTCAGAACAAAGGGTTGGGGGGTCTGTGTTCAAGTGCCTATTGTGACATCATTTGGAAGTCATTTCAAACTCCTCCAGAACGGGTGCTCTGAAAACAAAGGCGGTGTAATGTTCTCAGAGTTGTCGGTTTTATTTTCCCTTGTCAGAAATCTGACAAAAGTCAGTTGAAACTGTCAAGGAAAACAACATCCCATGTTGTGAGGTTTCCCTCAGATTCGGAGTCTGCGGAAGGAATGGCACATTTGTCACACAGATGATTCCAGCCCAGAAATGAATTAGGAAAGCCTAGGAGGTACAAATCACGACGTAGATGGGGAGGTGCCCTTGAAAGGAGCTCATATCTCTGGGACCATGACAGAGAATTAAGATGAGATCCCTTTGAGTTTAATCTGAATCATCTGTTAAGCCTAAAATAGGGAAGGATCAATGAAATGGATATCAGCTTCTACATGCAGCCCATTAAGAGAGGGCATCCTGCTGAAGACCCCACTTGCCCTCAGTTTTTGGAATCCGCACCAGCAGAGATGTTACCTAGACTAGATAATGTTACATTGTTTGCATGGTTGGTATATTTATTTTCTTGTATTTAGGTAGCGGCCAATACTGTGGACACATCATCAGACCTGCAGGCAAACTATTCTGCCCATGGTTAGACCAAGTGTTTCCGTCCCTGCAGTGGAGATCCATGGCGACCTCCTGGAATTCTTCACACGCCTTTCTAGATCCGTCCTTTCAAACTGCAAGCCATGTCTCATTCGTCAGCACTTGTTTTAAAGATATTCAAATATGGGGGGGGGGATCACCCAATGTAGAGATTACTGTAGGTTCCCCACACTCCTGTGTCATTTCCAAGTATGTTTGGTACAATACATTTTCTACTGTGAGTGATGACTTTAAAAGCCTGAAAACCATTGTATATAATTACATCGTCTTCAGATTTTTCTTTTTTAAATTTAAGGGGGGCTTGGACATTTTCCATCCAAGGTAAGGATTTCATTTCCCATCCTCCTTTGCTGCCAGTTATGGCCACAGAGACAGGATCTGATGTAGCAGAAATGAAACCAAGAACCTCAGTGAATCCGTTAGCTCCACCTGTCCAGTGTCACTCTCTAGGATCAACCAGGAACCTAATCGCCTACCAGGGAGACTGTCCCAACTGTCTGCCTTCACTAGACTCTCTACTCCACACTGTGGACCAAGGTACACTGTATGTGTCCTGTTTAAGCCATCAATACAGTGCATCTCCAATGCACAGAGCCGCTCTCGAAGAGCTACTACAGCCAATTCTCAACTAAAAGGAAATACATTTAATTGGAGACTATTTCCTGAATGTCCACCATAGATCATCTTTAGCTAAGCTGCTTTAGAAAATACACAAAAAAACTGAAGCTGAAGGAAAGTACAGTCTCACTGGGAAGATGGGTTACGTACCCGAAATCATAAGCTGGGCGGTGGTGGCGCACACCTTTAATCCCAGCACTTAGGAGGCAGAGGTGGGTGGATCTCTGTGAGTTGGAGGTCAACCTGGTCTACAGAGAGAGTTCCAAGACAGGCTCCAAAGCTACACATAGAAACCCCGTCTTGAAAAAAAGCAATGGCAAAACGTATCTGGGATCATTTTGTGAAGTGTAAGATGAATTATAAACATAAGTGCATCTGAAAATAAGGTTGTACATGAAGGAGTCAGACGGGAAGGTAGAAACGAGCCGTGAGTGGAAGGATGAGGAAGTTAAGTGTGTAGGTGAAACAAGTGTGGCGGCCTACATCTGCAGAGACTGAAAGGGAGTCATAGACTCTTGCAGTGGGGAGGGGGCACGACGTCCCATGTCTAGCTGAGGAGATGTTGACAACAGATAGCTTTTGGAGACAAGGAGTTGGTTTTCTTGAAGGGCGTGGCCCCTGGTATGTTGACTAAACTCCAGAGGATGACACTACACCCAAGAGTATATGGGTGCACAAACTGGATTTGATAGATTTTATAAAGCAAACGGAAAGAGGACATAAAGCTGGGTGGGTAGAAGGGGAGGGACTCTGGGGGAATCTGTGCAGTTGACAGTGAATACAGCCAAAGTATATGTTAGAAGATTATCGAAGATTTGTCTTGATACTTCAGTCAGCAAAAGTGGTCAGCAAGAGCCCGTGCTATGGCAAAGCCACCGCTCTGCAAACACACTTTTCCTGTAGACAAAGGACTCACTCTCATTTTCCCAAAACTCTTACTACTGTTGCTGCAGACCAGCAGAAGCTCAAGGCTCCTTTGCCAGACCCTCAAGTAGAGGAGGATGTTGTCAGTGCAGTGTGATGTGACTCTGATTTGGTGACAAGGACTTCTTTGTGGAAATCCTACCCATCCTGCCCCGGCACATCTCTATATGTAGCGGTGAGGTCTTGTTTTTGTTATTTTAAACAAAATTAGAACTTAGTAAGGAAAAATAGAAGAGGGGAGGGGAGGAGGAGATGGGGGAAGAGATAGAGAAAAATGGGTCAGGAAGAAGAAAAGGGGAAAAGCGAGAAAGATGAAGAAGATGACAATGGCCGCAACAGTAGCATCCAAGGCTGAGTGAGCTCCGGAAGGAACGCTTGCATGCTTGCTTCTCCTTTCAAAACCACTGGTCATTGTGCTCGGCCACAGGTTTTCAGTATGAAACACCTGAGATTTTTTTCCAGGTCATTTAAACTGCTAATGATATGAATATTCCAGAACTGTGTTTTCTGCATACCAACCAGGAGAAATTTAACACCCCTCCCCTTTCTCTAAAGACACAGGACTGGAAGACGCCTGGCTGGCAAGGCAGGAGTATGTTACAAGGAAAAGTGTTATCTCAGCAGACTCACCACAGAGGTATGTGTTAATTAAGTTAATTGTGCCATCAGTGATGCAGGCAATGACAGTAACTATCCCCATAATGGGCCTGGGATATTACCGTCATCTATTAGACGTGCTGGTCTTCTTAAAAGCAGTCACTTCCCCCTTATTTTCTTAAGCATTGAGTCCACATACACACACACACACACACACACACACACACACACACACACACACACACTTACATGAGTTAAACCACATTATTTGATCTCTACACTTACCATAATAAAAAGGAGAAGTTATAACTCAGAACTATTCAATGATCTTCCTAAAGTTACTCAGCTTCTTAATTAGGGGGGCAAGAATCACGCTCAATGTCTCTCCTTGCTTGTCACATTACCTACCCTAGGTTCCTGTAAGTTTAACGGATAAAAGATTTTCAAAGTTTTATCTCCTGTCACACTGGATTAACAAATGTTAAATAATAATAATCATCTATGGAAATTACTGATGAGTCAAACACGTGTCCCGTTTATGAAGTACTTAAGGTAACAGACTCATATGGGTAGACTGATCAAAGCCAAACACAGGGCTGGGGAGATAGCACAGCGGGTATGGATGTTCTCTGTGCAAGCGTAAGGATCTGAACTCAAATCCCCAGAATGCACAAGAAAATCCAGGCATGGAAACCTCAACACTTGTGGGGTGGGTGGAGATGGAGGATCACTGGGGCTTGCTGGTCCCCAGCCTAACTCCAGCGTTAAGTGGAGGCCAATGTTTCAAAGGGAAAAAGGTATAGAGGGCAGCAGGATACCCAATGTTCCCCCTCTGCCTCTATCTACACATGTGTATACACCACGCTTGACACACACACACACTATCTACATATATGTATCCACTACATTTAACACACACTATCTACACATGTGTATACACTACACTTGACACGTACACTATCTACATATGTGTATATACCACTCTTGACACACACACACACTATCTACACATGTGTATATACCACACTTGACACACCCTCTATCTACACATGTGTATATACCATGCTTAACACATACACTATCTACACATGTGTATATACCATACTACACATACACGCACACAAACCCTTACAATCTGGATAAACAGATATCAAATTCATTAGGAAACTTGACATTCTAGATCCTTTCCCTGTCTGTCTTTCTAAACAAGCAGATGACATTTGGCTACAGTTGAATTATTTTCACTTTAGTTACTGTGAAGACAAAGTTAGCATGATTAAGTCCATCCAGATTGGTGGTGGACTCAACAGAAGCCACCAATGAACACTTCTAGTTCCATGAGGACATAACCAAAAGTTATCCTACCTTAGAGGCCAAGCACTCATTCCTAAAGCGTTGATACAATTAATATACCCACCAAACCAAAAACATCTTTGAGAGAGTTCATTCAGAACCATTTTGGTCCAAATGCACTTTATTGGGATTGATTTTGAGATTCCCCTGGTTGGATAGAGAAAGGGCTGAACCCTCACTGTACACAGGAGTCTGGAGCAGATGGGCAAGGAAATCTCCAAAAGAAAGTGAGTTCTGGAAACTTGTATTTACACTTTGGGTTACTGTGCAAGGGAGATCTCAGCCCTACCCACAACACCCAAGCTCTTGAAAGCAGTGCTTCTGAAAGCGACACTGGAAATCCTCTTTGATCTCATACCTTGGGGAGCTGAACACCTGAGACTGAAAGGTTCTTCAGCTGGGTGTCGTCTTTTACAGCATTCTAGGGGAATCAGAAATGGTTGAATGGAAGGAAGCTGAATTTGTGGACAAGATTGTTTCCCTAGCTGAGTGAGGGGCAGTGTCAGAGAAGTTACTTTGTAGCTGAGTTTGCTGTTTCCTGTTAGTGTAAACACTAAAGCTAGTTTTAGGTAGGGGGTGATTCCAGCTGAATCCTCAAGGAGTCTCCAGTGAGCATCCTTAAGAACAATGTCCTATTGTCCTCCTATAGCAGAGGGCTGGGGAACTCTGCTTTCCCACACACTACATCTCATGCATCTTTTTCTTTGCTGAGCTTACCCGTCTCCTTTCTCTGTGATACTCCACAGCCAATGAATACAATTATATGTTGAATCTTACATTCTAAAGAGCCACCAAATTCATTAAGTACTCATGGGGACCCCTCGACACATAACTATTCTAAGCATTGTTTCTGAAATGAATGGACAGTGATATAAGACTGGAAAGGATTTCACTGTATCATGGAAAGAAGGCTGACATTATGAACACGAGACCTGTGCAGTCAGACAGGATCCCCCATTTTCAGAAGATTCCCCCAAATCTGGTTTAATGTTGTGCCACCACCATTTGGCAATTCTTAAAAATATGAAGAGTCTTAATTCTTATTTTGTTCTCGGTCCTCTAATTATACAATTGACACAGGGTCAAGGTAGTACTTCATGGTCTTCATACTGACTTAACCGTGTGTGTGTGTGTGTCTGTGTGTGTGTGTGTGCACGCATCTGTGTTCACACACACATTCTATGTGTTATTCTTTTTTTTATAAGAATACCATATTAAAGCAGAGCCCACCTTAATAACCTTGTTTTAACTTTATTGCTCTTCCAAATGAGATCACAGTCTGAGGTAGCAGGTGATGATTTCAACATACACATGAAGGACACAGCCAAGGTCTAGCTAATCAATCCCCCCTCCCCATGCACTTAGCGATTCTGGGTTTAGGGACCTGTTACTGGTCTCTCTTGGAGTCCATAAGAAGTTGGGCTACCAGATAAAGAAGATCTGCACAGCTACATGGCACAGCACAGGAGGGGGAGGGGGATCATACTGGAGAATCGGGCTGCCGAGGTAGACCTGGGCCAGCGATAGCCCTGGATTCTGCATTCTGGTGACAAAGCAGATTTATCAGAGGCTCACCTAGGATTCTTCACCAGGACAGCAACATTATTAAACCAAAAGAAAACATAGGACTTGAGAAGCTATAGCATAGCATTACAAGACTGAGGCCAGTTTGGGCTGCATATGGAGACACTGTCTCAGCAAGTAGGTGAGTGAGCAAGCAAGTGAGCTAGAAGGCAGAACCACCAGGAAACAGGCTGGAGGTCTAAAAGGTGGGAGGCCAGAGGCTGGGAGAGGGAAGAGGCTACCACAAAGGCGAGGACTGGAAATCTAAGCCCATGACGGCCAAGTTTGTAAAACCCAAAGTTTGCATACATACATTCTTATCCATACATACAGACACAGGTCCACAGTCAGATACATTCCTATCAGACATGCCCACCGTCAGACAAACAGGTGTCTGTAGCTACACTTTATTCTAGCTGGTCTGGGAGATGGGTCATGCTGAGGAAATTTCGGGTCCATGCAGAAGGTTCTATGACTCCTAAGAGACGGGTGGGGACATCTTGTGGTCTTGCATGATCTTCCCCAGCCCTACCTAGCACTCCCCCGCTTCACTTTTGTAAGCTCCAGACATTTGGCTTCTTTGGGTCATACCTCAGACTTTAATATCTGCTATTCCCTTAGCCTGGTTCTTTGCCCAGACCTGGCTCCTTTTATTAGGCTGAGGTCAGCTTTTCAGACACTTCCTCTGGAAGGCGCCTCTGCCTGTCGCCTCGTAAGCGCTCGCTCAGACGGGGCCTTTGTCCACTGTCTCTTTCTTCTGCTGGATCCCAAGTTCCACGAGGACAGGGATCGGGCCTGTCATGTTCTTGCTGTGTCTCCAGCACCTATGACAAGCTACACCGAGCAGGAACCCTGTACGTTGAACATATGGATAAATGAATGATTTACTGTTCAAAAGGAACTTGAAGCAATGTATAAAAGAAATGGCAAAAACAGATCGGTGACCTGATAATGTGACAGCTTTGAGGAAAGTTCAGAAACCACTTTTGACAAAATGACTTTTAAATTTAAAGCCAATGCTATATTTTTAAGGGTGTATATTAATTTAATACCATTCACAGAAACTTCTTTTCCTTATTAAAGAGAGAGAGAGAGAGAGAGAGAGAGAGAGAGGTCTCAAGATTTATTTTAAAAGCTTCATAGACAGCAAATTACTGCCATGAAGGAAAGGGTTGCTTCAGATGCGCGCACTGCAATATAAATGCCCAGAAGCATGTGGCTTGCATTTCCCTAAAACTCTCTTGGGTTTGCAAATGGAAAGAAAGGTCTGGAATAAAGCACATTTTCTATTTTCCCGAAGTCAGTACATTTGGGAAACAGCAGTATTTGTTATATTCAGGAAACTGAAAATATGTGTGGGCACTTGTTTAAGTAGTTATTTCCAGTAGGACATTAACGTGGCTGATAAGAAAGAGGAAGTGAGCATTTAGCATCTGAAAGATCCTTCTGTGCAGCTTTCACACAAGAGAAATCTCCCTCTGCCTCCTGCCTTGACCACAATCAATATTTTTAGGGACTGGAGGCAGCGGGGGTTGGGGAGCGGGGATGGGAGGGTGGGTAGGTGGGGGGTGTTTATTCGGCTCTTTGTATGCGACTGAGCTATGAAAACAGGATGGAGATTCTTCTGAATCTGTCCAGTAAGAGCCTCTAAGTGCTTTAAAATCATGTCTTAGAGCAGAGCGGCGGGCACAAGAGGGAGAATCTGGAAATTAAGGCTAAATTAGTACGTTTCAGTGTCTTGATAGTGGAAATGTCAAGAGAAAAGCAGCAGGAATGACAGGCAGAGGCAACTTAGATGATCCGCTGCACTTCCTCTCGTTGAACAACCTAACAGCTGGGAAGTAGTCTGGGTTTTTAAGTCGAATTATGTTATTTTGAAAGATAATTTATGTTTTTTATCATCTATCAATATCGACATATAGTCTCCCCCTAGATGTGCTAGATATGAGCAAAGCAGAGAATACCAACATAGATGTATGCGATGGAGATCTGGCATGACAATCATTTCCTACATAATCAAATGTTTATTTTCTAATTTCCATGTTTTCTAAACATCATCCACATAAAATAAAGGAAGTTTAAATAGAAGAAAACCAGTGAAACAAAGAAAACAAGTTGGCAAAGACTATCAGTCATTTTGCACATGGACTGAAATATTTCTATTCTATTAAAGCATTAATATTTACAGGTAACATTGAAAACGTCACTCATTTCTAGACTGGAGATGATGTCACAGCCATTTGCGTCTGGAAGGTGGACTGCTAGCGCCCCCTAGCTATGGGACATGGTTCTGTCTTTCCCAGTGTAGGCAGGAATCTTAACTGCAAAGGTAGAAAGTAGTTCACCAAGAAGCCTCCAGGTTAACAATTCAAGATGAGCACGGTTGGGTCTACAGTCACGTCGGCACCATTGAGGTCCTTCACAAGCATCTGTCCTGGCCTTCCACACCCTGGACAATTTCTTCCTGTTGTCGCATGGGTTTAAACTAAATGGTCTCCCAGATCCCCAAGGACAGCGGCACTGACAGAGGCAGAAGACACAGGTTGTTTCCACAAGAAGGCTGGATTGTTTCAGGGACCTGGCACAGCCTGAACCTTGGCCTGGATCAGCAGATATAAACTTAAAGCCCATAAAAACAAAACAAAAAAAAAGTGCTTCGGTTTCAATTTGGTGTGCACTCAACTTTATAAACCTTTAAATATGCAATTTGCATTAGAAATGTCCAGATGAAGCCAGATGTGGGTGTACACACTTTTAACCCCAGTACTGGGAATCAGAGGTAGATGGATTTCTAGGAATTCAGGGCCAGCCTGGTCTATAGAACAAGTTTCCAGGAAAGCCAGAGGTACATAAGAGAGAGACCCCATCTGAAAAACAAAACAAAACAAGAAACAAAACAAAACAAAACAAAAAAACAATAACCCTATTTCGGGATCCTCTTGAACATTTCAGAGATGATAACTCTGGGTGTGAGGGCTCCCACAGCAGCAACGGGAAAGCCCTCAGTCATGGGGCATGTGCAACTGGATCCATCTGGTTCCTACCACTTCATGCATTGGATCATATGAGACCAGCATGCTGAAGGTACTCACATTGTCTGCTAGATGGCTGTGTTAGTTAGGGTTCTTTAAAGGAATGGAACCAAGGGACTGAACATGCATACAGACACACAGACAGACACACAGACAGACAGACAGACAGACATATACACACACGAATCCATTAAGTCATCTTACTTTAAAACAGGAACAGCTGAATCCCAGTTTAGAGGCTGAGAGCCTGACAGCTGCTTGGTCTCTGAGGTGGGGGCCTCAGCAGTCACTGTCCCAGAGTAGCTGTTTCTCATTGGGGAGGCTAATAACCTGGTGTTGCTCAGTCCACAAGGTGCGGTGCCTCGTCAGTCCCAATGTACAGCCAAAACATGGACAGACGCTGGAGAGCAGCAGGTCCTGCATCCATGGTGGAAGCCTGGGAACGTTGGTTCTGCCGCTAGCAAAGGATCAGCGGCAGCCACAGGCACGTCAGCTCAGATGCAAGAGGGAAGGCCCAGGGAACAAAAGACCAGTGCTACCAGAGGGTTCTGCCCAAAATTGAGATGGAGCTTCCAGGTAAGACTCCCTACTTACATCTAACTTGCGGTAAGTTAACATTAAAACCAACTGTAACACAGGCAAAGGGTGTCTGAGTTTGCGACTCTGGGTCTGAACCTGGAACAATCCAATGATTCCGCCCAGGGTAGTAATAAAGTTCCAAGGACTTAACCTTCACTCTAACTCAGATACCACGCAGGGTTCCCTAAGAGCGTTACCTCAAATCTTCATCACACTAACCATTTGAGACATATTTATTTTACACTAAGAAATATAACACTCAGATTCACACACAATAAATATATGGTAGGTACCACTCTGAAGCAAGTGTTTTACTAAATACTGAGAATGCAATAGTGAGAAATAGCCCTAAGCCTCATATTCCCAGAGACTCAGTCAAGCCCAGTGGCTGTGAAGGTGAGGGTCCAATTGCTGTGGTGGTTTGAAAGAAAATGGCCCGGCAGGGAGTGGCATTATTAGGAGGTGTGGCCTTGTTGGAGGAAGGGTGTCACTGTGGGGGTGGGCTTTGAGGTCTCTGGCTTAAGCTTCCCTCAGTCTGGCAGTCACTCGACTTCCTGTAGCCTCTGAGTCAAGATGTCAGCACTGTCAACTCCAGCAACATGTCTGCCTGTATGACATCAGGCCCCTGCCATGATGACAACAGATTAAACTTCTGAAAGCAAGCCTCCCCAATTAAATGGTTTCCTTGTAAGAGCTGCCATGGTCATAGTGTCTCTTCAAAGCAATAGAAACTCAAACAAAGACATTTGCTGTGGAGGTAGGATGCAGGGGAGGTTAATGTGGATTGCATCAGCAGCTTTCAAATTTTGTACCATGTCCACCTGGAGAAAGTGTGTTTCTTCTTTGCATCCTTGCCTTTGAATCCCTTTGTCCCCTCTCATTCTGTGGCTGAGTGAGCCAAGGCAGGAGTCAGGAGTCTTCACTTAGTATGGTACTACAAAGCATAATTCACACCATGTTATTTTAATCAGTTTTGAGTTGAGCCTCATTAAGTAGATCCATGTGGTTATGTAATTTCAATGCCTTCCATGTCCAGCCTTTTGTTCATCTCCTGGTCTTCTTCAGGTAACACCGCTAAACTCAGCATTAGGTCTCAAGACTGCCTATGTTCTAACATGTACCAGAATGTTCTTCCTTTTTAAGACTGATCAAGACTGCCCCGTCTATGCCACCTTTCATTTGGGTACCCTTCGGCTACTCTGGATAATGTTGGTATGTGTATCAGGATGGCATCAGTTCAAGCAAAAATCGGCATGTTTACCTTATTTGACAAGCCAGGTGATGCTAAGACAGGTGGACCATGAGCCAGACACTAGCAAAGGGTGGGGAAAAAGCTCTCTGACAAGGTCAAACTGATCTGAGAGCTTGAGTAGGAAGGAGCTGATGGGGTGAAGGGAGTCTGTGTCTCTTATCTGGGAAGCCCAGGGAAGTAGACTCCTACCAGTAGCAGAACCGCTAAGACACTGGAACTGCTGCGAACACATTTATCAGCATGATGACTACAGATGAGAGCCATAATTCACTTGAGTACCTATGACAAGAGTTCCTCATCAATCCTTCCTCTAACATGTATCTTAAGTGCATTCTGTCTTCTCAAGCCTTACTAGGTATAAAAAATACCACCAGTCATTTACCCACTTCACTCACTTGCAAAGAGCCAGGCGCAGGACTAGGTGCCAAACTTTGGAGAAATTCATCATTCTTTTAACTTTCTTGTTCTCATGTATGCCACTTGTAAATATTACTAATTTTCCTGTACGCTGCTCCCCATGAAAGTCAAATTATCTCTCAATAGTTAACGTATCTATCTCTAGGCACCTGGGCTATAAGGGAGGGCATTATCAATTCCTCCTTTGATTATTGATGAAATATCAGCAGTATTGATTTCTTGGTTTCCACACTGAAAAATGACTCCCACTTTTACCAGAGTCCAGAGATATCACAAAGGTGATCCTGACACACTGATAAGAAAGGTATGGTTCTTAGAGAGAGAAAAAATAGAGGAAGTCCTTCCAGTCTAGGTCAACTTAAGAAGATCCAATATTTAAAAAGTTCTCTAGTGATAGATGAGTTACAAATGCATGAGTTAGAGATAAAGGGGCCAGTCTACAAGATCAGCAGAACACTTCCCTGACTATGGATATCACAGACCTTGAGTGATATTTATCATGTCTACCTTGTATTATAAAATAATATTTGCTTTATGATTTCCAGTGTCTTGAAGGTAGGAACTATTTCTTAATCATCTCTGAATAGCTCTTGGCACTTATGCTGCGTAACTGACAGCATGGAATAACTCACAGCACACCAGACACGGATGTGATAAAATAGATCCCCAATAAAAATGTAGTGTTTGGACAAACAAAGAAGTGTGCTTCCCTGAAAAGCAATCTGGAAGGATCTAGAACCAAATTCCATGTGTTTAACAAGAGTAGTCTAGTATTAAGCAGTCTAGTCAAAGGTAGGCAGTGAAGTAAATATTTTAATGCCAAAATGAAAGACCCGAGTTCAATCTCTGGAACCAGATGGCTGAAGGAGAAAATCAGTTCTGTCGAGTTGTCCTCTGACCCCCATTAAAGCATACTTGGTTATACACACACATGCACACATGCACAAGGACACACAAGTAACATAGCCCAGACTAGCCTCAAATTTGTGATCCTCCTGCTGTAGTTTCCTGAGTGTTGGGACTGGGGGCACTCTTTATGCCTATCTCTAAAAATTTTTTATAATCCATCACTTTTAGGTGAAAAAGTCTTGAGATCAACACTGTTGGCATTGATGCTCCCTTCGACTTCCTTCCTCCCTGCCACTATTCGCATAACTGGACCATTGCAAGACATTGCTTTACAGCTCTTATTGGGAATATGAGGAAAAAAAACGGATTTTTTTTCTTTCTGTAGGTTCTTGGTAACTGTCACCCTGAGCCTTCTTTGATACTACCCAATGATTCCTATTTTTTGTTTGTTTTTATTCTTGGGTTTTTTGTTTTCTTTTTTTTCTTTTCTTTTTTTTTTTGGCCACATCTGACCAGAGTACTTATTACAGAGAAACTTCAAATGAGGCCAAATCAACTGAGGCCAAATTCTTTGTAATTTAAGAAAATATTTAATGAATTAGCAAAGTAAGGGCAGACTCTAAGTCAGAGGAGACTCGTAAAGACAAAATGGAAGAGTTTATAGATCCCTCTGTTGCTCTCCAAATGTCAAAACCCGTAAGGTCACTTTGGCGGACACTGAGTCTCTTAAAACATTATTGCCAGAGAGGATAATAATGCTTACACATTCTTCAATCCTGTCGCCTCATGGGTTGATTTGGGGGCTTTTCTATGACAAAACTTAGAGAGCCACAACACACATGTCTACACCTAGGAAGGGAACCAAAATACAGACCAAAGTAGGGGTGGGATGGTACCCAAAGTATGGATAACCAAAGTATGGATACCACCAAGGTTCAATTTGGCAAACTATGGGTTTTATAAGGGTTACAGATAGCTCACAGACAGCTTCATCACCCAAGCCCACTCCAGCACGCATGACAGGTCACAAACATGGGACCTGGTGCACACCACACAGCCTGCAGAAGGCTCACCTTTCCAGGTACCTCTGTTGTCTAAACCTCTTCCAGGAAGCTCAGCTGGTTTCTGCTTCTCCTGGGCAGCGGGTCTCCTCACAGAGTCTTCTTTGGCAGCTCAGTTTGTCTCAGATGGACTCTCAGCTTCTATTGTTTACTCCATGGGGAGGGGGTCTAGTGAATCTGGTCAGTTTCAGGAACTTTCTGGAGTGTTATTGTTTACCTTCCTGCTTAAGGTGGTTCCCTGCAGGATAAAATGTTTCAGTCTTGGAGCAAACTGTTACACAACACTTCATTCACCCCTTCCTGGCCCTTCCATCACCCCCACCCCACCCCATGACCCCTGACCCTTGGAGGGGATGACTCTAAATGTCTGTTTGTGGCTGAGAAATAGGGCACTATAGCACTGTAACAGTCACTTGCTCAGCCGAGCTTCTCCAGTGTTTAGAAGTTTGGGCTGGTGACCCACAATGATCTATGGGTGCTAACACACATTCAGAAGGCAGTTTGACAGGCCATCCGATCCATCTACAAATACCTTACAAGCTGTTTCCCCCATTTGGACCTATGATCTCCCCAGCTGTAGGAACTTGTCCTGGCACATAGTACCAGGCACTAACTCTCTTTTGTGGAGCAGGCTTTTTTTTAAATTGATTTTTATTGAGCTCTACATTTTTCTCTGCTCCCCTCCCTGCCTCTCCTCTCCCTTTCAACTCTCCTCCAAGGTCCCCATGCTCCCAATTTAATTAGGAGATCTTGTCTTTTTCTATTACCCATGTAGATTAGATCTATGTGTGTTTCTTTTAGGGTACTCATTGTTGTCTAGGTTCTCTGGGATTGTGATTTGTGGGCTGGCTTCCTTTTCTTTATGTTTGAAAACCACTTATGAGTGAGTACATGTGATAACTGTCTTTCTGAGTCTGGGTTACCTCACTCAAAATGATGTCTTCTAGCTGTGGAGCAGGCTTTAAATCCAACTGGAAGGCTGTTGTGCTGGTCTTACCCACCATAGCCAACTCATTATTGCACATGCAGGAACATCTGCTCAACTTGTTGGTATTTTAGTACGCAGAGTACATAGCCAAGCACATATGTTGGGGACAGTTCTCCATCAGCAGCCTGCATAGCCCCTTCCGGCTCTATGAAAGCTGAGCAGGAGGGTGAGGATTTCCGGTTCTGTCCCAGCTGAATTTCCCCATGTCCTGTAGTCAGAGCATGCACATGAGAAGTTTTCATGCACACAAGGTTCTTATCCTGTAGTTCTGGTACACAACTCACAGCAGTGTCTATTGCCTTTATGGTTTGTGGGGCCTTGGGGGCTTCCTTAGCCAACAACTCACAGGAAGGGAGCCCTCTCCTGGCATTGGGGTTTTCATTCAATAAGTTTATGATCTCTGGAAGTGCCCCTTTTCACCTGTTTAGGGTATCTTTTGGATTTAAAGTCTTTAGCTGTTGTTTCAGAAACCCATCTTTCCTTCTAATTAACCCAGCCCCAGGAGTGTTGTAAGGTATGTAGAAGTATTAGTCGCTTTTGGTATGCGATGTGCCAAACAGAGGTCAGCATTATTGCCATCTGTAAAACAAAACCTTTTGCAGAGGATTGGTGTAGGAGGTCCTTTTGTCTCTGTTGCTTTTATTGGTTAATGAATAAAAAACTGCATTGAGCCTATGGCAAGGAAGAGCAGAGCTAGGTTAGGAAAACTAAAGTGAATGCTGGGAGAAAGGAAGTGGAGTCAGAGAGACGCCGCACTGCCAAGGTCAGACATGCCAAAACATTGCTGGTAAGCCACTGCCACGTGGCGATATACAGATTAATGGAGATGGGTTAAATTAATATGTAAGAGTTAACCAATAAGAAGCTAGAGCTAATGGGCAAAGCAGTGATTTAAATAATATGTTTTCTGTGTGATTATTTCATGGCTGAGCAGCTGGGAACTAACTAGTGGCCTCTTCCAACAGAGGATGGGCAGGGTGAGGGGACATCCTGAACCACCATCCCATAATAAATAGTGGGGTTGAAAAAGACAACCTTGGTGAAGTACCCTGAAAGCCTATTGTCATCTGCTATCAGAAGTGTCAGGTGATTCCAGAAGTTCACAACTAATAAGACACTAAGGTCAAACACAAACAGTGTGCGGTGCAGCACAGAAAGGATCCATCAGATACTTCCTCCACAGATCAAGGTTGGGTAAAAAGCATGATTGGAGGCACTAACTTAATTTGCTCCTTCAATACTTAGTAGACATTTTCTCTGAACCATTGCATTTCCATATTTTGGAGTTCTTCCATGCAACGTCCCTGCATTTCTCCAAACGTGATGAGCTCAGTGGGCTGACTTAATCTGCTCAAACCCTCACATGGCTAAAAGTGAATGGGACCCTATTTTCCCCTGCTGTACCTGTAGGCTTCTTGGGTCAGAATGGCCCTGGGTTAGCACAGTGGCTGCAACTGTAGCTGTTGCCGCTCCATCCACCATATATGGCTGTTGGGGGAGTTCCTGGTTGGGCAAACAACCTCCACCCCTAGCGCAACCTTTTGCTGGAGGGAAATGTGCCCTCCTTAGTCTGCTGGGATAATTACCCACCCTTGGGGCAGGACTGATGGTCTTCACCTGTACTGCTCTACACGGTATCTTCTGTGAACTGCTTGCTCTTCAGGCCCTGCAGCCGTCCAGAAGCCCCTGAGCACAGCTGGGCTTCTATCAGTTGTCCCCTAGGAACTCCAGCTCCACGCAAGTCTTGTCACAGTTGTCTTCCAGTGACCCAGACTCACCTCTCCCGCTGCTTTGTTTTTCCATATCTCCTCTCGGTTGCTCTTTCACTTCACAGAGGCACTTTATATGCTGGTCTAAGTCACTGAGGTCACTCAAAGCTCTTCCCACTATAGAAAGATCTTGTCCCACCAAAGGGCTCAGCAAAGCCACTAAAGGGCCACATGGGCCTCAAGGTCATTAACTCCTCTGTGAACATGGTTCTATCTGGCCCAGTGAACTGGGGATCAAACACAGCTCCTTTTATTCCTAGTGCCCTTGATAGCATCTGCCTCTTTCTCTAATTCCAGCCCCTGATATTTACGGGGACTTTAGGTGAAGATAACCAAGTGTTCCTAATGGCTCCGTAAGTCCTCTAGGGGCTGACATCCCTCACATGACGTCTCAGGTCTTGCAGCCTTGGCCTTTAGGAGGGATGGGAAGTTATATCACTCAGTGTTCCTGTCTCAGGCTGAGTACATCCACTCCTGTGACCCACAGCCTCACAAGCCAGGCTCTGACAAGCTCTTTTGTTGCTTGTTTAAAAGTCTGTAATTCCAGCAATTCAAGTACTGCGTATTTTCAGATAGAGAAGCCCTAGCATCGTGTCTTAGACCATTGGTAAAGCCCCCAGCTGTATACTGGACCACAGATCCTCTCTCTCTCTGCTAAAGACTAAATGTGAGTGAAGTCTTCTACAGCTTCCCTACCTCTACCTCATCCTCTTGTGTATCTACTCACTCTTTCTTAGGGTTTCATTGCTGTCAAGAGATACCACGACCAAGGCAACTCTTACAAAGGAATATATTTAATTGAGGTGGCGGCTTACAGTTTTGGAGGTTTAGTCCATTGTCATCATGGCAGGGAGTACGGTGTAGTGTAGGCAGATGGGGTGCTAGAGAATTCTACACCTTTTCCCAAAGGCAACAGGAAGTGAACTGTCTCACTGAGAGAAGCTTGAGCATATATGAGACCACACAGTCCACCTCCACAGTGACACACTTCCTCCAAAAAGACCACACCTACTCCAACAAGGTCACACCTCCCAATAGTGCCCCTCCCTTTGGAGGCTATTTTATTTCAAACTGCCACAGTTCCCAGTCAGAGGCTAACACAGAAGATGTTGGCTGCTGCTCCCTTTCTTGCTGCAATTGCTCCTTTATACAAACAAATTCCTGCTTGGCTACCAATTTTTGTAGATCAAACACTGTTGACTATTAACAACTTTTTAGAGTTCAACTATGCCACTCCTAACGTTGTCTAGCAGTCTAGGTATTTTATAATTGTTTGCCACACAGATAGTTACCACAACTTACTGATGCGTGTCATGTCCAGTCACTGGGCAGCTCTTCTGCATCATTCCATTTAATCTTATGATATAGGCCCTAACATTAGCCTTCAAATTGTTAAGCTATTCCCGAAAATGATAAAACATCAAGGCATTAGTCACTTTTATCTTCTGAGGTCAGCTTTCCGTTGGGTCCCGTGGCATGTCAGCAGGAATATAAAGGATGAAGGCTAAGGGCACACTCCACTGCAAAACAGTCTTGCTGGAGCAAAAGATCATATCCTATTCTCAAGTTGCTTTTTGTAGACTACACCCTAGATTTCACTTATGGTTCCCAGGTGGTTCTGGAGTCATGGCTATATCCTAGGAAAAGTAGAACATACAACATTAGAAAGCAATCAGACAGACAGACAAACACACACAGTCTCACATACTCTCTCTCCCACACAGACACCCTTACACTTTCATACACACTCTCACATACAAACACACTTTCAAATAGAGGAAAGTTTCATGGGCAGGTTCCACACTGATAGGTGGATTGTATGCCCCATGGTGTCCAATAAAGTGCTAACTCATACCTGTGGTCCCAGCCTAATCTTTAAAAGTTTCTCATATTACCCCAATAGGAGAATGTGGAAAGAAAAGGGTTAAGGAGTACAAAAGAACCCAATAATAAAAAAAATATTTTAAGGGAGGATTTTGTATTTGTATTTATTTTTAAGTGTTTGTATAAATGCCTGTTCATATATACAGGAACCATGTTCATGCCTGATACCTGTGGAGGCCAAAGACAGCATCAGAATCCCTGGAACTGGAATTACAGTTGTGAGCCACCTGCTGCAGGAGCTGAGACCCAAACCCAGGTCCTCTGCAAGAGCAACAATGTTCTTCAGTGCTGAAGAAGCCCTTCTCTGTCCCCGTTCTGTGTTTTAACCGCAGGGGAATTATGGTCGTTATTTCATTTTACAGTTGAGGAAACTGAGCCTGGAAAAGCCAAGCAGAGAACTTTTGCCAACATGGCTCCTCCAGGCAAGCTGGTCGGGATTGGAATTCAGGCAACTTGGTTCCAAAATCCTTATCTGTGACACCAAGCCAAGTCTCAGAAAAAGCCTCAATAAACGTCACTCCTGTTAACAAAATTATAAATAATAGGAGGAGGCAGGCAAGTCTGGGAAAAAGTGGGGGCGCTAATGAATGTCTCCGCCCACCTCTCAGATGAGACTGAGCACAGCCCCGAAGACAGCTGTTCGCCACGGCGGTTAGCGTTCTCAGCGCCTGCTTCCTGTCAAGTGGAAAGATTCAGCCAGCTGATGCTGAGGCACTTTAAACTCCACGTCATAACAGTTTATTCTGAGAGCCCTTGTCACTGCGCAGCATTTCCCTGGCACTCTGGAAGGCTTTCAGGGTGCTCCGTTCACTTTCCGTCCTTCCGCCCTTAGCCCCTCCGCGCTTGTCCTCCATTCTCCCTCCGTATGTCAGTTCCTTGGTGATCTCATCCTTTCTCACGGCTTCTGCATTCACCTCACTGTGGCTGGATCCCAAGTCTTTAAGCCCTATCCTCTCTCCCCAGGTCCAGACCTGCATTCCCAGCTGTCTGCTCTTTATCTCACTCTGGAAGCTGGACGTCAACACGTCCGCAGTCAGATTCATCACCTCCCGCCATCGTACCTCACCCAGGCCCCATCCTCCCTACCCCGAATTTCTGTCTCTTGTCTCACGCAAGCAGGCCTTTGCAGAGACCTGACGATTTTTACACAAGCCATGCTTCCTGGCTGCTCCTCTCCTTCTATTCCATTACCTCTTCCCATCAGCCCCTGTTGCCTTTTTCCTGGAGGTCTCCCTCCAGTCTGCCCCGTTCCAGTTGCCGGGATAGACTTTCTGGACAAGACTTAGCATCTTGGCTTTCCCACAAAAGAGTCCTTGGTGGCTTTCCTACGCCTGTCTGGCCTTACAAGTCATCTCTTTCATTTCTCAGCGCTACCTGCTCATGCCACGTTTTCTGAGCACACGGAGTTTTCCTGCCTTTCCAATGCCGTTCTCTTGACTTAGTGTTCTTTCCTTCCCATCTGTCTGTGCCCATCTTTCAGGATCCAGCTCACAGACATCTTTCTTTATGAAGCATTCTCAGATTTCCAAAGTGGAGACCACCTTTTCCTTTTGTAAATATTTATAGCACATTGTATATGTCTGCAGGTCGTAGGTCTCCTACAGCAGGCTGTATTATATACACCCACTTTTATTCTTCCTTATTAGGGCCTCTTCTTCCAAAGCGATCACAGATTTTATCCCCACAATTCTGTCTCTGCCTCCTCCCATCACAGAAAGAACTTGAGGAAAGGCAAGCTCCTAAATGACTCCATTTTGTTTTGTTTGTTTGTTTGTTTTTTTAGTGTCTGCAAAATAAAGTAATTGACCCACACTTCTGAGTGAATGAGGTCCCCATGTTGAAGAGTATTCCTTTTTTAGAGGCAGCCTTCTTACAGGGACAGGTTTGCCTCATCCTAAAGCCCAAATCAACAGCCTCAGAGCATCCCACTCCCACTCAGGAAGAATCTGAAGTTCTCCTTCCTTTCCAAGATCCTGCTGGAGCACCCAGGTAACAACCCTTTGGTCTTCTTCTTCCCCAAGGCATGACTGAGGTGTCTTATAAAGAAGTATTTCTCAAATTAAGCAACTATTTCAAATCCTCAGACTATAAAGAAGAGGATTTTTTTTAAAATAAAAAAATAACATTTTTTGTATGTTGAGAATTTCATACACTATATTTCAATCATATTCACCTCTTAGCTCCTCCCAGATTCACCCTCAACTTCTTTAGCTCCATCCAACACTCATGTCTTTTTTTCCCTCATGACCCATAGAGTCCAAGTTCTGTTGCCCATACAATCCTGGATGTGGAGAATTTTCCATAAACCCTGGAGCAGAGCCTACCTACCAGACACCACACCGTAAAGAAAACTGACTCTCTTCCCTCAGAGGCCACCCACGACCCATAGCTACTCAGTTAGGGGTGGGGCTCATGAACCCTTATTCCAAACTATTGATTGACTTGTTCTCATGCAAGCTCTGTGTGGCAACCCCAGGAGCCTTGAGGCTATGGGAGCGACGGTCCAGCAGCTCCGCCACATGCGGAAGGCACAGTTACACTCTGTCCCTCCCTGATCCCTGCTCCCTCTGAGAAGGAGTTATTTTTTTTGAAAAAAAAATTATGCTGGAGAGTTTACACATGTGGAAGACCATTTAGGCAAGGAAGAGAAGGCTTCGGAAGCAATCCTAGCCACTTTTAAGTTGCTTAGCCAAGAACAGTAGTGATCGTAGAAATGATTATGGTAACTTTCCATGCTGCACGTATAACCAGGCTGAGCCAAACACCAGCACTGTGTTGCAAAGCCGAGTTGGAGGGGCTCCTCAGGAAAGGCCATTCTATCTTGTTCTAATAGCTAAGAGTGTACTTTTTAAAAATGTATTTCCTGCTCGACTTTGTCCTTGGACTAACAACTGATTATGGAGTTTTAATTTAATATTACAGCATGCGGTGCCTTTCTGAATTTAAAAATCTATGACTTGCCTCTGAAATCTTTCAAGTTTTGTAGAAGAATAGTCTCAAAAATTAAGGTCATCCATGGTAGTATTTATAATAAATTTACAATTTCTGAAAAAAAAACCAGGATCAATATATACAATTAATATTGCAGATAAACGTCAGGATGATAAACTTTCACCATATGAACGAACCTTGTTTCACACATAAATGTGCTTTGTGGCAAAGGTTCAAAATCCTCTTTCTTCAACGGTAAGCAGAAAATGATGTGCCAGGACTTAAAGGTACAAGTGGTGCAGACTTCAAATTATTGATTGCTGACTGGGCTTACAGACATCAAACAATCCTTTTTTAGGCATCTTGTATTAGTTCACTTCAATAGCGAGGAGATAGATCTCAGGAAAATTGAAAATGTGGGGACTCTTTGACTGGGCGTCATCGTTTTAGATTATTAAGGTTTGGGGTACTTTTCTTCAAGTTATATACATAAAACAATACAAACAAAATGAAATCTCATTAACTTCACATTTTTCTTTTCCAGAACCTTGATTATGGCTTGAAACGTACCAGGATGTTTAATCAGAATGCAGACTCACTTCTAAACTTACATTAGAAATGCATATTTGGGCAGAATCCATAGGCTGTGACATGCTTTGTAGGAAATCCCAGTAGGACCCGGAGATCATTCCTGAAAGACTCAGAATGCATTTATGTAGATCAAGGTTTAGCCTCAGAGTTGAGAGTGAGCCATTTGCTTTAATGGAGTATGAGCTCTTACGGCAGAGCCACCCCTTCCAAATTACTGCTCAGTAACATCTTCCCAAAAGTGATGGTCACATACAGCTTCAAAACTGAGCCTGTGGTCTTACACTTGAAATATTTTTTTTTCTCTAACTTGGAAACGGAAAGTATATACATGTGTTAGAGAACTCTTGAGTTGGATCTCTTTCAGTTGCTAGTGACATAAACCAAATTCAAACCAGCCCAAGCCAAAAAGATAATTTATTGTCTTGGGTTATTGGAAAGTTCAAGTCAGGCTGGAAGCAGGAGTTCAGGTGATGTCACTGGGAATCTGTCTGCTTCTCTCTGTCTCTCGACCGTACATCTTCTCTGATGGATCTATTCCCAAGCTGTCTGAAGCCATATGGAGGACCCCTGATGGTCACGATGCAGGCCTGGGGAGGCTCCCCCTCCACAGGTATTTTCAGGAAGAAAAAACTGATTCAAACATCGTTGCAATTGATTGGATTTTTCCTAAGGCCTACGCTCAGACTCAGAGTGGTTTTTGAGAACTCATGCCCACAGCATGGTCACAGGTGCTGTCCACCTGCTTTGGCCCCCTCTATGCTTACTCTCAACCTTGTTCCTTCATTAGCCAGGCTCATACACCTTTGTGATTCTGCATTTAGGAGACTTCACAAGGTTCCACTCCATCTTTGTCTGTTCCTCTGCCTGTCTTTCTGCACCTGCTACCCACAATCCAACCAAACTCAAAGCTGATATTCATTGACCCAGTCTTGGCCAATCATAGTACCCAGAGAGGTGGGGTTTTCTGATGTCCCCAGGACATGCTCAGTCTCCTGCGAACTGGATTTATCTGGTTTAGCAGCATGAACACAGCAGGATGAAGGAAGCGTACCCCAAAGTAGGTATTCTACCACACGCGAACAAAAAACGGATACCACACAGCCACAGAAAACACTATGTGAAATCAGGATTGCTCGATTCTTGCCGTTTCCTGAGAAGCCAGATTTCTGACTGAGCTACGAGGCACAAAGCCAGCTGAGTTGCGTAGAATCCGAAACTCTTGCTGGGAGCTAGCGTGAAGGAAAGGAGGGTTTGCTTTTTTTCATCTAGTGACATGGAATTCCCTGTCACCACAAATCCGTTGCTAGCATGGAGTTCACTTGGTGGGGACGGGGAGTCAGAGCTTCTGCAGTCTTCAGGAAAGCGAAGTGGAGGGGCCCTCGGTATGGGTTTTTCAGGGGATGGAATCTGACCTGAAGAGAGTGAGGGCAGTACCAGGAAGAACAGCATTTCAGGTTGGGGAAACCTTATTAGGAGGAGGAGGAATCAGCACAATGCTCTAACAATTGCTGGCCAAGCTTCCAAGGCCAGCACAAGAGGGAAGATTGAAGCAATTAGAGAGAAAACTGTCTCAATCTTTCCTTGTTCCCTGGCTGTGGAAATTTGGCCATTGCTACATTTTTGTCAGAGATGAGGGTCTTGATTCCAGAGACCACACAAGGTTAAATGATGGAAATTCTATTTATTTATTTATTTTTTAGACAGGACAGAGAAAAACCGTAGCACCTGAATTCAATTGGGACAAAGCAGATTTTATAAGAAAGGAAATAGAAAATCTTTCTTCTCTTGCCTTTTATCCTTGTCTCACATGGAAACCACTCCCCCCCATATGCCCTCTCTTTGTTTTTTTGAGTGGGAGGGAGAAATTTTATTTAAGCCAGTCTATTGACTAAGAACTGTAAGGACAGATGAGTACAGATGCATTTACTGCCTTGTGAGAGCTTAATAAATGCTTGTAGTAAGACATGATAATTATTCAAGTAATTTTTTTGAGAATTTACTAATACCAAAATCAGAATCAAGTATAGTTCCAGGAACCGACTCTCTTGCCCTTTTCCCATTAAGCTTTCTCCCCAAATGTCTATATAAATTCTTAGCATTCAACACTTTCTTTTAAGATTAAATAGCTTTAAAATTTTGCCTTGCAAGGAAAGGTATTATGAGCTTATGTGAAAATCAGATGGGTAGAGATGCTTGTAGACATCTGAAGCCCACAAAACACACCACAAATGAACCATAAATGAGGTTGACCTTAGTTTGGGTTTTAGCACCATGATTTATGACCTATTCAATTCTGAGAATGTTTCTTCATGTCCTTAGCTGCTGTGGGACAATGCTCTTGTACACTGTAAAGATTTGTCACTCATATGGGTTTAATAAAAAACTGATTGGCCAGTGGCCAGGCAGGAAGTATAGGCAGGGTGACCTAACTAGGAGAATTCTGGGAAGAAGAAAGGCAGAGATGGAGTTGTAATCCAGAAGCAGAAGAGACAAGATGAGCATGCCTCACTGAGAAAAGGTACCAAGCCATGTGGTTAAACATAGACAAGAATTATGGGTTAATTTAAGTTGTAAGAGCTAGTCAATAATAAGCCTGAGCTAATAGGCCAAACAATTTATAATTCATATAATCATCTGTGTGTTTAAATTTGGGACTGAATGGCTGCAGGACCGAGTGGGACAGAAACTTCCATCTACACTTAAGTTTTAAAAACAAGATGGAGTCAGTGTAGGTTGTGTGTGTGTATGTTATACATTGAAGGAATAACTAAAAAAACCGAGCTTGACAGTGCCCATATTACCTTAAAAGCAACAGAACAACCCTCAGTGTTGGTATCAGTCATGAGGCACACACTGCCACAACTGTAATGGGGTAGGACCTACCTCATCTGTTCCTGCCCCTCCCTGTCAAGGTGATTGTAGTTGTTCCTCTCTGCTGATATAATAAACAGTCTGACCAAAGGCAGCTGAAAGGAGAAAGTTTTTCTTCTAGCTTACATCTCCAGAGGGACAGAATCCTTCATGGTGGGGAAGTCATAGCACGGAATAAGGACCGGGAAGCAGAGAGACAGAGAGCGAGAGAAAGAGAGAGACAGACAGAGAGAGAGAGAGAAAGAGTGAGGCCAGACTATAAACCCTCCAAGCTCACTCCCAGGGAAGGACTTCCTCCAGCAAGGTTCCATCTCCTAAAGGTTCTGAAACCCCCATCCTGAAACAGCTCTACTAACTGGGGACTTCTTGCTCAAATACATTAACTTATGGGGGGGCATTTCTCATTTAAAACATCACAAAGATGTTGGCATTAATACTATTTGAAAGGTACTGTCATGACACTGATCATGTTGGATACCACCAAAGGAATAACTTTTAGTGCTTTGAGCCTCCTATTATTTGCTGAATGAAAAAAAGAATATTGGAATCCCTTCTCATAAAACCCTGAACATCTAACATCACAAATGTTTGACTATAAAGAAGAATGAAGGAAAATGATATAGTATGATGTCACCATTGTGCCCAGCGCATGGCACAACCATTCTCTTACTCAAGGGTAGGTTTTCATCTATTACCTTTTTTCTCCACTTCTTTCTTTAAAAAGATAGAGTGTCATTTATCCTCAGGTGAGCCCAAACTTGCTATGTATGTCTTACTTACTGTTCTATTGGACCAAGACAACTAATAAAAGAAAGTATTTATTTGGGAACTCACAGTTTCAGAGGGTTCACCCACAGTCATCGTGGCAGGCAGTGTGGTGACAGGCAGGCAGGCATAGCACTGGAACAATAGCTGAGAGCTTACATATGATCTAAAAGATGGAGGCAGAAAGAAATCTAAATTGGACCTGCCACGGGTTTTTGAAATCCCAAAGCCCACCCCCAGTGACACACCACTTCCGAAATGGCCACACCTCCTAACCCTTCCTAAACAGTCCACCACCTGGGAACCAAACCTTCAAATATTTGAGCCTATGGGGGCCATTCTCATTCAGATCACAACATTCTACTCTCTGGCCCCATGGCTTGAGCCTAGATCTTAATGCAAACTGAATTCAGTTCAACTTCAGAAATGTCCATAGTCTTCCACAGTCTCAACACTGTTTCAAAGTCCAAAGTCTGTTCTGAGGCTCAAGGCAATTTCTTAACTACTGCTCCAGTAAAATAAAAAAACTAGCTTCCAACATATATGGCACAGAATATACATCTCCATTCCAAAAGGAATGAGAAACACTGGACCAAAGCAATTCCAAAACCCTACAGGGCACACTCCAAATTCTGCCACTCCATGTCTGATGTCAAAGAACCCTTTGGATCTCTCACTCCAACTCTATTGACTGTAATACACTTCTCTCTCAGGCCATTTTCACCCTCTGTCTGCAGTTCTCCTTGACAGGTCCCCCAAGGTACTAGCATCTTCAATGTGGAGTCTCCGATGCAGGCAATGACGTGCTCAAGTCTCCCGTGGGACTGCTCCGTCACATGCCTGGCCTCAGCAGTTTTCCTTAACCACAGAGGACTTGTTCACAACCCCTTTAGTCCTGGATCCTTGACATTAAAGCCAGAACCACAAGAGTGAATTAGCCAAGTTCTGCTTCCCTGGGATGAAATCTGCCATACTCCTTGAGTTACATTTCATAAGATTTGACTTGTTGATGGTTTCCTTTGTTGAATAAGATTTGCTTTGTACAAGTTGAAAGTTTAACTGGGTAGGGTCTTGCACTTAGGGAACCATTCTCTCTATCCCATTTCTCCTTAAACTTCTCATCTCTTTGAGCACAAGATTTGTCTCTCCCATTAAATTTCCTGGTGTGCCTTTCTTCTTCAAACTCCATTTTGTGTTTGTTTTCCCCAGCCTGCTCCTTTTCATTATAGATTTATATAAGGTTGATCAGTAATAACCATGTAACACAGTCAATACTAGGTTGTCTTGAAATCTCTTCTGTCAATGATATTAGTCCAGAACTCTTCAATATAGCTTCAGGCAGATTCTTAGGCAAAGGGTAAAGAGCAACCACATTCTTTGCCGAAATATCACAAGAATGGACCCTAGGCCACTTGCTAATATTGTTCCTCTTTGAAATTTCTTGAGTGGGGCCACCCATAATCCACATTGTGCTCAACACTGTTCTCTTCCAAGTTCTTACTTGGATGGCGTGTTAAGTCCAATTTACTACATTTAACTTCTTTTCTAGTCCGAAGACCTAATGTCTCCCACATTCCTCCAAACAACACCAAGGTCAGGCCTGTCACAGAAATATTTCAGTCCCTGGTACCAACTTCTGTCTTAGTTAGGGTTAATATTGCTGTGATGAAACACAATAACCAAAGCAGCTTATGCAAGAAAGCATTTAGTTGGGGTTTTGCTTCCATTTTCAGGAGGTGAGTCCATGACCATCATAGCAGAGAATGCGGGAGCAGACCAGGATGGCAGGTACAGCATTAAAACAGTAGCCGAGATCTCCTCCAACCAGGCCACACTTCCTAATCTTTCCCAAACAGTTGCCCTAATTGCTGATCGAGTGTTCAAATATATGAACCTATGGGAGGCCTTCTCATTGAGACCACCATGGTTGAGCAAAGATGAGCTTGAAGTTTCGATGTGGGAGGTCCTTCTGTATACGTGTTGCTTGTATTGGTTAATGAGTAAAGAAATTGCTTTGAGCCTATAGCAGGGCAGAAGAGAGCAAGGTCGGGAAAACTAAACTGAATGCTGCGGGAAAAAAAGGCAGAGTTAGGAGGAGCCATGTTAGAAAGATGCCGGATGGAACCTTGCCAGTAAGCCACAGCCACGTGGCGATATGCAGATTAATAGAAAATGGGTTAAATTAAGATGTAAGAGCTAGCCATTAAGAAGCTAGAGCTAATGGGCCAAGCAGTGATTTAATTAATACAGTTTCTGAGAGATTATTTTGTTGTCTGGGCAGCTGGAAATTAATGAGTGGACTGCCTACTACAAAGTGCGACCCTTTCACCTCTACCTTCTGTGTCTGTGGATTATAGACACATTCTCACCACACCCAGCTTCTGTGGTTTGAGCCCAGGGCTGTGTGCATGCTGGGAAACCTAACAACTGATCTATGTTCTGTTGTAGGAGGCCTCTTGTTTTTTCCCAGCTACCCA
This sequence comes from Myodes glareolus, assembly GCF_982192425.1. Taxonomy (NCBI): domain Eukaryota; kingdom Metazoa; phylum Chordata; class Mammalia; order Rodentia; family Cricetidae; genus Myodes; species Myodes glareolus. Next base: position 3,128,867 of record NC_142032.1, on the reverse strand, counting down.
GAACCCAAATAATCACACAGAAACCGTATTGTTTGCAATACTGTTTGGCCAATAGCTTAAGTGTATTTCTGGCTAACTCTTAAATTAACCCGTTTCAATTAACTTGTGTATTGCCATGAGTCTGTAGCTTACCGGGCAAAGTTCTGGCTACATGGCTTCTCTCTGACTCTGCGTTCTTTCTCCCAGCATTCAGTTTAGTTTTCCCCGCCTACCTCTGTTCTACCCTATTCACAGGCCAAGACAGATTCTTTATTCATTAACCAATGGCATTCATAGCATACAGAGGGGAAATCCGCATCAATGTTCCCCTGTTCCTGAATATCTGTATCTTAAAATGCATTGCAAATACCCCGTGTCATCTTCATGCAGAGTTCCTGCTTATCTTCTCTGTATCATTGTGGTTACAGTGTACGTGCTGCTGAAGGGAACACTTCTTTAAAAAATTATATTTTTAGTTCTCGAGAGTATAATTACGTCATTTACTTCTTCCCTTTCCTCCCTCCAGACATGCCTACATACCCCTCATTGGTCTCCTTCAAGTTTATGATCTCTTTTTCCATTAATTGTTGTTACATAAATGTACATCTGTATATACTTATATTTTTATATGTGTACACACACACAACTTCCTAAATACATAATAATAAAAAACATTCAATATGTATAATGTTACTTGTATATGTGTTTTCAGGGTTGATAATTTGGTATTAGAAAACCAATTGTGTGTTCTGTGTTGCGATGGCTAAAAAGTAATATAAATGCTCCCTTTAGGTCAGGTTTAAGAAGATACATAATTCAGTATTGCATCTTTTAAAAAATATTTGTTTATTTGTTATGTTTACAGTGTTCTGTTGGCTTGTCTGCCTGCAGGCCAGAAGAGGGTACCAGATCTCATTATGCATGGTTGTGAGCCACCATATGGTTGCTAGGAACTGAACTCAGGACCTCGGGAAGAGCAGTCAGTGCTCTTAACCTCTGAGCCAGTTCTCCAAGCCCAGTATTGTGTCTCTTTAAAATATATTCCTGCCTGTTGGAATCTGAACTTTCAAACTGATTTTTTTTTAACAAAAGAGCTAAAATATTCTTCAAAAGAAGAGTCTGTGTGGAAACAGAAGTCAGAACAGAATTTCTGGTCATCTGCATAGTGACTAAGTTTTATTGTACCTTATTCTTATAGCTAAATATTTCAATATTAATTTAATTTAAGTGTAAAATTAAAAACAATTGTTTGGGAAGCAGAATCTCACCCACTGTCATATGGGAGACAATCCACAGGGTTGTCATCGTCTCCTGTCATTTGAATTTACTTTCAGCTGCTTCTGTATGAAGCCTAGGCATCACATGAAGAGATGGCCTGCTCAACAACATTAAGAAACAACTACAGAAGGAAGTAAACTACAGAATATGCAATGGCGCTTGAGATACTTCTGCCATGTTATGAGAATGAATGATGGCAGATGCCCAAAGATAACACTGCTTGGAGGAGTGCATGGGATAAGGCAAAGAGGAAGGTCCAAGAAACGCTGGATAGACAGCATCAAGGAAGACTATGGATCCTTGGGAATGACAGTAACACAAGCATCTAGGACTGCCCAGGGTAGGATCAGCTGGAGAACTATCATAGACGGGCTGCCTGTGCATGGTTCAGCATTGCTGGAGCATAAACGATGATGTATCTGTATGCCTCCTACTGGATGTCGACTACAGTTTCCTGAGAGAGCTAAGCAAAATGCAGTCCTTCTATTTATCACATTCTGAACAACATTTAGGTACAGAAGTCTAAAAAAAGAGCAGTATTCAGCAGGAACAACAACACAGACCATACTATAATTTCCACTATCAGGAAAATTGAGAGAATCATATTAAAAAAAAACCCAGAAAACCATACTAGATTTTAGATTTTGTGAGATTAAACAAACAAGCCTGTGCACAATATCCATGCTTCTTCCATAATTAAATACTGATTTCTTGAGTTAAATTTGCCTATGGTCTTTGGCTCTGCCTACCCTGAGCATATAATTTTTCCCCAATGAACAAAGAAACTTTATGGTTTCTTATTAGATTAAAAATAAAAACAAAATCAGGGACTTTTGAGTCTAAGACCAGCTCCGGCTTTGCCACTCTGCACACCAATCCTCAGTTTATTGTTTTGGGTTTTCTTTGTTGATCTATAAACAGGACACTCATACCCCATCCCCCAAAGTGACCCTCAATTTAGCAGAATGCTCAGCTAGACCAGAATCACACCCTTTGGTGCTCTTGGCTGGAGGGAAACTGAGTGGTCTGTTACCAAGAACTCAATAGCTGGCTGAACAGAAATTCATACTATGGTTTAAGACACAAATTATATTCTACTGAACATTGATGACTCTAACAGTTGAATACACCTCACCAACGGAAAGGGCTTATTGGCCTAATAAACTGGGAGCATCGTATTAAACTAAATGAATCAGGTGTCGTGGTTGCTCCAACATTTCAGAACTTTTAATAAAGCCAATGCACATCGCGCACCTCCCAGAGGTGCTGAGATGATGCCGTTTCCCACCCGATTTCTGTGTGGAGTTATGCTTGTGTTTACAAAGAAGCCACGGGAAAACCTGGAAGATGAATGAGGTTTTTCTTAGGCCATAGCCCGAAAAACACTTCTTAAAGGCATAATGTTTATAAAGTTCAGATCCCTTAGGCTGACACGTCTTAAACTGCGGAACGGTAAAGCACCAAATGCACCCCCTCACCGTGTTGTCTGGGAAGGCTTCCTGGAATTCTGCTTTCTCCACAGGAAGGTCTTGGGGCATCTTCACTATATTGAGTTAATTATAGCTTGTCAGGGCATTTCACAAGCTCTAAAGACAGAGGTAGAACATACAACAACATGGGACGTGAGAACTAGACAAGAGTGTGAATTTTTGGAGCACTTCTTGCATAATTTAGAGATGATGAGAACTTCCTTCCTTCCTTCCTTTCTTCCTTCCTTCCTTCCTTCCTTCCTTCCTTCCTTCCTTTCTTTCTTTCTTTCCTTTTGGATGGAGTAAATCGAGATTGTTAACTGCAGAGCAGAGGTCGGGCCGGGCAGATAGATGGCTCTGGAGAATGTGCTGACTGTGATTTGTGTTTGATGGTAGCTGAAGAGTTTGAGCTGCTTGCTAATGAGATCAAGCACCGTTACATATATTACTGGCGTCTTCAGAAACTGCACATTCATTTGGAAATATCTTTATGCTACGTTTGTTCAGAGCATTGTCTGTCTATTGACGGAATCCACCTGCACATTACGTTTTTCCTGTAATAGACTACAGATCGTGTGGAGAACTATTTCTATGTGTCTCTTTGTCTGAATTTGGAAGCCGTACATTTTGAGTTCCATTTTCTTCTGAAAATGAGTTGTTGACAAATAAGACTGTCACAGCGATTGTAGGACTGAATTACTCTCCTGATTTCCTAATTCGTTGCTTGAATTGTAATGTCTCGAAATAAGTACAGCCTCTCTAAAATATTTTGTCATCTCACACTGTTTGAAAGATAAATGGCCTTCGGGGCGATGGTTGCTGGAATTCCTTGTTAGAACGGAAGTCTTAACATCAGGTTCTATACCTGAAAGGATGTTGGCAGCAGGGACATCTGTGTTACAGGGGATGTTTTGCTAATGCAGTAGAATTCCAGAGTTGACTCCTAAGTGAAAGAGAAAGCTGAAGGAGGGGTTTCCAAGTTAAAGAGCAGGGTCATGTGTTTGAAAGGGAACAGGGAGTGAGGTCAACTGTTAAAGGGGATACTCCCTTTTGGATGTTCCAGAGGTGTTGAACATCTGTACTTACATTTTTAATTTCTTGAAGAATGGCCATAATGCTACATCAGTTTTCAACATGTTCATTGAAACATTATTCACAGTATTTAAGATACGGAAACAGGGCCTGGAGAGTCTGCTCTGCTGATGAAGTCTTTGCCACACAAGCATAGAGATCCAGGTTCAACCACCAAAGCCACGTGGAAACACTGGACACGGCCACACATTTTAAACCTTAGCTCTGCAGAGGCAGAGAAGGAAGATCACTCGGGCTCACGGGCTGGCCAACCCAGGCTGCTTTGTGAGCCGCAGTTCACAGTGAGAGAGAAACAAATTGTCATTTGTGTCAATCTACAGAACCTGGAGGCAATTATGAATGAAATAAGGCTGACACAAAGAGACACATACTACATCACATATGTGCAGACTCCCGAACAGTCAGGAAGCACAGTACAATGTTGGTTGGAGGGGTAAGAAGCATGAAAACGGGGACTGCTGGTCAGAGTATGAAGCATCGGTTATCCAGGACGTGTAAGTTCTGGACGCCTGATTTGTAGCTCTCTGACTATAGGTAACAATGCTACGTTTCATGTACCTCCATGTTGAGAAGGTAGTTCCAAGTCTTCTTAACACAAGAAAGGGAAACATGCATGATAGCTTTATTAATTAGCTCGTTGTGGTAATCACTTTATAATATGTACACACATAAACCATCATGCTGTTTCCATTACACACACGCTGTTTGTATTTGTCAAATAAACATTAATACGGCTAGGGCTATGGACTCTGGGTTTAGGATTATCTCTTTGATAAATCAGACAGTTGTCAATTATGAATAGCTTTGGAAGAGATCCCTAATATTTTATAAAACACAATTTTTACTATAAATTGAATATGGAACAAGAGTGGGAAATGAAGCTATAAAGAAGGACACTAGCCGTTGAATTCTTTCCACATCCATGTGCATTTTGCTACATGTTCACACATGTGTGACTACAGTGTGTGCGCTCAGGCACAAGCAAGATCAGAAGACAACCAAGCTACCATTTCTCGGGTGCTGCTCACTTTTTTTGACACATTTCTCTGCCTATCCTGGAACTCATCAAGTAGACCAGGCTAGCCAGTGAACCCCAGGAACCTCCCTGTGTCTGTCTCATCAGTGCAGGGTTTGCAGGCACAAACCCCCATACCTGGGGCTCTTTTTCCAGTATGAGTGCTAGGGACCTGACTCAGGTCCTTATGCTTGCTAGGCAAGCACTCTGCCAACCGAGCCACCCTTCCCAGCGTGCTTTCTGAGTTTTTAAGCACAGAGAGGTCCTACTGCTTCTAATCACGGCTCCTTCATTCTTCGGCTGCTGGTCCACATGTAGATTAGCAATGGTTATTGCTCCAGGGAAAAACAGAATCTACAGATTGGACTTAATTTTCTGCCTAGAATTTTGTACATTATTGTTGTGTGCTGATTTTGTACATATTGTTGTGTGAGATTTTTTTTCCTTCTTGCTACTTCTCCTTTGAAAGGCTTTCACTCAGTGTGCCTATGAGGGATGCTATCACGGCTCAGTGCCGGTAAAGATTCAGGGAAAAAGTGAGAAAATTATTTAAAGGACTGCTTTTTGATAATGGCAGTGTTTTGACAGTTTTTGACAGGCAATTTGGAATAATGCAACCTCCTGGATTACAGCCAACCTCTGAAATGGGCTGTAATTTAGAACGATGGCAGCTTCTGTGACCTCTATATTGAAGAGTCACTGGAATTAAAACAGAAAAAAAAAATCTCCAAACAATTTAGGTCTATATCTGAAAACCTAGTTAGAATGTTCTGGTATGGAACCATTTTATTTATTTATTTTTTTGGAAGTTTTTTCTTATCTAGAGCACAATACCAAATACTTATCCTAAAGTGGGAAAGATTTTTTTCTCTGCCTTTTGGTGTGATAAAACCTGAATTCTACTCCTAAGCAGATTCTGGTATTCTTATGAGCCCACCGTGGGTGTATCTGCCCCTTCTGGGCCCTGGATGAAATAAGAGCCACCTGAGTGTTGGTAGCGATATCATTCTGCCCTCCATCTGAAGACAAAGCTCTGAACTCTTACAGCAATCCTGAACTTTCTCTTCTCACACAAATGTGCTGTCTCAGGCCTTGAATCTGGTCCTTAAGGCTATTTTGAAAAAGTAGATTCAATTACTCCCTTAATTCTGAGAGTTAAATGCTTTTTAAAGAGTTGTGTAACTTAAATATGAGTTGGGTGTACAGGGTAGGGTTTTTAACTGAACCACAATTCTCCAAACATACCAATATATTCCAAAATTGCCAGTTGCAGGCCATAAAATATTTACATTACAGAGTTAATAATGTATGCTTAGTAAGAAATGATGAAATATTTACAGTTTTTCTAAAGATACTGTATGGGTTTTTCCCTCTGCCACAGCCATTTTTCTTGAAGTCGGCAAATAGGCGGCTTCCAGAGCTGTGGGAGCAGCTCAGAAGCATCTGCAAAGGCGTGGGATACTCTAAGGCAGTTAGTGAGGAGAAATAGCATTCGCCTGAAGGCAAACACAGAAACACATTTCCGCAACTGAAGGGCTGGGAGGAATTAGCAATCTACGTGGGGATCTTCACCATTAACTGGAAGCTTGGCCAATTCCTGACAATGGTTATTGCCAAACCTTTCCTGTGGGAGTGTGGAGGTTCTCCAACCGTGGTGCAAGCTTCTGAACAAATTCTTTAACCTTCCACCTCTATGTTAACTTTGATCTTGGCCATGCTACCAGATCTTTGCTACACAAGCCTTGGGAGCGGGTTTCAACAGATTTCTAAACAGGGACCACCCATACATCCTGATAGGTTAAATCCCGTGCAATGCCTGGTCACCGTCTTGCTTGTAATGGGTTACAGATCATAGGAATCCAGGGTTTGGAAGAAGTGCAAGATGAAAAATGACTTTCCATAACATCCTTCTAATTCCAGGAATCCATGGGTGGCCCATACAGCAAAAAGGAAGTTACAGATATGATTAGAGATTCTGGTGTTGTGAGATATTTGTTTACATTGTGTGAGGGTGTGTCCCTGTGATTGGTTTAATAAAAAGTTGAATGACCAATAGCTAGGCATGGGAAGTCAGGCGGGACTTCTGGCAGAGAGGGGAACTCAAAGGATGACTCTAGGTGTAAATTTTGTCAGCAAAATTGAGAGCAAGTCGGTTACATGGTACTGAGAAGAGGGAAAGAGCCATGTGACAAAACACAGATTAATAGAAACTGGTTAGTTTAAGTTATAAGCACTAGTTGGAAACAAGCCTAAGCCAAGGCCAAGGTTTCATAGTTAATAAGTCTCCATGTCATTATTTGGAGGCTGATGGTGCAAAGAGAGGCCAACAAGAAAATCCTACTACATTGTGGGATGGGGAAATTGTTCTGAAATACCTTAGAGGAGCCTAAATGTGAGCAAAGTGTTTTCATAAGAGGGAGACAGGGAAGAGAACCTAAAGAAACAATGGAAGCAAAGACACCATCCTATTGGCTAGAAATACGGAGCCAGAAAATATAGGTGAGGTTGTGAAGTGGGGAGAGACAGATTCTGTTCCCCAAGGAACAGGCAGACCACAAAGCTTTGTCCTCCCTCCCTCCCTTCTTCCCTCCCTCCCCATCTCTCTCTTTCCATTCCTCCTCCCCCCTCCCTTTCTCCATCTTCCTTTATTTCTTCATGCACTGGAGATTAAATCCAGGACCTCACACATGCTCTGCATGCACTCTACCTATGAGCTGCATCCTCAACCCCTGAGCTTTCTAACCACCCAGGGAAACTGAGCTTGGTTTTCTGACCTCTGGCACGACAAGAGGAATTGTGTATGTTACTCAAAGTCAAAATGCATTTGTGCCTTTGTGGAAGCAGGAACCACTGCTCCCAATGCTTCAACTCCAACACCCCTTTGTTGCTAAACACAACTATTTAAGTCATGGCTTTAAGGCACTAAGACCTAATCTAGTTTCAGTGGTTTATAGATGCTGTGGCCCCCTCTTTCCATCTGCCTCGAGGACCTCCCAACAGTCATACTCCCTTGAGGATCATATAGCTGCCAGAAGGAGTAAGGCAGAGGTGAGGCTTGTGGCTGATAACTGCATTCTTCCAAATCATACCATAAGCCACAATAATTCATTGCCTTCCTCCTGAGTGTTCAGCATTCTGCTAGCTCCCAAGGGGCACCGAGGGAAGAGAGGTGATCACTCCCTGCTCTCCAGCTAGGCAGAGACATCCCAGTGATGGCATGCTCTCTTACTTTGCACTTCCAGGAATGTCAAAGCTGAGCCTTCCTTGCCACAAAGGACTGCCGACCTCAGGGACAGAACGGATGCATCATCGCTCTTTAAGAGAAGAGATGATGCCAAAGCATGGCCTTATCACTCCTATCCTGATCAGAGGAGCTGGAAATCAAGTCATTTCCCCATCATTTTAGAAACCTGAGCATACCGGGTGTACCCCAAGGTTGGTGAGAGTGTAGGTGCACGTTGAGGGTAGGGAGAATCTGTGTACTTCATCCGGATTTGTTCCTATCAGAACACCTCAGTGAAAGGACAGGGGAAAGAAAAGATGGCAGCTGCATGGAGCTGGGATAGTATCTCGTTTCTATGGCAACGGGTCTGCTTTGTTCCCAAGCACCATCTGGTATTTTCAGGCCCACCAGGCAGGTAGCATGTAAATGCCTGCTGGGGGTTGGGGGGAGACATCGGTAAAGATTCTTGGGATCAGGCACAAATGAACCTACAGCAACTCCACCACTGTGAGTCGGGTGGCATGGATGGATATGGCGACTCTTGCCGACCTCCCTGACTGTCCCTCCGGATGGCTGCTTGGGGACAGCTAAACAGAAAGCATAAGGAGACACACTTCACTCTTCTGTGTGGGTCCTGGGACCCAGAAAGAAAACTGAGCACTCAATGAAGCCTGTACAAAAACGTTGGTCTCCACCATTCCCTGACTCCATTTTGGGGCATACTTATTTCGGGAAAGTACCTCTCTTGTTTTCCTAAGTAATTCCATCTATAAAAATAGGATATCTTTACAAAGTCATAATTTACCTGAAGTACTAGGTAACTTTAAAGATGTATCGCCATGCTATATTTGGAATATACACTGAAAATTATTTGTTGTTTGTCAGACATTCAAGTTTAATGGAACATGGTATATTTTTACTTAACATATCTTGTAACTCTATTTATAGGTCTAAAAATGGGCCCTGAAAGTTATTCTATCACTTAGGTTTTAAAAGGGTGTATCAAGATGCCAATATACTAAAAATAGTATTGATTTCCAGACATATCTTATTATTCAAACAAATATTCAAATGTTTGTTGATTTCAGTAAAAGCTGTTGTCCCTACCAAGGTTTACATACATCCATTTCTCTTTACTCATTCAACACCGAATCATTGACCTTGAAAGCCTACTGCTTGCTTGCCCGACCCTTCTAGAAGATGCAGTCAGTGGGTGCCTAAGATCCGTGGATCCAGCCTAGCACTGGACTGCAGTTCCTGGCTTTATTTCAGGACATTGTTTATACAGGTCACTGTCTGATCTCAAAGATCCATTAGATATGGCGCCTGCCTCCCAAGAGAAGATAAAGTACACTAGATTAGCTATCCCTTACACATCTTAACATTTCCCCAGACCTCTTCAGCCAGTCCCATGGGCTTTGAATTGCTGCCTGCATTCGGACTGTCCCTGTCCCTCACTGCCCATCTCTCCCTTACTGCTCTCCTTCGGTATGGTATGCCTGAAGGGCCTCTGCTTTCCCTTGTGGAGATCTGCCAACCAGGGCCCCTCCTCTGTCCTGCTCCCCTTCTGAACACTAACAAGAGTTTGGACCTTGACAGTGAGATAGACACCCTTCCCCTATTTTTCCTCAACTCTTATCTCTCTTTTTTCCTTATTGTTTTGTATTGATATCTACTTACCAAGAGGAGATAACCCAAAGTCTTCAGTGCTCCAGAAAGGTCTTGAGATATGGTTCAACTTTGAGGTTTTTCCATGTCGCTCATAGTCTTTAATTACATATCTCCCCTTGTAATCGTGAAAACATTTTTATGAGTACTCTGAGTATCTTACTGCATGTACTAAAGTGTGATGGCTAAATACATAACTACCATGGAAAGAGTGCAATGTCTCCAAAGCGTTCTATAGCTCAATCCCCAAACATCACGTATGTCATTTTGCATGGCCAAAGGGATTTTGAGAATGTGATTAAGGCTTTACAGATGAGGAGATTGTGCTGAATTACAGGACACATGCAAGGAGTCATGAGGTGTGGGATAGAAGAGAACTTGAAGGATATTACTTTGCTATCTCCAAAGAAGAAACCAGAAACCAATGAGTGTGGGCAGCTTTTACAAATTGGGCACAGCAAGAAAACGTAGTGTCTCCCAAAGTCCCCAGAAGTACTATAAACACTTTTGCTCACTGATGTGGAATAATGCTCTTGTACACCATAAAGATTTGTTACTTGTATTAGTTTAATAAAATGCTGATTGGCCAGTAGCCAGGCAAGAAGTATAGGTAGGGAAACCAGACTAGGAGAATTCTGGGAAGAGGAAAGGCAGAGAGTCAATCACCACCCAGACACAGAGGAAGCAGGATGAGAATGCCTTCCTGTCAAAAGGTAACAAGCCACATGGCTAAGCATAGATACAAATTATGGGTTAATTTAAGCTGTAAGAGCTAGTCAATAATAAGCCTGATCAATAGACCAAACAGTGTATAATTAATATAAGCCTCTGTGGGTTTCTTTTGGACTGTATGGCTGTGGAACTGGGCAGGATAGAAACTTCCATCTACAGCTCACTGGGGCAGACTTCCTATCAGACTTCCTATGAGACTTGAGGGACTGCAGTGGCACACAGCACAGTCCTTCGTAAGGACACTGAAGTGTGTGATGATTTGTTATAGTCCCAATAAAATGTCAACACCCTGTAGCAGGTGCTGAGCCATTCAACTGACACAAAGAAGGATCCTATGGGTTTTGCTAAGCAGGTGATAATTGGTTACAGGATTGGGTGTAAGTAGATCTGCTCTGGAGGTGGGAGAGCAGAAGTGGTGTTGGCACTGGAAGAAGCGGGCAGTGATTATTTACAATACCTGTGTGAATATTTTGATGACTTTCTGTGATATACATGCTTGAGTACAATTAAATTTATGGGCTATGAAAGAGAATCCTGGCTTGGATCTTGATGTTTTTCTTCCCTGAGGTCTTGATTTTGACCTTTAACCACAGTGGCAGAGACAATGACATTAATAAATTGTACAGTTCTTGTCCATGTGCATCACAATCTGAAATTTGCATATTTAAGTAGTGAGCCTCTAGTTCCTCTTCCTCTCTCCTGTTGCTTCCCTTTCATTTACTCTACATCTTTGATTCCCATTTGAAAACGATGAAAAGAGTCAGTGACCTTCTCAGGGCTGCACAGCTGGTTATCAGCCAAAGGGAACCCTGAACCTAGGTCAATGGGAGTCAACTAGTCCCCATTGACAGACTGTTACTCCACCTAGGAAGCAGAAGGTTTTTGTTATTTTCTTCCATCTTAAAATGCAGTCATTTATCCATATAAGTCTTTAGAATCTGCCTCCAAATTTTGAACAACATCCAAAACCCTTTCATTGACTTTGGAGGCTCTGTACAATGGAAACCAGTGCCTTTGGAGGCTCTGTACAATGGAAACCAGTGCCTTTGGAGGCTCTGCATGATTGAAACTAGTGCCGTTGGCCAAGTCCTTCTGTGCACAAACCCCACTGACGTTTTCTCCATTCTGCAGTCTGCCCAGCCTGAAGAGCCATTGGCGTGCCTACCCCCACGTTAACGTGTTCAACTCACATTGACTGTCTTTGCGCAGAATGAATGGGTATGCATAGTCTCTTCATTGTTGTCCTCATGGAACTGGCTAGTATAGAAAGATCACTGTTTTCGCTCATTTTTGTGCCACAGAGGTTGCCATACAAGGTCCCCAATAAACATTTGCTGTACGATGCCTGCAGCCACTCTCCACTGATGCACCCAAAGACTCTATGCCACTTCTCAAAGCTCACAAATGCTAGTCCATCTCATAAACCTTCCAAATAGCCTGCCAACCAAAACCTGGGACAGAATAAAAGAAAGAACAGGCGTTTGGTCAGTTACATAAAATATCACAGCAGTGCTTAAAGGAAGTGAACACCTGTTTTGTGACCTCTGTGGTAACCGGCTTACACTGAAGCAGAGGATTTAAATCTCCGTATCAGCGCCTAGATGAGAGTACTGTTTCATTTCCAGTTACAGCCTCATGGACGGACTATCGTATTTTATGAGCAATAGCATCTGTAAGTAAGATAAAAGACATCACAAAAGAAAATGAAAGCATTTAAAATACAACAATTACTGAAATAAAATCATCTTGAGGACATTTTTCTGACAAGTTCTCTCAGGCTTTATTAATTTCGTCTAAGATTATCATCATGAATCTCTTTTATGAGGACTTGGATCCTGTAAGCACAGCCCTCGGATGTAGTCACTGGGGCCTAAACCACGGAGCTGAGTGTGGTCTCAGCTGGTGTCTGCTCTACTCTGAAGACTGCCTTGAGACGGTAAAGCTGAATATTAGATTAGCAAACAGGTTTGAAAACACAGTTTCTAAACAGAAGTGCAAGCGCCAGGTGGAGAGTGTCTGGATCTCCTCTGTCCTCCTAATGTTTTGCAATATTTCCATGCTTGTCTCAGATATTAAGTTCCCTTCATTTATTTTTTCATCTCACTCAATTAACTGTGAGATTCTTGTGATATTCTTAGATTTAGATTGGTTGTGTGTGTGTGCTCATTTATTTAAATGTGTGCTAATTATTTCCTTTCACTCTCTCCGAGAGTTTTTGATATTCCATTATCAACGGACTGCAATGTCAAATAAAAGATGAGGTTTATGAGCCATGTACACTATGATAAAACATTTTGAGCTGTCTATAGTATCGTAGAGGGAAAATAATGGCAGTGTCTGGATTATATAATGTAATACTATTGTACTAAGGCCAATAAGGTCATTTTAAGCATTGAGAGCATGAAGTAATTTTATCCTGATAAATGAGCAACTTAGTAAAGTGTTTAAGAATAAATAGAGTTTAGAGCTTATTCCATCTATTTATGTATAGGTAAATATGGACACTAAGTTTTTAAATGATCCAGTGTCATTTTGAGACATTCAGAGAAAGTAATAACAACATTAAAATTTATCCCAACTTCACCAATAGTCACTGTTCACTTAAATTAATTAAAAAATCATTCATAAAAATTGCAATAACAACCTAGATAAGAGTGCAATATGTACTATAAATTTAGACTCACTCAATAATTGGATTCAGTTGTTTACAACCAGAGAGATGGTTCAGCTAAAAGGGGCATTCACATGTGTGCAGTGACAAGGCATTGCCCAGTAAGATAAAACAACATATACAACTTTTAAAATAGTCAATTCTTTAGTGAAGATGTATTAGATAAGCAAAGGCAATACTAATACTTTTAAAAAATATATTATTTTTATTTCTGTCTCTGTCTCTGTCTCTCTCTCTGTGTGTGTGTGTGTGTGTGTGTGTGTGTGTGTGTGTGTGCATACACATACACGGTCAGGCCACAGTCAGAGGACAGGTTGCAGGAGTCAGTTTCTCCTGTATCATGTGAGTGTGAGTTCTGGGATAGAACGCAGGTCATTAGGCTTGGAGGTGATGCCTTTACCCTGTGAGCCATTCCCTAAGTCCTAGATTAATAATTTAAACAAGGAATCAGTAATAAGAAAAAAACCTCTTAATTTTTCTTCTACTCATTTATGTAATTGCAAACCACTAAATTTTGTTGTCATGGAAACTATGACTTGATAAATACTTGTTGCAAACTTCTTGCTTTATTTTTTACTCCCTTATGTATAGCACCTACCCAATAAGTATTCGTTAAATAAGCAAATGAACTGCATGTGGCAGAGAATATGATTTCCCAGTGTTATTTAGTTTTTATTTTCTGGGCCTGACAGGCTGCCTTGTGGCAACGGGTACCACTTCTGTGCAAGGGGGTCCTGGTTCTGGTGATATAAAAATCCCTTTCTCAAGCCATGCTACACATTTTTTTTTTTCACCAAGGACTGATCTTTAATGACCCTTAAAGTGTTGGTGGAATTTTTCACACACTCTGTTTCAGAGCCAGTAACAAACTTTTCTGTTAATTAAACTTTTAATCAGTGATTAAGAGCTGACTTTTTGGTGCCAGGCAGTGGTGGCGCACACCTTTAAACCCAGCACTTGGGAGTCAGCAGCAGACAGATCTCTGAGTTCAAGTCCAGCCTGGTCTACATAGCGAGTTCCAGGACAGCTAGAACTATGCAATAGACCCTTCAAAAAATGGTAGAAAGAGGAAAGATTGTGTAAGACTTTTAAAGTTATTTTTAAAGATTTCCTTCTATTTGTTAATGAATTATGAGTACGTACATGCATGGGTATGTGCACAAGTCCGAGTGCCTGTGGAGACCAGGGCTGCTGCATTCCCTCTCAGCTGGAGTTGTAGGTGGTTCTGAGCCACCCAGTGTGGGTGCTAGGGACAGAACCCGAGTCCACTGCGATAGCACTGAGCCACCTCTCAGTCCCCTTTATGCCACTAGTGCCCTTTACTCTAATACTGAAAAACTGTACTCGTTGTAAAATAAAGTAAAAAGCCTGTTTCCTAAGGCTTGGTTTTTCAGGTCTGTTCTGGTGGCGTGCCCTCTCCAGAGAGGTGTTGAAGTCATCGCCTCCAGACTACAGAATGACTGCACTTGAAACTGTGGCATTTGCAGGTGTGATGAGCTGAGATGAGGTCATCTTGGTGAGCTGGAATCCTCTTACCTAAGATGACTGGTGCCCTTCAAAGGAGAAAAGAGGGAGCACGAAGGCACACACGGGGGGAATCTCAAATGACACCAGAGAAAGACGTGGGAGATCCATGTCCCAGGTGCCCCTTGCCAGCTTGCTCTGATCTGCAGCCCCCGGAGCTGCGGTAGAACACAGTTCTCTTTTTAAGGACCTTTCGTGTGGTGCTGTTCCGGAATGCATGGGAAGCTAATATAAACCCTGAGAAACAAATGCAACATTCCACAGAGATTTTTTCTGTAGCTGCACACATCGGATATCCAGCTGGTAAAATTCTGAAGGCAAGGTCCATTGCCAGCATTTTATTTTTTGAGACAGAGTCTTGCCCTGTAACCATGTCTGACCTCAAGCTCCCAGATTTGTGTGACTCTGCCTCCCGAGTGCTGACGTTAAAGGTGTGGGCCATCAGCTTCTACCAAAACTGTATTTCCTTCAGTCACATTTTATCTTAATTCTTATTAAAATATAGGATATATGTTTTAAATTGTCTTCATGAGTATTAATTGATAATAAGCAACTTAGAGATGGCTGCCGTTGATGAAACAGATGCTCCAAACATCTTTTCCTTGCGGTTTCAGAGGCTGAAGAAGCTCCTAGATAACGGAGACACACATCCTGACTCTGCTACTTCCTTTCTGCTCCTGCATGACGGAAGAGTTATCCAGCTTTTTCTGGCCAGTGGTCAACACAACAGCGGACTGTTCCCATTGGGTTATTGAGTTGGTAGTGATGATTCATTCCAGTCAGTGATTTCCACGGTGGGTGGCACACAGTGAGCGCTATAGTGTGAACCTTTGTGTCTCCCTCCTCACTCCATTGTCTGATCCTCACTCCGAAGCTGCTGCTACCAGACGTGGCCCTCTGAAGAACCAACTAGACGACAAGGACAGGGATCAAGGGGCTGACGTCTGTGTTTCTCTGGAAAAGGCGGCACAGTGCTAACTAGTCCGACCTACCCAGTAACAGTGAAGCCAGTAGGTGTCTATGAACTAGGAAACAGGCCCACGCTGAATGTAGAGACACCTGAATGTTGAATTTTAGTGCTTTCAAAATAGAAATAAATTTCCAATGTTTATAAGCTGCCCAGTTTATGTTACTTTGCAATTATAATCCAGATGAACTAAGACAGCATGCTACTCAATATTCAACATGCAAACTGGTAGTCTTGTTTTCTTAGTACTTCTAACCCAGGCAGTCAATTTACTCTGCAGACCAATATGGACATTCCACTCACTTCCTGAAACATTGAATGAATCTATATTGTATACGTGAAAATGTGAAATACTTAATATTGGTCGCATATGACTTCCTGTTGCTGTCCCTTCTTCTATTAACTGTCTCACTGCTATTTACCTCTGCTGGCACGTCTTCCTAGATGGTCTGCATCGGACACATTCTCTCTCCTCCAGCAAATTTGAAAAGCACAGGTATGAAAATATTACATAACATTTATTCTGAAGGTATTAGTGTAAGCTCTGCCCCACTGGGTATACTGTGACCTCCAGAAGGGCAGGGCTGGCAGCTTTCTAACTTTGTAGCCTTCTTAATACCCACAAGAGAGATCCAAACTTAGTAGATTCTCAATAAAAGGTTGTTAAACTTAGCTGAACCCACAATATTTTTTTTCCTTATGGTGAATGCCCTAAGAAAAACATAAAACGAATGAATTACTTTTCTTTCTTTCATGGCAATATACATGCCCTGGGCTAGTGGGTATTTGCAAGCCTGGGTTAGAACTTAGAAAAGTCATCAATCTAAGAAAGGAGAAGAAATGCATTTTAAATCACAAGAGCAACAGAGCCTTCTATAAGGCCTTCTAGCAAAAACAATTATTGATGTCTGCATGGCCCAGGTGCTAAGTGATCAGAAGTGAATGCTGAGGGTGTGACACAGGGAATGATCCTCAGTCACGTTCCATAGGCAGGCAATTCGGCGAAACGTGCACAGATGGAAAGTAGGTCTGGGAATCATATGTGGGCGTCATAATGCAAATAATTGACTTTCCTTCTGAGGAACATCTGTCGAAGCATCTGAAAGCAGTTGTTTATCCTGATGCCAAAATGCTGAGAAATATAATAATTCTCCAGTGAGGCTAGAACTATCCAGGGGAAGAAAAGTGTTTTTTTCATGTAGCTCCGTTTTTATTAAATCTTGTGGTTGTTTCTCTAACAGAGCACATAGGAGATGTTCAATAATATTTGTTGAATGAATGTTGAATGAAAATCAGAAACTCATTGAACAGTTGTTGAATGAATCATTTTCCATTTTTAGACTCAGAAGATACATTTTCAGAAAATAGTGTGCCCACAAAGTTTTATCATGTCGTATACCATTTTTATTTGACATAAATTTAAATAATGCCAACCTTGCTCTGTACATTATGGGGTACAATCAGCATGCATCGCTATAAGAGAAAATAGTCTCAACATTATACAAAATGTATGAATAAAGTTAGATTTTAATATCTTAATGTTGCTTCAATTCATTATTATGAAAATGGTAAAATTTAAATTGCAGGCTTACATAGTTATGACTGTTTCAATAAACAAAATTAAAATTTAAAACCCAGCTAATATCTATAGCTGTAATACATCCGAGAAGATTCCACTAAGATTTAAGAGACTAGAATGTTCTGGGGTGTCCGGAGGACCGCGGAGCATGAGGATGGCGCTTCTCTGCCTGGGCCTTCTCTTGTTCTCAAGTCTGAGAGAGGCAGGCAGGCTTCCCAAGGCCTCCCAGAAGTCACTCTGCCAACCTTCAGTGCAGATAGAACATACTAAATGGCAGAGTATGAGTGTAACTATGCTTATGATGCAATAAGAAAATTACAGCTGAATCCAAAACTGAATTCAAGGCTCTCAATCCCTGATTTCTTGGTTTCAGTCTACTTTCATGTACAAAGTGTGCCTCTTCGTGAGGCACAGGATCCGAATCCTGAATTGTCTCTATTGTAGGCATCACACCTGACTATGGACAAGTCACTTAGGTCTCTGTCGTTTAAGTAACAAAAACAGAATGTGCGTCTTGATTAAAAGAATCGACACACATCAAGATATCAGTTGGTGACTGAACTCGTTTATTAAATTCATTTTTTATTAAAATATTTTATGTCTGTCTCCTGAACTATACTAGAAAATGAATGACAAAAGTCATCTGAAATAGACTGAGCTCAGAAATGGAGCACTTTGAAGATAAATAATATTGAGTATTATATAATCTAATTATATAATAACAATTATGTGATTGGGTATTACATAAGTAACGAAATAAGATTATTCCTCCTTATTCCTGAGACTTCAAGGTTGTTAATTAAAAAAAATGCTTGGCAAGAAAGGTTACCCAAAAGACTTGTAAATTTTCTTCATTATTTGTTCTGAATAGCTGAGTAATTCTTTTCTACTTCATTGCAGTTTTCAATATGTATTCTGTTAGTTTAAACATTAAATTTCATGCAGACACAACTTAATGAAAATTAAGGGTAGAAATTCAGAATTGGTTAAAATTTATAACTGATTATATTATGGTATTAGTGGGCTATTAATTAAGCCTATTGTATGTGACAAAATTTGCATTTACCTCATTTTACTTAATTTTAAGCAATTCAAACTAGAAGTTACTTGTAAAAAGTCTAGCCAGTGTCAATTTTACATTTACAATAAAGTCAAAAGTTTATCACAATGTCAATATTTTGACCTACCAAAACTGAAATTTTTTTTAATTAAAAAAAAAATCTCACTCAAAAGTCCCAAAGGTGTCTTTCACATTTAAGCTTTAATTAGCAACCACTTTGGTCTCTGACACACATTGTACAGGTATTGAAGTGTTAATATTACCAAGGCTTGATTACAAAAGGCAACGATTAATTTTGGAGGAGACAAAAAAGATGATGCCCTGATTACAAAGGATGATTAAGGGGGAATGTCAGACATTGTACATTTGTAGGAGTCTTTGCTAGCCTCCGAGGGTAAAACATTGCAAAAGTTTTTATTTAAAACCCTGGGTCCTTTGCACTTTATAACACTGGTGTCTGTTTCTTGGGTACTGGGCTTCCCAGATCTACCAAAGGCCCAAGCCTCTGAGCGCAGAAAGGCTGAAGATGGCCTCGCCGGTCTCCTGTAGTTCACTTCTCACGAGGCCAGCATGAGGCTTCTCCCCTCCCCCCCCCCCCCCAGTCCAGTTCTCGCGAGACCAGCACGAGGCCTTCTCCTCCTGGGTCCAATTCTCACGAGACCAGCACAAGGTCGTCTCCTAATGGGTCTAGTTCTCGCAAGGCCAACACGAGGCCAGCACGAGGCTTCTCCTCCCGGGTCCAGTTCTCGCGAGACCAGCACAAGGCCTTCTTCTCCTGGGTCCAGTTCTCTCCAGGCCAGCACGAGGCCCACCCGAGGGGAAGCTTCCCGGAGAGGAGCGGGAAGCTTAGCCCTACAGAGGTTGCTGTCCTCCCCCTTGGCTTCTCCGGGGCAGCTGTGCCCACCACAGAAGCAGGCAAGGCTGGACACCCTGAGGGCATGGCAGAGAGGAGAGGCCGGAGGAGCAAGGCCAAGGCCCTGGCTGCAGCCCTGCCGGCAGCCCAGCTGGGCACCGCCCTTGAAGCCTTTTGCTTGTGTTTTCCAGGATCCTCAGGCTCCGGTATAAAATATTTAAAGGCGCACGAAGGATCCACAGGAGCCGCCAACGAGATGAGTCTGGAGTCGTTGTTTGAGCACATCATCTTCACTGAGCACCAGGCGGAGGAGAGCCGCAGGGCGCTGCGAGAAGGTCAGGGGCCCTGGCCTGTGGGGCCTTTTGGAGCTGGGTGTGAGGAGCAGAGGAGGGAGGGGAGGTCTAGGAGGGGAGTTTGCAATCTGGAGGGAACGGCAGTTGAAAAGTCACATGCCAACTGCTTCTGAGATGGGGACTTGAGACTCAAGGTGCATGTGAGTTAAGATTTTGTGCGCTCGCGTGTGTTGCAGTGAGATCAGAAATTACCAGATGTCGTGGGAGGATTAAGAAAGCGACAGAGGATCTCAATGAAGAGAAAGTCAAGTTGGAATCCAAGGTGTGGATGCTTAGAACATGCTAATTTTTGCTTGAGAATGTATCTGATCTTGGCTTTGGGAAAAATTTCACTGTTTACTTATCCTTCAAACTCGAGAATTAAATACTGTAGTTCTGCGTTGTCTAATATTTAAAGTTCTGAATCCGGCGGTATCTTTAGTTTTTAATAGGAAGTGGCCCCAAAGAAGCCAGCCTTAAATAACGAATTCATTGTCCATTTTGTGCGATGGCTAATGTTTATAAGAGAACACAATGTCGTTGAAAGAATAATTGTTCAATAAGTAGTTAGTGCAGCATATAAATTTTAAATGCTAAATAATTTAAGTGTGCTCTATGGATGTAATGGATTGCTTGTATATTTCAGTGCGTATTGGCTTTCTGCTTCTCAGTTCACTACCACAGTTTTGCACATGCCTCATCTACAAGTATCCTTTTCTCACTCTCATTTCTCCTTCTGATGCCTTTGTAAAGTCCTGGGTTTTAAAAAATAGAACCAAGGGAGTCTGCTAGCTTCAGGAAAGATTCTGAGCTATGGGTAGAATTTCGGGGAAGAGATGTAGTAGGAGAAACCTTTTGTAGCAAAGGGAGGGGCCAGATCTGCCCCAGGAACATTGAGGGAGGACCCTATACCCCAGCAGAGGGCTGGTGCATACAGTGGGAGAAAAACGTTTCTGGATTTGACAGAGAGGGGCAATAAAAGTGCTTTTAGGGGGCTCTTTGTACCCTGATCACAAAGATAGGGACAGATAGTGAAGATGGGTAGGAGGACACAGACATTCAAGATAGTGTTCCAAAACCTAAAGATTAACTACACAAGCAGTGTGCATAATCTGGTTACTTAGTTACTATACTTTGTCTATAAAATATTCATTTTCTTACATACTGAATATAAATGTATATGTAAATTAAATATAAATTTGTAAATTATCACTCTAATTTAGCTTACAATTGTGCAGAATTTTAAGTTTTCTGTGAATAATATAATTCTGGAGCCTTCATCCCCTCAGTGAGTGTCCATTCTTCTTTCTCCATCTTGCTCATACATCATAAAGCCCTCCCTGGATAGCTATGTAAAATTCCTTTACCAAGCATCAACACAGACTCATGTTTTCTGTCTTTGAGAGGAACATTCTTAAATTTATTTTTCTTATCCACCTTTATTTTCCTTGTGTTTGTTGCTTAGAAAACATTGTATGTGAGTGTGTTCATTACTGAGAGTGTAAGAGTAAGGAAAGAGCTATCTTAATTTGACAAGTAAAGTTTGTACATGTTTGTGGGTTCCATGTGTTCTTAACATATATTTTATAATGCCCAAATCCAGGTTAATGGGCCTGTGCCAACATTTATCTTGTCTTTGTGGTGAAAATATTACCTATCTTTGAATCTTTTAGTGTATGTTATTAGCTATAGTCACCTTGCTGTGCATAGAATGCCAGAATGCGTTCCTCCTAACTCTGAGTACTGCACCACCCATCAGTCTGTCCTTTCCTCTCCTTTCAACTAGAAGAGACTGTCTTTGAAAACATAATTTGGGGCTATTATTCATTGAGCCCTTAGCTTTTGCTTTTGCTATAATGAGAGAGAAAGTAGCCCCCAGTGACAGTGCCCAAAGCTGGTGGGATGGGCAAAACCTGGACAGTGTCATGATGTAGCTGTCTTTTCCTTGAAGAAAAATTAAGATAATTTGAAAGTTGGCAAATAGAAGGCAATGAAGAAAAGGGTCACAGAGAGAAAGAGAGACAGAGACAGACAGACAGACATCACCACCTTGACACTTGCCTGTCTTGGCAGCTAATAGTGCTCATGTCCTGAGTACTGTCCAAAGGCCACATTAACTCCTTTAGTTCTGGTAGTCATGCTGAGAGGAGGAGCCGTCATTCCGCTTTTGCAGGTGAAGAAGCTGAGTGTTGAAATGACTTGTCTGTAACATATAAAGCCAAAATAACTACCACAATAAAAGACACAATTGATTAAGGAAAATACAACTCTATTAAAACAGATTCGTGAGCTCATCCTGAGCATTCTTTCATGACATGTAGTAATGCGTCTGAAGCTTTGCATCTGGGGCAATATTCTTTAAAGGTCACCTCTATAAGTTTTTGTATAAAGTGCATTTTTCTGGGATTGGTGAAGATATTGTCCTGACAGAAGATAGTAAAAATTTTATTTTCAATGCTTTTTCTTTTGTGAGATAATTTATTATTCTTTGTAATACTTTCTTTGTTAGCTATCTGTTTTACCTGATAATAGAAATGTGGTGTTGACATCTACACACACTAAAGAAAATGTTGATTTAATTGTTTGTGCCAGAGAAAATACAGCAAATCTCTACTATTGTTTAAAAGCATTAATTGAAATTACTAATTAATATAGGCTCATAAATGTTCATTGCTTTTTAATCAGCTCATATACATGGGTAATAATCTAATTGT
Source organism: Myodes glareolus (assembly GCF_982192425.1). Classification (NCBI taxonomy): domain Eukaryota; kingdom Metazoa; phylum Chordata; class Mammalia; order Rodentia; family Cricetidae; genus Myodes; species Myodes glareolus. The sequence goes on along the minus strand of NC_142032.1, from coordinate 3,106,711 downwards.
ATCTTACTAATAAAACTAGCATATGAGGGTCACAGTTCATACAACATTAACTTGTAGTTGAGGTAATTTGATTTATAATTAGAGTCAAGATGGTGTGTATGTATGAAGATTTTAAAGTGGAATTAAGATTATATTGTAAATGAATAATGGGAAGAGCTAAAGTAGTAATTATAAATTGATTCTCTGTTTTTTTTAATCAGAGTTAATTATATGTCTGCCAATAACAATGAAAATATATTTACTTGAATATTTGACTTGGTGCTTATTGACCCATTTATCAAGCAGAAGCAGCATGAAGAGAAGCTAGAACATGACCTCACTAGAGCAATATGTTAGCTATTGTATATTCATATATCAAAAACTATTTGAGCATTTATTTAGGAAGTTGCATGTGGTCAAAAATATACTTGGAAGTATAGTATTCTTTTTTCCTCTAATCTATAGAACCTAGGTAGCATGTAATTAGAACTTGAATGATAGCATTTGCGTTTCAGGGCTGATGAGTCTTTTAAAATATATGGTTGCAAAAAGTCTCAGAGTGTATGAGTCTTGAGCTGGGCAGCTACAGTATGCCCAGTTAAGCTTAGTACTGTGAAAACAGAAGCTAGGAGAATGCTGTGGTTGCCTTAATGTTCACTAGTCTGCCTAAAGCTGTCAATGGAAGGGTTTGTAGTGTGGATGTAAGAGGAACTAAAATTAAGGCTTAGAGAACTAGTGTAGTTTCTTGGAAGCAACCCATTGAGTTTCTTATATGTAAAAAATGGCATGTAATTATAGTTTGGGTCGTTTTTGTAAACATATAAAACCCAATACTTCTCCATACTCCTGTGAGATGGGTAAATGAAGGAAAAGATTAGGCTAATTACCATATTTGACATATTTTGCTGGATAAATATCTTTTTCTTTTTTAATTTTGTGATTCTAGTATAAACAATATCTTGACCTCTCCTTTCTCCCTCCGAACCATTCCATAAGCCTCCCTACTGTCCTTCAAAATCATGTCCTACTCTTTTACTGCATGCCTGTGTGTATGTGTGTGTATGTATGTATTCCTAAAAGTAACCTGCTTGGTCTGAATGTTACTTGTAGGTATGCAGAAACACCTTAAGAACAATAAAATAATGTTTTATGAATTCTAAAGAAAATATATTAGAATGAAGTAATAAAATTGCTCCAGTTGTGTTTTTTATATAAATGTAGACATTCTTCCATCTGGTAAGGTCAGTCAGTCTCTCAGAGCTTGAGAAGTCATCTTTTGGTACTGAATTATTAAATCAAGGAAAGAATAAAACCATAAATTATTATATATTACATATTATAAGTTATTATCAATTTATAATATTAAAACAGAAGGTTTTAGTTGAGGTGATGTTTTCTTTTAAAATTTGTGTATTGAAGAAAATGTTTTATACTGCTTATACTTAATTTTTTAATTGATATAAATTTAGTTAAGGACATAGATGAAAGAAGACTCTTGTTAGCTCATTGCACAACAGAGATTCTGCTGAAAGAACATTAGGGTGCTGCTGGCTCGTGTAACTGGAGATTCATGACTTTCTCAGCTGTCCTTGTGTCAGGTCACCAATAGCAAATACCTTGCCTTTGTGGACTCACTGAACAATAGTTAGTTGTTGTTGTTTCCACATGAGATAGAGGTTCAAAAGGGTGTTACAGACCATTTGTTAAAGCTCAAGTATTAGCTTGTTCTGCGTGTGTTGTCATCTGTTCCATGCATCCTTCCTGAGCACTGTTCTGGTCCTCGGCAGTGTTCCTGAAGCTTGGAAGAATAGAGACCAGTAATTGGTGCTCTACCGTGCAGCCCAGTGTTTAAGAGTTTTAGGAGGAAAGTCCTCAAACATTTCAACCTGTTGTACAAGGGTCAGAATTTAGTATTCAGCATTGGCAGGGGAGTCTGGAGTTTTGTTTGGTTTGATAGACAGGATCTCAGTCTATACCTGGGGCTGGCCTTTGAATCCGTATCTATCCTAGGCTGTTCTTGAGCCCTTGATGATCCATGGTGTAGGAGGTCCTTATGTCCATGTGTTGCTTTCATTTATGAGTAAAGAAATTGCCTTGGCCTGTTGATAGGGCAGAACTTAAGTAGGCAGGGAAGACAGAACTGAATGTTGGGAGGAAGAAGGGCTGAGTCAGCGAGATGCCATTTACCCACCACCAGAGATAGACGTGCTGAGACTTTGCTGGTAGGCCACAACCTCATGGTGATATACAGATTAATAGAAATGGGTTAAACTAATATGTAAGAACCAATAAGAAGTTAGAGCTAATGGGCCAAGCAGTGATTTAATAAATATAGTTTCTATGTGATTATTTTGGTTCTGGACACCCAGGACAAACAAGCGGCCTTCCTGTTACAAATTGGCTTATCTCTGACATGGATCCTCTGCCTGATACAGAAGCCAGTTAGAATCTTTGCCCATAAGCCACTGCAACATGGCCATACACAAATTAATAGAAATGGGTTAAATTAATATAAGAGTTAGCCATAAGAAGCTAGAGCTAATGGGCCAAGCAGTGATTTAATGAATGCAGTTTCTGTATGGTTATTTCGGGGCTAAGCTAGCTGGGCAGCCGGGAACCATCAAGTGGGCTCCTCTTACTGCCTCAGCCTCTTGCCCCAAATGATCTTTTAGCTAAGGAGGAATTACTCTATGCGAATACTTTTAAAGCCTGTCAGGATATAAAGTGAACTTTTTTTTTTGAATAAAGATTAGTGGTAGTTTGGGATACCTGGAGAAAGCTCTGAAATGGGGCCGAAGACAAACTAGGTTCCTATTACAAGGAGTATAGCTTCTCAATCCCAAGTGTCAGGTGTTAGTATAACATTGCTGGTGGGAGTGCAAACTGGTACAGCCCCTTTGGATATCAGTACAGCAATTTCTCAGTAAATTAGGAAACAACCTTCTTCAAGATCTAGCAATACCACTTTTGAGTATATACTCAAAGGATGTTCAATTGTACCACAAGGACATGTGCTCAACTATGTTCATAGCAGCATTGTTTGTCATAGCCAGAACCTGCAAACAACCTAAATGCCTCTCGGCCGAAGAATGGATAGGGAAAATATGGTACATTTATGCAATTGATTACTACATAGCAGAAAAAAAAACACCACAGTGACATCTTGAAATTTGCAGGCAAATGGATGGATCATATTGAGTGAGGTAACCCAGACCCAGAAAGACAAATATCATATGTACTCACTCATAAGTGACTTTTAGACATAAGGCAAAGAAAAGCCAGCCTACAATTCATAATCCCAGAGAACCTAGACAACAATGAGGACCCTCAGAGAGCCATACATGGATGCAAACTACATGGAACTTTGAAAAAGACAAGATCTCCTGAGTAAATTGGGAGCATGGGAGACAGAAGGGGAGGGGAAAGAAAGAGAGGGGAGCAGAGGAGAAATATATAGCTCAATAAAAACAATAAAAAACACAATAATTTGAAAATAATTCATCTTCAAAACATAAGATGCTAAAAAGCACCCCACAGAAGCTATGTAAGTGCAAAAGCACCAAATCTATGGAGCACAAGTCTGTCCTGTGAGGGTATGTAAATATAGTTAAGGTATAATGACATTCATGGGATGATAAATAGCACATCAAGACAGTGATTGTCCCTGTTAGGGTGGCAGAGAGCTGTAATCAGGGAAGGGTGTACAGAGCACTTAAGCTTTTGTGATGACCTTTTTTCTTAAGATGAGGGTGGGAAGACAGCTGCTAGGTCACTTTACAAAAAATACATTCCTTGAAGTTAGAAAGCAGTGATTTATAATCTTTTCACAAGGTTGTGCTGTGGTCATTGATTTTAGAACATCTTCATCTCCCCAGAAAGAAGCACTACATCTGTTAGCAGCCACCACATAGTCCCTACGCTCCCAAGGCTCACCTGCCCCACATCCTAGGCCATCCACTTCTGTTGCCTGTGGACATGCTGTACAGGTGAAGGTGCACAGTAGTAACATTTTGTGACTTACAGGTGTCTCTTACAGTGTTTCTAGACTCATCCATGCTGAAGCACGATAAATGGTATTCATTTCCCTTTTGTGGGTTAATAATGTTCCTTATGTCCACACACTATTTTGTGTGTTTATTAATGACCATTCAGATTATTTAGTTGTTTTGATTAACATTGCCATGAATGTTTGTTTACAAGTATTTGAGTGAACATATATTTTCAAATCTTTTTGAGTACTCCATCTAGGAGTGGAATTGTTAGGTCACATGGGACCTTTGGACTGTTTTCTATTTGATATTTTTTTCTTCAGGAAATGTGGGATGGTTTTCACATCAACTACACACTTTTACATTTATACCAGTGTGTGTGAGGCTCCATGTCTCTGTTCTTCTCAACACTTTCTACTTTCTACTTCACTGGGCTTTTAAAAAACTGTATTCCTGCATGTGTAGTGTGGTGCTTTACTGTGGATTGTATTTTTGATTCCTAACTGACACTGACCGAAGACCCTTCTAGGTGCTTGTTAAGTATTTGGCATACTAATTCTTGGTATGGGCTCCTGATAAATACCATATATATATATATGTGTGTGTGTGTGTGTGTGTGTGTGTGTGTGTGTGTGTGTGTGTGTGTGTGTAGTACCTGATAAATACTTGGGACTGGTTCTTCTGTGAGTAGACCTGACCTCTATAATGTCACAGCTCCTTTTCATGGTCAAAGAATTACAATGATTGCCTTCAAATTAAAGAAAATATTATATATGGCATTTATTGGACTTCTTCTTAGTGCTGTCTTCATGACTTGGAAAAATCCAAAGAATATTTAGAATAACAGTTCAGATCAGACTATAACAACACGCACATTAGCTCTTCTGATGCAGTAGATTGTAAACATCCAAGTGGCATGCTTAGTGGCTTGTATCCATAGAGTAGAAAATCCATTCAGCTGTTCCTAATTGTAAAATCCAGGATTCTGCTTCCATTCCTATTTTCAAAAGAAGTATTCTAAATAAATTGTATATCATGAAACATCAGCCCTGGTTTGAATAGAAAAAAATGATCTCCTTGAACTAGGAGGAAAATACTTTAAAGTTTTGCCTCAATTTGAGAAAGTGTTATACTCAATTTTTGTTTGTATCCCCATGAGTTACAGCCCTGAAGAAGACCCTATGATCTATGAGTTTAGAAAAATTATGACTTTCACATCTCCTGAAAATCTCCAGTCATTCATAAAGTATTCACTGTACAACCTCTAAGTTACGCTGTGATTGGTAAATAAATTACGATACCATCATCTGTCTGTCTATCTGTCTGTGCATGTGTGTACGTGCTGTGGAGACCAGAAGAAGGCACCGGAGTGGAGCTGCAGTTATAAGTGGACGTGAGCAGCCTGGCTTCTGTGCTGGGAATGTAACTATTTCTTCAGCCCTGTGACACCTTTATTAATAACGACTTCACTTCTCTAATGCTAACTGTAAACTCAAGACTTTTGAGCTTCTCATGGAACAGAATTAGTTTTTCCTATAATTCTTCAAAGAAAGACTTACCATGCTTGTCATGAGAATTATCAAAAACTTGGAAACAGGCAAGAGGAGTGTGGGTTCTGGGAATAGAAATCAGGTCTACTGCAAGAACAGTATTTACTTTATCATGTGGTAGTCCCCTCTGTGTGCTGTGATTACCATTAATGAATAAAGAAACTGCTTTGGACCTTTAGCAAGGCGGAACTTAGGTAGGCAGGGAAAGCTAGGCTGAATGCTGGGAGAAAGAAGGGCGGAGTCAGAGAGAAGCCATGGATCCTCCAGAGACAGTCACTGGAAACACGAGGCGATATACAGAATAATAGAGATGAGTTAGTTTAGGATCTGAGTTTAGCCAGAAATATGCTTAAGCTATTGGCCAAACAGTATTGCAAACAATATTGTTTTCTAAGTGGTTATTTCGGGGCTAAGCGGCCAGGAACCAACAAGCAGTGCCCTCCTCCAACAACTTTAAGCTTCTGAAACATCTCTCCAGCCCCCTGTATGTATGTATGTATGTATGTGTGTGTGTGTGTATGTATGTATGTATATGTATATATATATTTACATTACTTAATACCAGCCTATTTTCCTCAAATAATTTGCATTTTTCTCTTTATTATACTTAGGGTCTCTCCATGAATATAGATCAAAAGCAATTTTTGTACCTGCATAGTATTCCAATAAACGTTGTGCCGTATTTTAGTTAGCTGATCTCCTACTGATAGTATTCACTGCTGTGTTAATAAATTACTGCCATTACATCTCTGCATATTCTGATTTTTTTTAGGAGAACACAACTCAAATTGTATCAACAAAGACATATTTTTAAGGCCTTTAAGACATTCTCCCAGAATTATTCCAGTGAAAATTGCCAAACATCATTTATATACTTGAAATTAATAAGTTGTTAAAACTTAAGAATATTGCCTCCTTTGAAGTTTTAATTTGAATGTTATTAACTTACAACGTTTTTAATTTCTTATAGATTCCATTTTTTAATGCTATACCTATTACCCTTTACCATTTAAAGCTTGGCTTATGGTATAGTTTTCTCATTAGAGTTTGTAATTTTTATGTTGTTAGAATCTTTGATATTACTTACTTTAATATTTATTCATGTATTTGCATCTGAACTTTTTTCAGTCTTAAGAAAGCCTGTGACTCTACAGGATTTTAAACAATGTCTTTTTCTGGTACTCTAAAGGGTCTTGGAGAAGAAACTTCCAGGGTGAATGAATGACAATTTTATGCAAAAGCTGTAGAGGAAGTGGTCTGGCACGTTTAAGGAATGGCCAGGAAAAACAATAGGTCAGAGAAGGGAGAATGAGAGAGAGATTGTGGGAGGTTGGAGAGTGATGGGTGTGATGTGCAGACCTGACAAGGGTTTCTATACTAGTCCTTCTTTTTCTTGCCACGTTAGAGCTATTGTGTCCTGATGGGACAGCTGTGGTTCAGAAATGCAAAAGTACCTGCTTTGTAAAAAGGCAGGATGGCCAATGCCTTTAATCTCAGTGCTAGGGAGGCAGAGTCCTTGGATCTCTAGAAGTTTGAGGCCAGCCTGCTGTACATACGGAGATCCTGGCCAGTCAAGGATTCATAGTGAAACCTGTTTCAAAGGAAAAAAAAAGAGAAAAGCTAAAGCCTTAATGTCTGCTACAGTCTGCTCATTGATGCATTCTGGTCTTTGAAATGTTTTCTGTTGGGGCTGCCATGACCCCAGGGTTCCCCTCTGTCCTTGTGTGATTTTAGGGATGTGAGATCTGCAAGTCTTCCTTGTGTCTCTTATGAAAAGTTGCCTCTTTTGCTTTTGGAAAGCATCTGACCAGCACAGTGCTGGATGCTCGAGGCTGAGCTGCTCTTAGCAGTGTCCGCTGCAGGAAGGGTGGCTCTCATTACTTGGATCAAATGGTAATCTAAAATGCTCTTGTCACTTCAGTTTCTGAGTTGTGGAGGGAAGTTTCTGAGGCATGCAGGCAGCAAGGACAGTGACAAGCAGCAGATGGCACATTGTTGAACACAGACCCAGTCACCAGACAAGCCCCTCAGTGCCCAGGGGAATAGAAGGGGAGGAAGAAACAGAATTAACAAGGGTGATGGTACTGCCCCAAGTTCAGTGTCACGAAGACAACACATTTTCTGACGGAGCTTGGCCGTTTGAATCCAGAACTAGAATGCACCATTCAGGCTTATGCAGCTATTTTCATTTTCAGTCAGAAGACAGACAGGGATGAGAAAGAGAAACGTGTGTTCCTGGCATTAGGAACTTCTCACTCCTTTCTTTGTATTTGCAAGCAGTCTTGAGCAGAGTTAATCATTTCTTTAGTGTTATAATTTCTGTTTACTTTAAATGACTCAAGCTGCCATGGGAATGTTGGTGCCTCAGTTCAAACTTGCTATGTTTGGGAATATTTCTTAGCGCAATTTGTATTTTAAGGTGTCTTCCCATCAGATCCTTCCCCAGCTGTTACCTTGTAGTAAAGCAGAGCTAAGGAGTCTCCCAGGCAGTTAGTGTTAGTATTCAGGCATCTGTACTGGCCTGCCCTTAGAGGTTCTGACAGCCTACATCCTCAGCTGCAGCCACTAAGTGCGCCTCTGATGTGGCATCCCCTCTGTGTGCTTTGAATATGTTTTGTTACCATTGGTTAATAAAGGAACTGCTTTGGGCCTATGGCAGCACAGAATAGAGCAAGGAGGGAATTCCAAGCAGAGATAAATGAGAAAAGAAGGCAGAATCAGAGAGACACCATGTAGCTGCTGAAGGAGAAAGATGCCTGCCCCAAAAACTTATTGGTAAACCATGAGCCTTGTGGTAAAATATAAAATAATAGGATTGAGTTACTTTAAGATTTAAGAGTTAGTTAATAAGAAGCCTGAGATGATAGGCCAGGCAATATTTTAATTAATATAGTTTCTGTGTGATTATTTCAGGCCTGGGTGCCGGGAAACAAATGAGCAGTTTCCACCTATGCACCTCCTGTGCCCATTGCCACTTTCCCTTAGAAGAGGTGGGCCTTGCTCACCTCCCATCTTTTTCTCTCTGTCTTTCTCTCCCTCTCTTGCTCCTGTTTTTTTATTTTATTTTATTTTATTTTATTTTATTTTATTTTATTTTATTTTATTTTATTTTACAACATTGATTCCCTGACCAGGAAAGGCTCCCCTGGCACTTCCTCCTGCCCACCAGCAGTCTGAGGTGCGTTGCTACCCTGGAACCTGGTCCACGTATGACAGCTTTGTTTCTCTGGATTACTGGGTCCCTCCATTCAACACTGGCATGATTGGTGAGCCCCTCCGCCTTCCTCACCTCTGGCTATTTCCCACGAGTGAAGACTAGTCTCTCCAGTGTGGTTTCTTACCTTTTGGCCTCGTTAAGCCTCGTGAACAGACAACCATGGCTCTCTCGGCATCAGAGCACTTGGCCCCTGCCCTTTGCAGGAGGACTCACTGGGAGGCCCCTGCCTGTCTTGTTTCTAGGACCCTCAAGTCTTCCGGGCTTTGCCCTTTGACCCCTGCTCCTTGATTGACAAATCACCAAGCTGCTTGTGTCTTTCTCACTGTATCCCTGCCTGATAAAAGCCATTGGATCTTGTTCTGCCTCACTCATGGGGAATAAGCTTAACAAAAATCTGCTTCCTGGCACTTTATATCCTGATACTTTACAGAGCCTTTGCAGCATTCTGCCAGCAATCCTGATAGATAGGAGGAGGTGTCACCCTTTCACTCTTCCACTTTCTCCTCCCCCAGTAAACCTCTGACACTAACTCTGTTGCATGCGGCATGTTTGCTTAGTGGCAGAGCCCACTGAAAGGTAATCACTTCATGCTGGGACCCTACCCACCTGCTCTGCCCTCAACAGATCTGTTCTCTTCCACCTGCAGCAAATCTGCCTTCTCATTCACTAGCGACTTTGCCTTTCATTCTGTATTGGCAACTGGGTCTCTGGTAGGCTACCTGTCTCAGACCATTGCCCTGGATGTGAGGTTTCATTTCTTCAGCCCAGTCCTCTCTTTGTCTTCTGGCTTTTCTTGAAGTCCTGGTACTAGGTGACTGTAACATGAAAGGGGGCCTGCTTGTTTGTGTTTTCTGTCCCACCCAGTACCCCACAGCTGTTTAGCCCCAAAATAAAATCACACAGAAATCTCTATAAGTTATAAGCTGATTGGCCCATTAGGTCAGGCTACTTATTAGCTTTTGTAGCTTATCTTAACCAATTATTCTGATCTATGTTAGCCATGTGGCTCAATACCTTTTTTAGTGGGGCAGCTCACATTCTGCTGCTTCGGTGATCTGGGCAGGAGAGGGAGGAATCAGCTTCCTCCTTCCCAGAATTCTTCTGCTCCCTTGCATCATTTCCACTCCCTGTCTGGTTTTCCCACCTACACCTCCTGCCTGGCCAATCAGCATTTATTTAAAACATGATTGACAGACTGCAGACAATTCTCCCACACCAAGTGACTGTGTCTCTCTTGTGCTCAGATCCCTTGGCCCCTGCTCTGTGTTTGAATCACTGAGTAGTCTGTGCTGTCTCAAATTGACCTTCTCTGAATTCCTGGGATGTTAGGAATTGCAGACCCTTGGGTCTTCTCTGCCTCACTCATGGGGACTGTGTCATTTGTTTATAGCTCCTTACTCCCTTTAGGATGTTGTTTTGAACCCAGTGACCATTCCTAATCACATATTGTTGCAGGACTACCAGGTATTGGCAGATCTGGAGGCGCAAGACTACCAAACATGTCCAGGTGATGCTGTGGTGATGGGAAAGGATCAGGTGCTTTAAGCCTTAGGAAGTCAACTTGGCTCCACCTCAAACGGCATTTTGCCAGGTCCAGGAGGTGCCTGATGGTTCCACAGATCCTGGACAGTAAAGTGAAATAGATAGATACTCCAAGATTTGGCCAGCACCCCAGCTTTCTTAGGCCCCCCAAAGATTACAACAACCCCAGGTCAGCATGAAGCACTCTCAAGAACATGGCATCCTCATCCCCAACCTCATCTGCTATCAGGGCTGTCAGATCAAGGTGTCTTGTGCTTGCGTTGTGCATGGGTTGTGTGTGGTGATGATATCCGGGTTCCAGCTGAGATCCTGCTCTCAACAGCAACAGAACACCTTGGAAATTCTTGTTTTAAAAGTCCTGGTATCAGTAAATGGAACAGATTGTTCACCACCCCTGGTCTTACAAACATCACCATTTACAGTGAAGGAGAGACAGATCTCTAAATGAGGTTTTTGGGTTTTGTTTTGTTTTGTTTTGTTTTTGTTTTTGTTTTTGGTCCTGGTCCCAATACTAGATTGGGAGCCCCAATTGAAGCGAATGTATTACTTCCTGACCCTTCCTTCTCCTTGTTCTCTTGTCTTTAACAACCATATGCTGCTTCATCAGTGTCTTTTCTATGTAACTCCAATGATAATATTCAAAATTCTATGATCCAAAAACTAATCAGCTATTGTTACAGGACTCCCAACTGATAACCACAGACCTGGAGGTGCAAGACTACCAAACATGTCAAAGTGCTGAAAACCAACAACACCCCAGAGGTATTCAAGTCCCCCTAGATTCAGAAAAGAGACTCACAGAGCAGATTTTAATGTAACTCTTAACTATCCCTTTACTTAGAAAGTACTAACTCTATGATAACTGCCCTCAGTAATCCACCACCTGTGTTTCCTGGTAAACTGGATAGAAAAAGGATATTCAGGTGATGCTGTGGTGATGGGAAAGGATAGGAAGTCCAAGTAGTGCCTGACAGTTCCACAGAACCTGGACAGTGAAGTGAAACAGCCAGATATCCCAGGACTTGGCCAGCACCCCAGATTTCTCAGGTTCCCCCAAAGATTGTGACACCGCCCAGGTCAGTATAAAGCATGGCATCCTCATCCCCACCTTACCTGGTACAATTTCTAACTCCTCACCTTCTTATAAAAAACAAAAAGGAGGAACTTCAGTATCCAGGCATCTGTACTTGCTTGCCCTTGGGGCAGCCACTAAGAGCACCTCCTGTGTACATTCACTACTTTCCCTTTAAAAAGGTGAGCCTTGCTCACCTCCCCATCTCTGTCTTTCTGTCTCTGTCTCCCTTTCCTCTGGCATTTTTAAATTTTACAGCAGTTAGTGATTCTGCGAGTGGCCTCTGATTTTGATGCCCTGTGTAGTCAGGGTTATATTAGAAGAGCCACTAAAATTGTCACATCAGTAGCCTGGTGTTTAAGCACACAGTCTTGGAAGGCAACTTAAGAAAGTAATTTGGATAATGGAAAGAACAGGAAGAATTATTCCCTGCTTCCTGGAGAGAGGCCATGAGAGCTATTGCCTTTGAAAACAAAGCTTGTGGTGATGGTTGTGGAGATCAGAGGACAACTTGGTGCAGTTGGTGTGGGTTCTGGGAATCTCTGTCAGCAGCAAAATTAGAAGCCAAGAATCTCCATTCTAGACATACTATTTGAAGTGCCTTCATACATTAAAGCAGAGCTTACCAGTTCATGACCTGCAGGCTGCATGCATTCCATTCTGGAGTACTTAGTGAAAACATGAGATTCATTTGCAATATTTATTTATTTAGTTAGTTTTGTTTTTTGTTTTTTTGAGATAGGGTTTTCCTGTAGCTTTGGAGCCTGTCCTGGAACTAGCCCTTGTAGACCAGGTTGGCCTTGAACTCACAGAGAACTGCCTGTCTCTGCCTCCCCAGTGCTGGGATTAAAGGTGTATACCACCACTGCCTGGCCACAACTTTTATTTATTTTGGTAACTCAGTTGTACTCAATTGTACAGTGTTCAAACATGATTTCTGTATGGGATACTATAGTGTCATAGTGTGTCTGAAGCATTTCTGTGTTGCCCTGGCTACTATTCACAGTGAGGTTCTGTGTCCTGGACACAGGGGAACTTAGTATTTGGTAATTTTCCTAATTGTCTCTAGAACTTCCGTACATTAACTTTTACTGCTGGGTTGCTGACATCCTTCTTATTATCAGAATTACCTTGAAATAGCTTTAGCATTTCCATTTTAATGTCATGATTTTACACAAAGGATGTAGGAAGACCTGAATTTTAGCCCCTCATTTGCCCCTAATTAATTATATATCCCTTATAAATCTTAAACTTGTTGACCTTATTTTATTGTCATCTGTATAATAATCATGAAGTAGCCCTGAAGTGTCATGTTCTTACACTAAACAAATGGAGAAATCATGATCCTACCCTTGTCTTCCCTGTTGAGCTGTATGTGATCCTAAAGTCTGGGAAACACGTTTTCCGTTCTGCATTGCAGACACAAGATGCCTTCTCATTGTGACCTTCATACCTCCAGTCATGCAAATTATGTCTCCATCTTTCTCTGTTGGCATCTTTCTTAAAATATGGATGATGGAAACTGCACCTAGGACTGTGGGTTGGGGCAGCTGTGTTATGGTCTTCTATAAATGGAAGATCATTTCTATTTCACTGCAGCTATTTTTTTCAAAATGCCAGTATTCCTAGGACTTAGTGGCTGTAATATTTCAAAATGTCTTTGAAGCCAACCCTTTGCCTCTGGAAGAGACTGTTCCAGGCTCTTTACTATTCAATATCTTCTGGGACAGAGATTTCACGACAGAGATTTCACAACCTGTCTCTCACCTTGAGGAAGTTCTTATAACTAATATAAATCTTGCTTTCTGCAATTTCAGTTGAATTTGTATCATTTTTCTTTTCTCTGTAGAGATGCGAACAGCCCCAAACTGAAGGTGATACATTCTCATGAGGGCCAGTACCAAACACTGTAGAAAAATTGTTTTCAGCATTTGTTTCTCTGATTTTCATTCTTATATTCAATTCATGTCTCAGAAAGTGGTGTTTTAAAAGTGCAAATGAAACAATAGTTTCTACCTAATATCAGTGCTTATGAAATCATTTAATCTTTGAAATAAAATGGGGCATGAAAATTTAAAAGTGAGTTATTGTGGGGAAGAAGGGGGAAATGTTGGTCTCTGATCCTGTTTGAAGAAATCTCTTGGCCAGGCAGTGGTGGCACATGCCTTTAATCCCAGACCTTGGGAGGCAGAGGCAGGAAGATTTCTGTGCTTGCTTGGTGTACAAAATGAGTTCCAGGACAGTCAGGGCTGTTTGCAGAGAAATCTTGTCTCAAACAAACAATAAAAAACACAGAGCGGGGGGAGGGGAGGGGAGGAGAGTAGAGGGGAGGGGAGAGGAGGGGAGGGGTGGAGAGGAGAATAATCTTTTGGCTAAATGCCTAGAGGAGGCTGGGAAGGATCTCTCTCAGCAACCTGCCAGTGCAAACACTGCTGTCCACCTGCTGCAGTCTCTAAAAATTAGACCCCCCCAGAGTAAATAAGTAAAATTAGAAGACTGAATTCTGAAAGTACATTTGAAATATTAAACCAAACATGTCTTATTTCATATAGCTGTAGTGACAAGACTGGATTCGAACTGTAGATTTTATCCCATCTTTTAGTGATAATAATAAGTGATTGATTCATTATAAGTTGTGAGACAGGGCTGCTTAGATGGCTCAGCCATTAAAGGCTAGGCTCACAACCAAAAATATAAATCGTGAGATAAGAAGCCTGTTCCTGGGAGCAAGCTGTCCAGAAGCAAATTTCAGTGTGTACGGTCAGATGACCTCAGTACTCATCTGTGAGTTCTGCTGAATGTGGTGAGGAAAAATAAAGGAGCCATGCCCACAGGGAGCCCGTGGTCCTGTTGGGGAAGGACACTGTAAACTCGCTGCTATGAGTCACCTTTAACAGTGTATACAGGAAGGCTTTGAACGGAAATTTAATTTTGCTTCTTAAAGATATTTCAGAAAATGTTACATTTGCAGACCTGTTCAGTTAACTGAGCCCCTAAAATTTGCATTCATTTGCTTTATTCTGATTTCTGTATTTTCCTTTTGAAGGTTCAGCAGTTTTCTGAAAAATCATTTCTCTTAGAGCTTTTGAAAACCCATGAAAATGCATTAGAGAGACAGCACAGTGAAATTATGAACCAAAGGGATACCCTGCTCCAAGCCTTCGTAAGTCTCTAGCCACCTAGAAACATCGAAGTCAATAACTGTGTCAAAGGCATCTAAACATATACATCTTTCCTTTGAGGAAATTATCTGTATGCATATCAGCTGACAGTACTTGTGTTCAAATAAAAATATCAAGTGCTGTTTAAAATTGACTGGGAGAGTAGCACAGTTTGAAAGAGTTGTACTGGCAACGATATAACTCAGGAATTTTTTACAGTTGTAATGAGCCTAAAAGAAAGAATACCACCTCTCTGAATTACTCTGGTGTTGAGGCTCAATTTTCATGATCTTGAAAAATAGAGAGGTTTATACTTTTAGGCATATTTATGGGTATGAGTGAAAAATATTGTTTATCTTTTTATCTTAAGTCAAAGCCAACATGCTGAGCAGTAATCATGAGTATAGGCCAGTTTGGAGATGTGACTAGTCATAAGCTGACCTTTCAGAGAAATATAATTGGGACAGCAAGAGGGTTCAGTGGGCAAGGGGGCTTTCCACCAAGTCTGATGACCCTTTAATCCCTGTAACCAGCATGGTGGAAGGA
Source organism: Myodes glareolus (assembly GCF_982192425.1). Classification (NCBI taxonomy): domain Eukaryota; kingdom Metazoa; phylum Chordata; class Mammalia; order Rodentia; family Cricetidae; genus Myodes; species Myodes glareolus. Next base: position 3,091,655 of record NC_142032.1, on the reverse strand, counting down.
GAAACCTGACCCCTGCAAGTTATGCTCTGCCCTCCACATGTGTGCCACAGAATATGCATGCCCACACTCATACACATATGTATGTACACACAATGAATAGATAAGTAAAAATTGCATAAGATATATGTAAGAACAAAAATACAGTTCATGACATGACCAGCTTCTAAAAGTTATTCCACATAGTTGATGCTTCAGTCAAAAAAATAAAAATACAACAGACTAATATTTCTAATCCTATTAGAAAATTAGATTTTTGTACTGTCCAAAGGCTTAAATTCATATTTTTGTGCCCTGTGGATGTTTGATTTGTAGCATAAAAGCTTATTTTGAACTAACTTTGAGATGATTGCATAATTTGCCTTCAGATAATCAGTTTTTCGTTTTCCTATAAAGCAGCATTGCTCCTTTGAGCAAAGGTTGTAATTTTCACATTTCACTATTACTCCTCCACCTGATTGTACATTATATTGACAAAGTAGCATGTATGATTGTAAAGTAAATTCACAGATACAAGCATAATGATAAATGTCAGCATTCCTACTTCACTAATTCTCCCAAATCTGTAAGGATAAAACCTCCACTGAAAGATATTGTATGACAGCCCCCTTCTTTAAACACATATACTTGGTCATCACAGCCTGTGTTTGGTGATGCAGAAAACAGAGTTGATGATGATACCTTGGCTAATAACTCCAAATTGTTGTATTTTAAATCACTGAAGAATAGTGCAACCAGTGTGTATATTTGGTAACTTATTTCTGCTTTTCAGGAGGCCACAAAGAAAAAAGCAACAGAAGAAGAGGAAAATTTTATTAAGGAAATTACAGACTTCAATGATGAATATGAAATAACCAAGAAAAAAGATATTTTGATGAAAGAAAATATCAAGATGGAAATTGCTGACTTGGAAAATCAGGCAAATGTTTTGAGAGGAGGTATGGATACAGGCACCTCCCTTGTTTGTTGTCATGAATGTGCAGTGTTGTTTGCTTGTTCCCTTGTCTGTTAGTGAGACAAGGTCCCACAATACAACACAAACTGGCTTAGAACTTAATGTGTAGCCCAGGCTGACCTCAGACTCGGTGTGATCCTGTCACAGGTCTCCAAGTGCTGAGGTTTACAAGTGTGCCCCACCATGCCTTTTACAATAAGTCATTTTGAATGAATGTGTTTTTCAGAAGGTCAGCTCTGTATTAAGGTAAATTACATTATTGCATAGTTAACTCTTTTAATTTGTGAATGTATACGGCCATGGTCAATATATATTTCAAATTCTTCAGAAGTACATTGTGAACTGAATATTTGATCATCTGTCTGATGTGAATGTCTCTTTACTATGTCATGTGACAGTTAGACACTGTTCTAGATCCCAGGGATATATAATTTAAAGGTGTAAGAAAGAAGTGTATACGCCATGTGATGAATTAGAACTGCTGTGAATCACATTTTCTCATCAATTCTGGATGAAGTAGGAAGTAAGGGTACAGAGGGTCATCCCAGGAATATCTGTATGCATGTTATTGGAGTCTGTGGTAAGATAATGAATTAAAGCAGTTGTTGGTGGGAAGTAAAGGAGCTGTTTAGGAAAATAACAGGACTGTAATACACACAGAAACGGGATGTTGAAAACACACCTGTCCCGGGCCCCATTGGCTTTATTCCAGCATGACGTTTGGTTTCTCTTACTTGGAATTAGGCACAGTTAGTTGAGGCTCCCAGATTACCACTCATCTTGAGTATATTTCCTCTTAATCTGAAAGCCTCACAGTAAAACAAATTATAATTATTTACAAATAATAATTTCTCAGTTGGTCAGTGCGTTGTGATGAGATCAGAAAGAGAAAAATCGTGGATGCCATTGCCCCACTGTAGTTCTGAAGTACAGCAACAGAGATGCTGGGTACCCCCTGGTTAGGACTTGGTCATCCTCCTGCGGTAGTCCTTTTGTGGTCCCATTGTGATCACTATGCTCTTGTTGGCTCCTCCTGTGTTCTTCTGCAGCAGTCCTTTCGAAAGGCAAAAGGTGTCTTGTGGTTGCAGCTCCTCCTTTACAAGCTTGTTTCTGCTCTACAGGCATTAAGGGCTTCTTTGATATTTTTAGCATCACTGGGATTATGGAAATAGTTCTCTTAAAGACTTTGTCACACAGATGAATCTTATTGAGGTTAATTCCACTAGAAAAAGAAGCTGTAACTACAATTTTTTTCTGAGAGATCAATCTTTGTTTTGACTTCTGCTAAAACACTAAGAAATAGTATTAATTGTTTCTTCCCTTTTATGGAAAACAAGAAATGTGAACCATAAAAGGAAAAATACATACTGGGAATAAACTAAATTGGAGAAACCTTAAGAAAGTGAAGACAGACTATGGGGTTGGAGAGAACATTTGTGATGTATGTACATGGGTTGTTACTCAGAATAATAATGAACTCTTACAACTTCAAAATGGGACAACAACAAGACCAGTGGATAGCAGGGGAAGATTTGAACTTTACAGTAGAGTACTGATGACCAGTGGACACATAGGAAAGGTACTCAATATTTTTATTCATGAGGAAGATACAAATTAAAATACAGTAAGCTGTCATTGTGCATTCATTTAGTTAAACAGATTGACCAAGTCAGTTGACAAAAATGAACAACATCTGAAACCCATGTAGTTGTAATAAAATAGAAAATAAATTATAAGATTTGCTTTAAAAAATCTTTAAAGAATTGCTTGGCAATTTCTGAAAAGTTAAATACACATTTATCATGCAATTCACCACAACTAGATGCTCCAGAAAATTAACTCTTCATCTGAAACACATGTTTTGGAAGTTTAACTCCTAGTAGCTGAAGACTGCACATGATTTACGTGTCAACTAGGAGGTAATATATCTGTGCAACAGAATGTTCAACAATAATAAAATGATGAAACTTCAGTATCCATGACGGAGAGATCTCAGGAAACCAGAGCTGTTTATACTCCTCACTGTAAACCTAGAGGAAATGGATAACAGGAGTCACAAGGGATCTTTTGGTGTTGATGGAAATGTGTGTTCTTATTTCTGGGGATGGCTTCACAGGGTTAATGACTGTCAAATTCATGGAGTTGTGTGGTACTCTCTTTAAAATTGAAATGGGGAAAAAATGTTTCTGGTATCACAAATCCTATCAGAATCATTTACATTGTGTCGTTCTTCTCTCAGAAGTACAGACATGATAGGCGTGCCTCTATGGTACCTGATACTCTTGCTTCTGCTCTCAACCTCTTCTGTGTTTTATGACAGTTTTATATGGAATATCATCTCTATAGCAGCAGGAACTTTGAATCACTGCCCAATTGCCTGCAGGATTCCCAGCCTTTTTGAAGTTAGGGAGCTCTGTCATGCATTTCCTTGTTTTTTTTTTTTGTTTTTTTTTAAGTAATTTTATTAAATTATAAAAAGTTTCCATTTACGCCCCTCCTCCCAACGCCCTCCCACTCCCCCCCTCCCTCTCCTCCTCCCTCTTTGTCCCCAAGGGAAGTCAGGGTTTCCTGCCCTGTGGGAAGTCCAAGTTCCTCCCCCCTCACTCCAGGTCCAGGAAGGTGAGCATCCAAACAGACTGGATCCCAAAAATCCAGTATATGCAGAGGAAACCAGTCCCAGTGTCATTGTCAATGGCTTCTCAGAAAGACTGCAGGCCAGCCACATTCAGAAAATCCGGCCACATTCAGAGAATCTGGTTGGATCACATGCTCGTTCAGTCACGGTCCATCTGGCCTTGGTAAACTCTCATTAGATCCGACCCCTTGTATCAGTGGGTGATAGTATCCCTCGCAGTCCTTCGTCATTTTCTTCCTCCTTCTGCTCCTCATTTGGATCTTGGGGGGCTCAGTTCGGTGCTCCAACGCGGGCCTCCATCTGTATCGTCATCCAACGCCAGATGAGGGATCTATGGTGATAAGCAAAATATTCATCAGTATGGTCACGGGCCAAGGCCGGTTCAGGCACCCCCTCCTCTGTCCAGAGAACAATCTGGGGATCTCTCCTTGGACCTGGGATCCCATATATAATCAAGTTTCCTGTAAACTCTAATATGACTCCCTTAGTTGAAATATATTCTTCCCTGATCCCACATTCATCCTTCCTCCCTTCCCCCCATCCCGGTCAACCGAGCTTTCTCCATTCCTCCCCTACTCCCTTCTCTCTAACCCTCTCCCCTTCCAACAACCCTCCCACCCCCCCCCCCATGCACCCAAGGTTACCTGGGACTCTTGACTCTTTCCTACCTCCTGGCGGATAGGTAAATAATCTTCATCAGGTTCGTCTTCTTATTTAGCTTCTCTAGGATCACGAATAATAGGCTCAAAGACCTTTAATTATGGTTAGAATCCACTTATGAGTGAATACATACCGTGTTCCTCTTTTTGGGTCTGGCTTACCTCACTCAGTAAAGCGTTTTCTATGTCCATCCATTTGCATGCAAAATTCAAGATGTCATTATTTTTTACCGCTGAGTAAAACTCTAATGTGTATATGTTCCACACCTTTTTTAACCATTCTTCTATTGAGGGGCACCTAGGCTGTTTCCAGGTTCTGGCTATTACAAATAGTGCTGCTATGAACATAGTTGAACAAACGCTTTTGTAGTATGTTTGGGCATCTCTAGGGTATATTCCCAAGAGAGGAATTGCTGGGTCCTGAGGGAGGTTGACTCCCAGTTTCCTGAGAAACCACCACACTGATTTCCAAAGTGGCTGCACGAGTTTGCATTCCCACCAACAATGGATGAGTGTTCCCCTCATTCCACATCCTCTCCAGCATAGGCTATCATTGGTGTTTTTAACTTTAGCTATTCTGACAGGTGTAAGATGGTATCTCAAAGTGGTTTTGATTTGCATTTCCCTGATCGCTAAGGAGGTTGAGCATGACCTTAAGTGTCTTCTGGCCATTCGAAGTTCATCTGTTGTGAATTTTCTGTTCAGATCAGTACCCCCTTTTTTAATTGGGTTAATTAGAGTTTTAGTGTCTAGTTTCTTGAGTTCTTTGTATATTCTGGAGATCAGACCTTTGTCTGATGAGGGGTTGGTGAAGATCTTCTCCCAGTCAGAAGGCAGCCTTTTTGTCTTACTGACAGTGTCCTTTGCTTTACAGAAGCTTCTCAGTTTCAGCAGGTCCCATTTATTCATTGTTTCTCTTATTGTCTGTGCTACTGGGGTCCTACTTAGGAAGTGGCCTCCTGTGCCTATATCTTATAGACTACTTCCCACTTTCTCTTCTATCAGGTTCAAAGTGGACAGATTGATGTTGATGTCTTTAATCCATTTGGACTTGAGTTTTGTGCATGGTGATAGATATGGATCTATTTTCATTCTTCTACAGGTTGACATCCAGTTATGCCAGCACCATTTGTTAAAGACGCTTTCCTTCTTCCATTGTATACCTTTAGCTCCCTTGTCAAAAATTAGGTGTTCGTAGGTTTGAGGGTTAGTATCTGGGTCTTCTATTCGATTCCATAGGTCGACTTCTCTGTTCTTATGCCAATACCAAGCTGTTTTCAATACTGTAGCTCTTTAATAGAGTTTGAAGTCAGGGATAGTAATGCCTCCAGAAGTTCCTTTATTGTATAAGATTGTTTTGGCTATCCTGGGTTTTTTGTTTTTCCATATAAACTTGATTATTGTTCTCTCAAGGTCTGTGAAGAAGTTTGATGGGATTTTGATGGGGATTGCATTGAATCTGTAGATTGCTTTTGGTAGAATTGCCATTTTTACTATGTTGATTCTCCCAATCCAAGAGCAGGGGAGGTCTTTCCATTTTCTGGTGTCCTCCTCAATTTCTCTTTTCAAAGGCTTAAAGTTCTTGTCAAATAGGTCTTTCACATCCTTGGTTAGAGTAACCCCAAGATATTTTATGGTGTTTGTGGCTATCGTGAAAGGTGATGTTTCTCTGATTTCCCTCTCCGTTTCTTTATCCTTTGTGTATAGGAGTGCCACTGATTTTTTGGAGTTGATCTTGTATCCTGCCACGTTACTAAAGGTGTTTATCAGCTGTAGGAGTTCTTTGGTAGAGTTTTTGGGGTCGCTTATGTACACTATCATATCATCTGCAAATAACGAAAGTTTCACTTCATCATTTCCAATTCGAATCCCCTTGATCCCCTTATGTTGTCTTATTGCTATTGCTAGAACTTCAAGCACTATATTGAAGAGGTATGGAGAGAGTGGACAGCCTTGTCGTGTTCCTGATTTTAGTGGAAAGGCTTTGAGTTTCTCTCCATTCAATTTGATGTTAGCTGTCGGCTTGCTGTATATTGCTTTTATTATATTTAGATATGATCCTTGTATCCCCAGTCTCTCCAACACCTTTATCATAAAAGGGTGTTGAATTTTGTCAAACGCTTTTTCAGCATCCAGTGAAATGATCATATGATTTTTTCTTTCCGTTTATTTATATGATGGATTACATTGATAGATTTGCGTATGTTGAACCATCCCTGCATCTCTGGGATGAAGCCTACTTGATCATAATGGATGATTTTTCTAATGTGTTCTTGGATTCGGTTTGCCAGTATTTTATTGAGAATTTTCGCATCGATGTTCATGAGTGAGATTGGCCTGTAATTCTCTTTCTTGGTTGTGTCTTTGTGTGGTTTTGGTATTAGGGTGACTGTAGCTTCATAAAAGGAGTTTGGCAGTGACTTTTCTTTTTCTATATTGTGGAATACATTAAGGAGTATAGGTATTAGCTCTTCCTGGAAGTTCTGGTAGAATTCTCCATTGAAACCATCTGGTCCTGGGCTTTTTTTGGTAGGGAGATTTTTGATAACAGCTTCTAGTTCTTCACGACTAACAGGTCTATTTAGATTGTTCACCTGGTCTTGGTTCAACTTTGGTATATGGTACTTATCTAAAAAAATGTCCATTTCTTTTACATTTTCCAACTTTGTGGCATATAAACTTTCGTAGTAAGATCTAATGATTCTCTGTATTTCCTCTGTGTCTGTGGTTATGTCCCCCTTTTCATTTCTGATTCTATTAATTTGCAAGTTCTCTCTCTGCCGTTTGATTAGTTTGGATAGGGGTTTGTCAATCTTGTTAATTTTCTCCAAGAACCAGCTTTTTGCTTCATTGATTCTTTGAATTGTTTTCTGTGTTTCTATTTTGTTGATTTCAGCCCTCAGTTTGATTATTTCCAGTCTTCTACTCCTCCTGGGTAAATCAGCTTCTTTTTTTTCTAGAGCTTTCAAGTGTGTTGTTAAGTCTCCAATGTGTGCTTTCTCTGTTTTCTTTAGGTGGGCACTTAGTGCTATGAACTTTCCTCTTAGCACTGCTTTCATTGTGTCCCATAGGTTTGAATACGTTGTGTCTTTGTTTTCATTATATTCAAGGAAGACTTTAATTTCTTTCTTTATTTCTTCCTTGACCCAGGGGTGATTTAGTAGTTGACTGTTCAACTTCCATGAGTTTGTTGGTTTCCTGGGGGTACCATTGTTGTTGAATTCTAATTTTAATCCATGGTGATCTGACAAGACACAGGTGGTCACTAATATTTTTTTGTATCTGTGGAAGTTTGCTTTGTTACCAAGTATGTGGTCAATTTTCGAGAAGGTTCCATGAGCTGCAGAGAAGAAGGTATACTCTTTCCTATTTGGGTGGAGTGTTCTATAGATGTCTGTTAAGTCCATTTGATTCAGTACCTCCAGTAAATCTCTTATTTCTCTGTTAGGTTTCTGTCTGATTGACCTGTCCATTGGTGAGAGAGGAGTGTTGAAGTCTCCTACTATTAGTGTGTGTGGTTTGATGACTGCCTTGAGTTCTAGAAGAGTTTCTTTTACATATGTGGGTGCCTTTATATTAGGGGCATAGATATTCAAGATTGAGACTTCTTCCTGATGAATTGTTCCTGTTATGAGTATGAAATGTCCATCTCCATCTCTTCTGATTGATTTTAGTTTGAAGTCGATTTTGTTAGATATTAGAATGGCCACACCCGCTTGTTTCTTAGGTCCATTTGCTTGGAAAACCTTTTCCCAACCCTTTACTCTGAGTAGGTGTCTGTCTTTGTGGTTGAGGTGTGTTTCTTGTAGACAGCAGAATGTTGGATCCTGTTTTCGTATCCAATCTCTAAGTCTGTGCCTCTTTATAGGTGAGTTGAGACCATTGATATTAAGTGATATTAATGACCAGTGATCGATGACTCCGGTTATTTTTTTGGGTAGTAGCGTGTATGTGTTTTCCTTCTTTGAGTTGTGCTTGTGGAGGGTCGCTAGATGTCTGAGTTAATGTAGGCAGTGTTGGGAATGTTGGATTCCTTGGGTTGTGATTTTCCTTCTAGTATTCTCTGTAAGGCTGGATTAGTAGCTACGTATTGTTTAAATTTGTTTTTATCCTGGAATATTTTGTTTTCTCCGTTGATAGTGAACAATAGCTTGGCTGGGTAAAGTAGTCTGGGTTTGCATACATTGTCTCTTAGTTTCTGCAGTACCTCTATCCAGGACCTTCTGGCTTTCATGGTTTCCATAGAGAAGTCTGGTGTAAGTCTGATAGGTTTACCTTTATAAGTTACTTGACCTTTTTCCTTTGCAGCTTTCAATATCCTTTCTTTAGTCTGAATGCTTTGTGTTTTAATTATTATATGACGACGGGATGTTTTTTTCTGATCCAGTCTATTCGGTGTTCTGTATGCTTCTTGAACCTTCATAGGAATATCGTTCTTTAGGATGGGAAAGTTTTCTTCTATAATTTTGTTGAGTATATTTTCTGGACCTTTGAAATGCAATTCTTCTCCTTCTTCTACTCCTATTATTCTTAGATTTGGTTTTTTTTATTGTGTCCCACAGTTCCTGAATGTTTTGTGATGAGAATTTGTTGGATTTGCTGTTTTCTTTGGACAGAGTGTTTAATTTCTCTATGGTGTCCTCAGAGTCTGAGATTCTTTCTTCTATCTCTTGTATTCTATTGGTTAAGCTTGTTTCTGAAGTCTCTGTTCGTTTACCCAGATTTTCCATAGCCAGCCGGCCCTCGGTTTGTGATTTCTTCATTGACTCCATTTCAGTTTTCAAATCTTGAACTGTTTCTATTACCTGTTTGATTGTTTTTTCTTGGTTTCCCAGAATTTCATTTACGGATTTACTCATTTCTTCAAACTTTTTGGTATATTTCTCTTCCATTTCTTTACTCATTTCCTCAATTTTTTTGTTATACTTATCTTCCATTTCTTTACGGCAGATTTTCACCTCCTGTTTAAGTTCCTCTATTATTTTCATAAAGAAGCGCTTAGAGTCGATTTCTTCTATTTCTTCTGGCATAGGGTGTTCAATTCTTCTAGTTTCGAGCTCCCTGGATTCTGGCGATGTCATGTTGCCTTTCAGGTTGTTGGAGGAATTCTTGCATTGGCGCCTGCCCATCTCCTCCACTCTGGATGAAACTCCTCAGCACTTTCTGGATAGAAGTCCTCAGCACTCTCTGGGTAGGACTTCACAGCACTCTCTGGATAGAGCTCCTCAGCCCTCTCTGGGAAGAACTGCTCAGCAGGGCAACAGGGCTAGCTGGTCTTCCCAGGACTCAGGAGACAAAGGGCCTGCAGCAGTGGGGGGAGGGGAGGGGTCCCTTGGAACACCGAAGACCCTGCTGCAGATGCTGGGGGGGGGGGGGCTGTGCTCTCTTCCTGGGCAGTGGTGAGCACCCACTCACCTCTCTGGGAAGAACTGCTCAGCAGGGCAACAGGGCTAGCTGGTCTTCCCAGGACTCAGGAGACAAAGGGCCCGCAGCAGTGGGGGGAGGGGAGGGGTCCCTTGGAACACCAAGACCCTGCCCAGAAGCTGAGGGGGGCAGGGCTGTGCTCCCTTCCCGGACAGGACAGGCAGACAGGCTGCCCAGGCTAGCACCCACTCACCTCTCTGGGAAGAACTGCTCAGCAGGGCAACAGGACTAGCTCCATTTCCTTGTTTTTTAACTTTCTTGTTTAACTTTTGACTTTATCTATCACTATGTTGCAGGATATATGATTACCCCATGTTTACGTTTACATTAATTAAATAAAAATCAAACTTGGGTTAGGAGGCAGAGCCTGCAATTAGTTGACAGAAAGTAATCATAGACAGTCAGAGGGAGTCTGGAAGATGATAGAGAGACACACAGAAACTAGTAGAGAGGGACTTTGAGTGTGGTGGTCTTTTTGGTTTGACAGGGAGGAAGGACACACTCTTTCTGTGACACCGGCAAAGAGGGAATGTCAGCTAGTTGCTGCTCAACGTCTCTGAGGTAGCATGTTTTCACCCCAGCCTCTGACTCCTAAGTCGTTATTAGTAAATACAACAATAGAGATTTAGTTACAAACTACCTTTGGTGGCAGTGACAGGAGGTGGGTGGACCCAGCAGGGCCACTGCCTGAGAAGCAGAACAGTAACTGCAGATCCACAATTACTGCTGAAACAGCAGTGGATTCAGGGGCAACTGTGCTGGAGTATAAAACAACATAACTTACTATCCTGTCCTTTTCTATATGTCTTTGCTTCTCTATATTCAACTTAAATTTTCTCTGACACAAAGTTTAAACTAGCTCTTCCATAATCGCTTATGCTATTTTCCTGTTCATTTTTCATTTTAAAAGTTATAATTACACTTTATTTAATGTCTGTATGTGAAGTGTGTCTGCAAATGGGCATGTGTAGAGCAGGGCATGTGAGGAGATCAAAGGACAATGTGCAGGAATTGGTTTCTTTCCAGTGTGTTCTCCCCAGATCAAAGTCAGGAGTCTTTCCCTGCCGTGACTTCCTCCTGGCCCCCCTGCTTCACTTTTACTATTTGTAGTTCTCATCTATCTAGGATTTATTTTGCTACAAGAAGTTAGGAATTCAACTTTAGCCTTTTCTAAATGGCTGGTTATCTGTGTAATGCTATTGCATGGTGCACCTGTTTCCAGACATTTTCAATGTCTATGTTTGTTATATTTTAATTTTACATATACGTTTGTGTATGTCTCTTTTCCTATTTTGTTTTATTTTAGTTGCTTTCTTTTTTATTATTTTTTTAAAAAAATACCAATCCAAATTCCCATTCCCTCCCTTCCTCTCTCATTCCCTCCATACATCCTCCCACCCCACCTCACCCCACCCCCCTCTAATCCTAAGAGAGGGTAAGGCATTTTGCTTTGTGGAAAGTCCAAGGTCCTCCCTACTACATGTAGGCTGAACAAAGTATACATCCAAAGAGAATAGGATCCCCAAAAGCCAATACATGCAAGTAGAGATAAAGGATTTGATAGCCAGTGGCAAATTCCTCTCTTCTTGCTTTTCATGCTGATTATTATGTACATGTTTTCTTAGGTAAAAGTTAATTTTTATAAAGTTCAATGGTTATATTGCATTTTAATTTGAGATGTGCTAAGTTGTGGAAGGAACGGTGGGCTGTTTTTCAACCCGCCCGGCTCCTGGCCACCTGGCTAGCTTTACCCAAAATAATTACACAGAAACCGTATTCTTTTAAACACTGCCTGGCCCATTATATCTAGCCTCTTATTGACTAACTCTTACATATTGATTCAACCCATTTCTAATAATCTGTATGTCACCACGAGCTCGTGGCTTACTGGGAAAGATTCAGCATGTCTGACCTGGCGGCTGGCTCCATGGCGGCTGCCTGACTCTGCCTTCTTCCCAGCATCCTGTTCTGTCTACTCCACCCCCTATGTTCTGACCTATCAGGCCAAGCAGTTTATTAACCAATGAAAGTAACACATAGACAGATGACCCTCCTACATCACTAAGTTTATTAATGAATTTAGGAAGAACTTCTATCTTTCCAATCTCTTATCTTCCTGTCAGAAAACTAAACATGGGGCAGCAGATGGTTCAGCAGCTCCAGGTACTTATTGCCAAATCTGAGGTTCTGACTTTAATCTGTGGGACCTACATGGTAGAAGTAAAGAACCAACTCCTACAAATTGTCTTCTAACAACCATGTGCACACATGCATGCACACACACACACACATACACAGAATGTAAAAAGCATTTTGATTGTCTTGACTTTCATTGTCACTCTTTCTCTAAGTATCACTATATTTTAAGTGGGGATTTCCCATTGGGTAGTCTCATGATTATGGTTTGTCTACAAGTAAAGAACCTTCTTTTACATTCAGATTTCCTAACACAGACTTGATTTTGCTGTTCCCAGTGCATAACCATGTGTGCATCACCTAATAATAACTCTCTTGGTTTTCCAATATTCATTCTAACTTCAAAAAGTAGTTTTATTGGTGGGTGCTTTTAGAATGCTAACGAATACCAGAAATGATATTAGATGATGCCCGTTCTTTCTTTTAGGGCTTTGTTACTGATTGTAACAGGAGGAGTGAGCTGCTTGTCATCTTGACTGCCTGGATAGCTTATACCCAAAATAACCAAACAGAAATTATATTAATTAAATCACTGCCTGGTCCATTATCTCTAGCCTCTTATTGGCTAATTTTCACATCTTGATTTAACCCATTTCTAATAATCTGTATATCACCACGAGATCATGGCTTACCGTGAAAGATTCAGCATGTCTGACCTGGGAGCTTCATGGTGGCTCTCTTCTCTTCTCTTCTCTTCTCTTCTCTTCTCTTCTCTTCTCTTCTCTTCTCTTCTCTTCTCTTCTCTTCTCTTCTCCTCCTCTCTCTCTCTCTCTCTCTCTCTCTCTCTCTCTCTCTCTCTCTCTCTCACTGTCCTTTCTTTCTCCCAGAATTCAGTTCTGTCTTCTCTGCCTACTTAAGTTCTGCCCTATCAGGTCAAGCAGTTTCATTGGTTATTAGTTAACCAATGAAAGCAACACACAAACAGAAGGACCTCCTACACTATTTCTTCTTTTCCATTTAAAAAGGAAAGGAAGGCTTAAACTTTAACATAGTAAAATGACATATAAGGAAACAGTTATCAAGCAAGAATTGCGGTTACAATATTTACATCTACTTTATCTTTTATCATAACTAAGGAAAACTATATAACTATAAATTCTTCAACTCCATCAAAGACTCCAGAAGGATATAATATTACCCAAGTAAACAGGAAGTACATTGTAAGCAACTTTCAAAACTCTAGAATTGACAGAGACGTCTTGCTGCCTAAACAGGTCACCCAAAGTTCTTCTGTACCGTTGGGGCATCCATCTTCAGTCTATAGGCCCATAGTATCCAGCAGGCTTTTCCATGAAGCTGGAAATTTCAAAGACAGTTCAGTCACTTTCTTCTGTGTCCTGCAGAATGTCTCGCAGACTCTGTCATGAAGCATGAACCCCTGAAGGATCTTCACACCTTTAGGCAAGTTTAGCAGTCATCTCTCTAGGTTCTTCATGTCCAGTGAAGCAGTCCAGGCAAGAGCAGTTTCTTGCCCAAATGGCTAAGGAGCCTCTTTGATGCCCATCTTCCTCTTGAAGTAGCTGGTGCTGCCAGGAGTAGATGCATCTCATTGTCATGAAAAGTCCTATGTTATCAAAACATTTTAAATGCCATATTCTATAGTCTTTGAAAGATATGAAGAATACCTATGTGAAATATATCTATGTATATATAGAAAATCTAGCATGATTGCAAACTTGACTATTATAGATGATTACCTATTAACCTATATTTCTTAGACATTATATTTTTAAATGAGCTACACAATCACAATACCTTAATCAAGATCAGAAATACACATATAACAAGATTTACCTTAAATTTATATCAATAAAGCAAGATTCATACCAATGCAAATTATTCATATATATATCATATCCCCTTTAAATGTAAAAAAAAAGATTTATAAACAATATTTGGAAATATGGACGTAGTTATTTCTCTTCAAACTGCTTCCTGCTGTATGGGGGCACTGTTAATCAGGTCCTTCAGGGTATATCCTGTGTGATAGGTTGATCTTAGTCAACAATTGAGTGAAGTAATTTTTTGAGGGTGTTTATGGCAACCTTTCAGGAGGGCATTGTCTATCATACCATATTGGTTTAGAAGCAATCCACAGGGTCTCATCTTCTGTGAATACAAAAGAAGAACCACTTTTCCAAAGTATCATATCCTTAGACCTAAATTCTGAAGTCAAGATACTTGTATAATATACAGCAGATTTAGCTTAGCAGCACACACACAATGAAACGTCTCTGTATTTAGCTCCTTCATGGTCAAAAAATTTAAAGAAAACACAATAATATACAGAATCAGACTCTCTGTGATTTTCCAATTTTTACGTGGCTTATTTTTTTTACTTACTTTAATCTATGATCTTCTGTATTCTGTCTCTTTAAAGACATTACCCTTTTTTAAAGCATTAATTTTATTTTATGAATCTCTATAATCTTTTCTCTCCCAAGCCTACGTACATTTATCCAACACTGTGACCCATTTAGAGGTCTTTTATGTCTGAATCTGTCCTATTGTAAATCTGTAATTCTTTAATAAGGTATCAATTTTCTGGTCCCCATTCTGCATCTGTGATTCCAAGGTTTTAATGTTTCCCTTCAAAGATAACATCTCCTTTTTGAACTTTTCTTGGATATCATGTGGATTGCTATTCTGGAGGTACATTCTGTCTGTTACCTAGTCAAAACTTTGTGATAACTTCTGAACATCAAGTTCAACAATATGAACCCTTTCAGGTAACTTCTTAGTAACCTTGGTTATGGAGTCAGTTTTGCCTGTCATAGTATCCACTTGTTCAGATAACCTCTGATTTTCAATTATTTTAATCTTTTCAACTGGCCGTTCATTATTATTCTGTAAAGATTGTATCATTCCTAGGAGTGCCATATTCTTCCTTAATGATAGAATATGAAGAAGAAAACTGAAACCTAGTAACCAGTAAATTGAGGTACCCCCATAGTCATATAAACCTCACATGATATAATCCAATGTATTAATAAAGAAAACAGTAAAAGTTGCAATGAAAATGAAAACTGCCATATTACCTGTTATCTAACAGGTGGCGCTGTTGCTGACCCATGACTAGAACCAATGCAAAGGTGACGTTTCAGTGTCTGCCTTGGTATTTGTTAAAGACTGGGAAATATGAGTTGCTCAACAAAGTAAATGTAATTAAATCAATTCCACACATGGAACCAGAAACCCAGAATCCAGGGGTAGAGAACAGTAACCTGGAAGCTGTGCATGCCTCTACATGACAAAGAGTTGCCCCCGAGGGGTTGCAGCAAAATCAACTAAGCAGGGCTCATAGGGGCTCACAGAGACTGAACTGACAACCAGGGAGCCTGTATGGGACTGACCTAGGTTCTCTACATATGTGTTACAGTTGTGTAGCTTGATCTTCTTATGGGATTCCTAACACTGGGAACAGAAACTACCTCTGACTCTTTTCTTTTTTTTTTAATTTTTGAGACAGGATTTCTTTGTAGCTTTGGAGCCTGTCCTGGAACTAGCTCTTGTAGACCAGGCTGACCTCGAACTCACAAAGATCCACCTGCCTCTGCCTCCCCAGTTCTGGGATTAAAAGCATGTGCAACCACTGCCCGGCTACCTCTGACTCTTTTGCTGGCTTCTGGTACCCTATTCCTCATACTAGGTTCCCCTGACCAGCCTTAATAGGAACTGTTTAGCTTAGATTTACTGCAAGTTGATATGCCATGTTTTGTTGATATCCATGGGAGACCTGTCCTTTTCTGAGTAGAAAGGGAGGAGGAGTGGTTGAGGGAAGCTGCAGAGGGGATGTGTGGGGAGAAACTGGGAGGAGAGTAGGGAGAGAAAACTGTGATCAGGTTATATAAATGAATGAAAGAATTCAGAGAGGAAATACATAGTCATTAAAGAAAGCGAAGGTGAATGAAAGTGGGAGCATGGAAGGAAAGGGAGATAGAGCACACATTGTCTGTGTGGCATCATAATCAGTTGCTGCAGGAGCTCCTTCCACTCCTTCAGCCAATAGCCTTTAAGATACCAGCCCACTTGGGTGTGGTCTCTTTCACTTTAAAATGCAGCAGTAGCCTTGCTCTCTCTCTCTCTCTTTCTGTTGCTTCGGACTCCTTTTCCGGATACTAGACTTCATTCTTGATCACATAGAGGGCTATTGTCTAGGATGGTTTTCCCTTTAGATAAATAACCCTTTTATTAACCATAATTCCAAACTGTTGTGGGATTGTTTTGTGACTTACTCTTTCATCTGGTGCCCAGCATTTGGTTTTAGAACCCCCATCTGCTCGGCTGCCTGCCTGTTTTGCTCTTTTCTGAATGGTTTTTAAATCCCCCTTGCAGTGCAATGCTTAAGCAGCTCTCTGTGAGCCCCTATGAGTCCTGCTTAGTTGATTTTTGCAGATTTTCTTATGGTATCCTTGACCCCTTTGTCTCCTACAATCCTTCCCCTCCTTCTGTAGGATTCCTTAAGCTCCACCTAATGTTTGGTTGTGGATCTATGCATCTCTTTTCCATCAGTGGCTAGATGATGCCTCTCTGATGACAATTAGGCTAGACACCAATCTATGAGTATAACAGAATATCATGAGGCATCATTACATTGTCTTTTTTTGTCATTCATGTTTGGTCTCTGAGCCATTCTGCCTCTGGGTCCTGATGCTACAGACAGTGTCAGGGGTGGGCTTACTCTCATGGCCTGGGTCTCAAGCTGGACCAGTCATTGGTTGTTACTCCCACAATCTCTGCCACTATTACCCCAGCATATCTCATAGGCATGACAGTGTAGGTTGAAGGTTATGTGGCTGGGTTGGTATCCCACCCCCTCCACTGAAAGTCTTGCCTTGATGTGGGATGTCCTTCTATATATGTTTTGCTTTTATTAGTTTATGAGTAAAGCTGTTTTGGCCAATGGATTAGCAGCGTAAAACCAGGTGGGAAGTCAGAACAGAGATATGTAGAGAAAGTAGGCAGAGTTGAGGAGATGCCATGGGGCTGCTGAAGAATTGAAGTGCCAGAACATGACTGGTAAGACACAGCCTTGTGGCAATACATAGATTATTAGAAAGGGATTAATTTAAGATGTGGGAACTATCTAGGAATATGCCTGAGTCATTGGCCAAACAGTATTGTAAATTAATATAGTTTCTGGTGTGATTACTTAGGTCTGGGTAGATGGGAAGCAAAAGCAGAGCCGCTGTTTACATTGCCTGGTCACGGGTGATGGCCAATGAGGCTACAGACACTATATTCCTGGGAGTCTTAGCTGGGGTCATCCTTGTAGGTTCCTGGGAGTCTCTCTAGCTCTAGGTTTCTACGTCACACCAAATGCCCCCTTTCTAGTCTTCTCTTTTCAGTACTCTCACTCTGCACTCCCCCACATGATCTTTCATGTTCCCATCCCTACCTTTCCCAGACCACCAAAGAGATCCAGGTGTTACTCCTTGTTACCTAACCTCTCTGGGTCTGTGAATTGCAACATGGTTATCCTGTACTTTACAGTTAATGTCTACTTTTAGTGTGAGTACATACCATGTTTGTCTTTCTGGATCTGGATTACCTCACTCAGGATATTTTTTTTCTAGTTCTATGCATTTGCCTGCAAATTTCACGATGTCATTATTTTTAGCAGCTGAGTAATACAATGTAAATGTTCCATTTTCTTGATTTATTTTCTTGATTCATTTTTCATTTGAGGGGATCTAGGTTGTTTCCAGATTCTGGCTATTACAAATAAAGGTACTTTGAACATAGTTGAGCAAATATTCTTATGGTATGAGTGTGCATCCTTTGGGTATATAGCTGGGTCTTGGGGTAGACTGATTCCAGATTTTCTGAGAAACCATCATATTGATTTCCAAAGTAGCTGTACAAGTTTAAATTCCCACCAGTAATGTAGGAGTGTACCCCTTACTATACATCCTTGCAAGCATGAGTTGTCACTTGTGTTGTTGATGCTAGCCATTCTGATAGGTTTAAGATGGAATCTCAGCATTTCTCTGATGACTAAGGATCTTGAACTTTGTTTCCTTGCCATTTGAGATTCTTCTGTTGAGAATTCTCTGTTTAGATCTGTACCCCATTTTTAATTGGATTGTTTGTTTTTTGATGTCTAATTTCTTGAGTTCTTTATTTATTTTGGAAATCAGCCACCTATCAGATGTGGGGTTAGTGAAGACCCTTTCCCATTCTGTAGGTTGCCATTTTGTCCTATTGATGGTGTACTTTGCTTTATAGAAGCTTTTCAGTTTCATGAAGTCCCGTTTAATTTTGAAATTGTCAATCTTAGTGTCAGTACTATTGATGTTCTGTTCAGGAAGATTTCCCTGTGCCAACGCATTAAGGGCTATTTTTTATTTTCTCTTCTGTCAGGTTCAGTGAATCTGTGTTTACATTGAGGTTTTTGATCACTTGGACTTGAAGTTTGTGCAGGGTGATAGGTATGGATCTATTTGTATTCTTCTACATGCAGACATCCAGTTAGTTTGTTGAAGTTGCTTTCTTTTTCGATTGTATAATTATGGCTTATTATTTGATGTCCACAGTTGTGTGGATTTATGTCTGGGTCTTCAATTTAATTCTGTTGATCGATGTGTCAGTTTTTTATGCCAATACCAAGCTGTTTTTATTACTATATAATTTCAAGCTCTATAGTAGAGCTTGAAATCAGGGACGGTGATTCCTTCAGAAGTTCTTATATTGTAGAAAAATGTTTTACTTATCGTGGGGTTTTTTGTTGTTGTTTTTCTAGGTGAAGTTGAGTATTTTTCTTTTAAGGTCTGTAAAGAATTGTGTTGATATTTTGATGGAGATTGTATTGAATCTTTGGTAAGATGGCCATTTTTACTATGTTAATTCTACAAATCCTTGAGCATGGGATATCTTTCCATCTTCTAATATTTTCTCCAATTTGTTTCTTCAAAGACTTGAAGTTCTTGTCATATAGGTCTTTCTCTTGCTTGGTTAGAGTTACTCCAAGATACTTTGTAATATTTGTGGCTATTGTGGAGGATGTTATTTCCATGATTTCTTTCTCAGCCAGTTTATTGTTTGTACATAGGAAGGCTACTAATTTTTTTAGTTAATCTTGTATACAACCATTTTGATAAATCTGTTTATCAGCTGTAGGAGTTCCCTGGTAGAACTTTTGGGGTCACCTATGTATACTATCACATCATCTACAAATCGTGAAAGTTTGAATTCTTCCTTTTCAATTTGTATACCCTTGATCTCCTTGAGTTGTCTTATTGCTGTAGTTAGAACATCAAGTACTGTATTGAATAGATTTGGGGAGAGTGGACAGTGTAGCATGAGGGGCCAGCTTATTGGGGTTCTGTCCCACCCAGTACCCCACAACCGGCAACACCCAAGGAAAATCACACACAGGACTCCATAAGATTATAAACTGATTGGCCCATTAGGTCAGGCTACTTATTAGCTCTTGTAACTTATGTTACCTCATTATCCTTATCTACATTAGCACATGGCTCAGTACCTTTTCCAGCGGGCCAGCTTACATCTTTCCTCTCCGGTGGTCTGCGCAGGACGGAGGGAGCTTCCTGTGTCCCAGAATACTCCCAGTCTCTTTGCTCCACCCCTACTTCCTGTCTGACTTTCCCGCCTATACTGCCTGCCTGGCCAATCAGCGTTTTATTAAAATATTATTGACAGAATACAGACAGTTCTCCCACACCAGGACAGCCTTGTCTTGTTCCTGATTTTAGTGAAATTGCTTTGAGTTTTTCTCCATTTAATTTGATGTTGGCTATTGACTTGCTGTAAACTGCCTTTATTATGTTTAGGTATTTCCCTGTATCCCAATCTCTCCAATACTTTTTATCATGAAAGGGTGTTGGATTTTATAAAAAAAAACTTTTCTGGCATCTAGTGAGATTATCTTGTTTTTGGTTTTTTGCTTTCAATTGTTTATATGGTGAATTACATTGACAGATTTTCATATGTTGAACTATCCCTGCATCTCTAGAATGAAGCCTACTTGATTATGGTGGATGATCTTTTTGATATGTTCCTGGATTTGTTTTGCGAGTATTTTATTGAGTATTTTTGCATCAGTGTTAATGAGTGAGACTGGTCTATAATTCTTTTTTTTGTTGGAGTCTTTGTGTGGTTTGGGTATCAGGGTGACTGTGGCCTCATAAAATGAATTCAGTAATGTTCCTTCTCCATTATTAGTTTTGATCAGAAGTCTATTTTGTTAGATATTAGAATTACTACACCAGCTTGATCTTGGGTTCATTTGCTTGAAAAATATTTTTCTAACCCTTTACTCTGAGATAATGTCTGCCTTTGATGTCAAGGTATGTTTCTTGTATGCACCAAAAGGATGGATCCTGTTTTTACATCCATTGTGTTAGCCTGTGTCTTTTTATTGATGAATTGAATCCATTGACATTGACAGAGATTAATGACCAATGATTGTTAATTCCTGCTATTTTGTTGTTGTTGGTGATAGTGTGTGTGTGCATGCGTGTGTGTGTGTTTTTTTTTCTTTTGATTTTGGTAATGAGAGATTATTTGCTGTGTTTTCATGAGTGTAGTCTCCTTAGGTTGCCATTTTCCTTCTAGCACTTCTGTAAGACTGGATTTGTGGATAGATACTGTTTAAATTTGGCTTTGTTATATAACATTTTGTTTTCTTCATTTATTTTGTTTTAATTTATGTTTTCCAGACAGGGTTTCTCTGTGTTAACTGGACTATCAAAATCCAACCCCACTGATAAAGTCTCTACAATTAAAGCTTATTGCTTTTGTCAAATTAACAGAAAATAAAATCTGGAAAAAATGAAAAAAATGAGTCATTATAAGTGAGATTAATATTTGTTTTTGCCTGTGAATACTATACTGATTTCACCAAATATTGTGGACAGTACTTTATCTGGTTGTTTGCTGGTCTTGACAACCATACACCCATGTGCACACACATATACATGAACACTCACAAATAATAATAAACCAAAGAAAATGTCTAACAGAGAAAGGAGACACTTGGGTAGCAGGATATAATAATAATAGTAAAAATGGGGGATTATTTGAAACTCTTGCCCTTGTCTGGCCCATCACTGTTAGAGGATAAAGGAAGATAAACGTGGAGGCAGCCAAGAGTAAATAGAAGAGTGGGGGTGGCAAGTGTCAGGGAAACAAATGTGGTGGCACAAATTAAAAGCAGGAATGGAAGAGCAAACCCTGACAAGCCCTAAGACAAATGGAAGTGGAAACTGCCTCGGTGTCTGCGCTGTCTGCTCAGAGTCAAACAGTTTCTTCCTCTACTTCCACTACTGCACACAGGGCCTAGAAACATCTCTCTTGAATCTGTTCAGAACTCAACAGAACATAACCACCTGTAATTCCAGTTCTAATGGCCCATCAACTTCGGCCTCTGAGGGCATGCATGTTTACACATGGAGCATACACATACACATAAGGTAGATAGGTAGATAGACTGATGGACAGACAAGTCTGATAACTATTGAGAGCATTCTTTTTTATTAGATTTTTAAAAAATTACTAACCCAAGTTCTTCCTCCCCTCCTCTCATTTTCTCCATGCACCCTTCCACCCCACTCCATCCAATCCTCAGAGAGGGTAAGGCATATTGCTTTGTGGAAGGTCCAAGGCCCTACCTACTATATCTAGGCTGAGCAAGGTATACATCCAAAGAGAATAGGATCCCAAAAAGCCAGTACATGCAGTAGGGATACTGGTGCCACTGTCAGTGGCTCCTCAGTCTGTCCCAGCCATATAAATGTCAACCACATTCAGAGGGACTAGTTTGGTCCTATGCTTGTTCCTTCCAAGTATGGCTGGAGTTGGATCTTAAATATTACCTTAGAACCTTCATCCAACAATAGATGGAAACAGAGGCAGAGACCCACACCAGAGCACTGGACTGAGCTCCCAAAGTCCAGTTGAAGAGTGGGAGTGATGAGAATATGAGCAAAGAGGTCAAGACCATGATGAGTTCACCTACTAAAACAGTTTACCTGAGCTAATAGGAGAGCATTCATAAGAGAAGTAAAAGCCCAAACAGGAAGATGTAGAGTGTAGGTGGAAGTTACTGTTCCACCCAGTCCTGCAGACGTTCAATCCCAAATAAAAACACAGATGATTATATTAATTATAAATGATTTGGTCTATTAGCTCAGACTTATTATTAACTGGCTCTTACAATTAAATTAACCCATAATTCTTGACTGTATTTAGTCATGTGGCTTGGTATCTTTTCTCAGTGAGGCATTCTCTTCTTGCTTTCTCTGCATCTGGCTGGCAACTGTCTATTTTTTCCTCTTCCCAGAATTCCTCTAGTCTGGTTACCTCACCTATACTTCCTGCCTGATTACTAGTCTATCAGTATTTTATTATATCAATATGATTATAATCTTTACAGGGTACAAGAGTATTATCATCCCACAACAGAAGAGTGAACAGGAAAAAGCAGGAGGGATCTAGGCAAGAAATGTTACGCTTGGACAAGATTGTCACAACAGAGCAACCACAGTATTGATTCTGGGTTGCTGTGAAGATCCATGTGCTAGAGATGAGGATGCCAAGGCCAGCATTTGGGGCCTGAGGAATTAGGAATGTGGAATAATTGGTATTTGATATATATTTGTGAAAGTATATTTATTTTAAACATTTGAGAATTTACGGGTTGATGATTCATCATTTGATACAGAATAATAACATTTGTGATTGTCATAACATTTTTATCGAAGTATTTCTCGTGCTTACTTCTCTCAGTTGGTGAATCAGTCTTCCTACATAGGAAAAAAGATACGTATTTCATTTGGACTTTGCCTAATTATTAATTTATTATTAATGATTTGCAGTATACATATGGGAAAACACTCTTGTTAAAAGATGGGAATAAATTTTGCTTATCTTAGTTTGGTTTAGTATTTATAGCCATAAAACCTAGCAGCATACTCTTTTAATCTGTGTACTAAATAGACCGAGGTAGCTAGAAGTTTGTGAGCTTGAGACCAGCCTGGTCTACACAGCAAGTTTCAGGGTAGCCAGTGCTACATAGTGAGACCCTGTTTCAAAATCCAACAACAACAACAGCAACAAAACCACAGAAAAACAAAATCAACATAATTGTTGATTGAAGCCTGGGACTTTCAGGCTGAGGAAGAAACTAAAAGTGATTACTCCATCAGTTATACTTCAATAAATCTGTAAATTAAAATATAAAATAAAAAGGAGGCAGTAGAAGAATGGAGAGAACCATTTACCCTAAAGCCCAGGGTTTAATTTCTTCAGTTCTCTGTCTTTGTTGGAGGCAGTGAGTACATGTCAGTTCTATGTCTTTGTTGGAGGCAGTGAGTACATGTCAGTTCTGTGTCTTTGTTGGAGGCAGACTAGGAGGACACCCCAAAGTTGTGGACCCATCAGCCACCCTGTCTATTTTTAATCTAACCAACCCTAGATGGGAGCGGGAGGAGGAAAACCCTCCAAGGACCTGTAAAACCCCTATCAATTGCTGGGTGATTGTAGCACATGATTTTAGTTTCAACACTTGGGAGGTAGAGTCAGGCAGATTTCTGTGAGTTTAAGACCAGCCTAGTCTACAAAGTGAATTCCAGGGTAACCAGAACTGTTTTACAGAGAAACCGGGTCATGAAAAACAAGACATCATCATCATCATCATCATCATCATCATCATCATAAATCCCTATCAAGGAGAGACTGGGTTTCAGTCTCCTAAGGTCCTCGCATTGTATCAGAACTTTCTTTCTGTGTGCCTTGTTGTGTATATTTCCTCATACCCAGTTTTTACTGGCAAATAAAATAGATAATTCTTTAAATTATGTAGCCTAGAGATTGAAGACTGAAAACAATACATCCTCTGTCTTGGGAATATTTAAATCCAAAATTTCTCCATTATGCCTGTCTAAGTGTAGCAAAGCTGTTTTCTCTGATAATGCTGAATAAGACGCTGTGACTTCTGTCTTAAGAGTCGTGTGATGTCCTAGAGTCATCTTGTAACCATTAGCGTCTTCCTTTGTTTCCATTTATGAAAGGAGCACTATAGCTGTGAGGCTGACTTTCTTTTCACAAAAATTTTGCTTAATAAATGAACAGAAACAAATATTTTAAAAGTATAGTGCTTTTATTTTGTGTGTTTATGCCAGAGTGTCTCTGTACCACATGCATCCAGGAGCCAGAGGAGTGAGAAGTGAGTTAGACTCCCGGAACTGGAGTTACAGATGGTCATGAGCTGCCATGTGGATGCTGGGTGCCAAACCTGAGTTCTCTGCAAGAGCAAGTGCTTGTAACCTCTGAGCCATCTATTCTGGCTAGAAACACATGGTTAAAGCAGCTATATGATCCAGTAAATTAAGTTCCATACACTTTCTTATCGACCTGTTATATTCTCTACATATACTATGCTAGGAATAAGAACTGAAGTTTAAAGATGGCTGAGGCCCAAGTCATGTTTTCAGGAGCTTGCAGTGTAGCATAGAAGAGAGATTGGTGAAAGGGTGATTGGAGTGCTGTGTGAGCTTCCACTCATGATCACAACAGAACAATTTTATAGAATTTCCCTCCTGCCCCCCAAAAATTGAATGACTGGAAAAAATAATGTGAAAACATGATTTTAGATATTCAGAACAAGAAATACATGGTTTTGGTCCAACAGAGAAGAGAAACACTTTAGCACCACCTCATTCTTGCTCAGTTCTCAGTCAGGATGCAGTTTTAGTTACCTTGGATGGAAGGACTTACATAACGCAGAGTGTTTGGTTGAATTGAAGATGTCAAGATCAGCCCTCATGGAGGCTACGTTGGCTAGAACTTAGAGGATGGGTCCATGAAAAGGTGAAATTCATACTGAAATCGGGAGCAGATTTAACCAGTACTCAAGGAGAATTCTTAACTGGTACTTACCTGGAGTAAAGCCTCCAAGCAGGACAAAGAGAGTTCCAGAAAATGTTAAAGTCAGCAGTTTTGAGAAGTGACATGGAATAAGGAGGTGCTGGTATGCCACGAAGTCACAGCAGAAAATTTCTATTAACTAGAAAAGCCCTGCTTAATAAAGTTAGATTGAGTTAGGCTAGGATGAGGAGCTGAGCACTTCTTGCTCTTGCAGAGTACTTAGTTTAGTTCCTAATACCTACATGGTGGCTCACAATCATCTATAACTCCAGTTCCAGAAGATTCAGTGCCCTACTTTGACCATGGAAGGCACCAGAAACATATATAGTGCACATATATACATGTGTGCAAACACTTTTACATAATAAGTATAAAGTAAATTTGAAAAAATTTTTAAAATAGCCTAAGACTAAATGTTCTCATAGACTCACTCTATAAAAATGTTGTAAACAGTGTTTGAATCTGACCCCAAACAACTTATCTGTCCATTAATATGAGCATCAACAAGCCTTAGAAGAAAGCAAAACTCAAATGTTCAGCCATATTGCAAACATAATGTCTGACACACAGTGAGAAAATCACTAGACATGTTACCAAGCGACTGAATATAGTTTAAGGCAGTAAGGCAATCTTTGGATGAGCAAACGTGTAGACAGAAATGATAGAAATGATGCAATTAGAAGGAAAAACAAAACTGCTCCAATACATGTAAGTGTATTCAGGGACATGAGTATAATGTGGAACTAAATGGGCAGTATTTAAAAATGAGCAAACATAGAAAAATAATTGGCAAAATCTTGTGTCCTTTACTGATAAAACATCTACTCAGCTAAAGCTAGGTGGGACTTTACTCAGCCTAAAGGATAGTTATGAAAAACCCAAAGTTGATGTTATTCTTAATGGTAAAAGAAGGAACGTTTCCCACCTAAGCACAAAGTAAGTATATCTACATTAGTCATGTCTACTTAACACAGTGCTGGGGATTTTAGCAGCAAGAAAGCAGACAGAAGGCATGTGGATGAGAAAGGACGACGTAAAGATTGAATTCGTGGAGAAAACAAGAGCTTGTGGTGTGGTTCCAGTATGAAATGTGCTCAAGGCCTGGTCCCCAGCTCCTGCTGCTACTGAGAGATGATTAGATCATGAAGTCATAGCTGGCTGGGCTAGTGGGAGTTAGGATCTCAGAGGAAGCCGGCCGTGTGTGTGTGTGTGTGTGTGTGTGTGTGTGTGTGTGTGTGTGTGTTGGGGGGGCTGTTTGTTCCTATCTACTTTCTCTACTTTCTAGCTTCCATGAAGAACTCTGCTCTACCACACACCCTCACCTCAATATTTTGTCTCATGGTGGGACCAAAGAAGTATACCAGAAGACTTTGGACTAAATCTCTGAAGTTGAGAGCCAGAACAAACCTATCCTCTGTAAAACTGCTTCTCCGAGGTGCACACCTCAGCTGACAGTCAAACCTCTCTCCTATGAATCCCAAGGAAGCTAAGGAAAGCTCCTGGAGCCAGCAAGCTCAGCAGAGCTGCAGGGTGCAAGGACAACGTGCAAGATATAAACATTTCAAGTGCATTCAAGAAAATGCTATGTATCGGGCTGGAGTGATAGCCCAGTGGTTAAGACACTTGTTACTCCTGTGGAGGATCCAGGTTGTTCCCAATACCTGTAGGTGGTTCACAGCCATCTGTAACTTCAGTTTCAGGGGATCAGAAGACCTCCGCTGACCTCTGCAGGCATACAAATACACACATTAATGCCAACACTCATATACACAATGAATAAGTTTAAAAGAAAAATCTATTACAATAATACTGAAAAACTAAAATGTTTAGGAATGTATTCAATGTAAGTTCAAGATACATATGTTAAAAAGTGATGGAAATCATAGAACTAAATGATTTTTTTAAAGCCTGTTTTAGGAACACAGTAATTTTGAGATAGTCAAAGTACCAAATGAAACTGGAAGAATCAACACACTCCCATTAAAATTAGCTAGATACCTGAGAAATAACCAGCAAACTAAAACTGATATCAATGAGAAAAGACTCCAACTTTCCAGTTATAAACTTCCAAAGAAGCAAAGTAATAAAGAACGTGGCATTGGTAAGAGATGGCCATGTAGATCAATTAAATGTAATTAAAACCAAGAAATAGCTTCCTTTGTAGTCAGCTGACTTGTGACAGGAATATCATCATAATTCATTGGAAAAGAATAGTTTATTGCAATATTAATACTAGTAAACTGTGATACTGCATTAAAGTCACTTATGATACATGAAAAGTCTAAACATGGGAGACAGAGACACAGAGCGTTTAAAACAATACAGGTGTAATCCCATGACATTGCGTAAAGGCATTGTTATGATATGCACACAAAGTATAGATAATTTAGACTTCTTTAAAGATTTTTTGTCTTCAAAGGGGAAAGACCTACAAAATGGGAGAAATTATTTACAAATCATATGTCTGATAAGTGTGGTGGTCAGAATATAACAACTCTTAACAAATATGGAAAAGATAACCCAATTATAAATGGGCAAAGTATGCAAGTATACCACACAATATAGAGGAATGGCCAAATGAAGCTCTACATCAGGGAAGATCAAATCAAAACTGCAACAAAATAGCACAAGTGTGGCTGTAAAGAACCAGTGGTAGAGCTTGAAAGGAATACAAAGATAAGTATAAGCAACCCCAAAGTATATTAGATACTGAATGCCAAATGTGTATCTATGTAATAGAATCTGGAGGGCTCCTTTAAAAAAAAAAGAATAAAGCATAGGCATAACTTTCTCTGTCCCACCTGACAGCTCTCAAAATAATGACATGGAGATTTATTATGAAATCTTGGCCTTAACTTAGGCTTGTTATTAACCAGCTCTTATTATGTAACCAATTTATATTAATCTACATTCTGCCATGTGGCTTGTGGCTGTTGCCTCTCCTCCTGCACACCCTGCTTGTTCTGTTTTTCCTCACATCTACTCCAAGCCTAGATTCATTCCTCTGACTTCCCCGCTCTCTGCCCAGAAGTCTCACCTACACCTCCTGCCTAGTTATTTGCCATCTAGCTTTTTATTAGACCAATTAGAAACTCATCTACACACAGTGTACAAACATTCTGTAATATTTCTTCCTTTCTGTCTAAATAAAATGGAAGTTTTTAACTCTAGCATAGTAAAATTATATACATTAAGAACAATTATCAAGCAAGTTTTACAATTATAATGTATAGTCCATATGTATTTTGAAAATTCAGAGACAGACTGTATTATCTATTCTATTTTAATGAGCCCACAGTTTTATATGTAAACCATTTGTTATCATAATTTAAATTACCAACCTAAAATGACCATTTTAGACATCAGAATACTTTCTTAGATGACCTGCTTAGGATTTTACATCTCTCAGCCTTTATAAATTTTACATGTCTTTTGTAAATTTTGTTTTGAATTTGGTAGCAAGAAAATTGGTCTAGTCTTCAACACCTATCAAAGACCTGAGAAAGATATATTACCTGAGTAAACAGAAAGTACAAAGCAAGTGACTTTCAAAACTATAGAAATGACAAAGATATCTGGCTGTCTGGACAGTCGTCCAAGGTTCCTCTGTTATGTTGGGGCATCCATATTTGACCTACAGGCTTAGAATATCTGACAGACTTAGTGAAACAGGAATTTTGAAGGACTGTCCTACCTTGTCTTGGCAAAGTTCAGCCATTGCCTTCTTTTATGCCCTGCTTGTCCAATTTGGACAGCATATAGTCAGCAGTTGAGGCGAGAGCTGTTACTTGCCCAAATAGATGACTTTGCCACAATAAAAGGAAACTGCATATGGAATTTTCTTCAGTTCCCATCATTCTTTTTTGAAGTAAATTGGTACTACCAGGAACAGACATGTCTTACTCTCATGAAAAGCCTTGTGTTATTAAAATATCTTAAATACCATATTGTGTAAGTCTCTGAAATGTTTGACGATCATCTGTTTATTTAAAATATAACTCTGCTTGACCTTGAAAACATACCTAACATGGCCACAAATTTGATTATTATATGACTAAGTACTAATCTGTATTTATTAATTATCCAAAGTAGTTTGTAATAATAACTTTCAAGGACTAGAAATTTACATTACATTGTTAAATGAGCTGCAAAGGTACAGTACCTTAAACAAAATAGAAGCATATATGTATATGTAAATATAAATATATATATATATATATGTATTTGTTTGTGTATTCATATACACACACATATATGTATATATGTATATAACCTTAAATTTGTATCAATTTACAAAAATATCTTTAGAAAGAGTAGAAACATGTATGGAATATTTTCTAATAAAAATTACCTTCAATTTTTGTCATTATATAAAAATTATACCAATGTTTATTTTTTGAAACTGGTAGTTGTTTTTAGTTCAAAAGTAGACTCAATAATCTATGCATTTTTCCCATCATTTTTACCTTTAGAAAGAGATCCCTGAATCTAATTTTCATTGTTCAGTTTTTTTCCTGACCATGACCACCAACAACTTGCAACCAACCCTCCCTAAATGATGATAAACATCTATAAACCGTTTAATGACCAAAAGCCCCCTGCCTCACCTCTTGTCTTGTTTCTAGGCTGCTTCCTATTCTCTGTGGCTGACAGCATCTTTAGTGGTCCCTGAGAAAATTGGGATAATGGTCAAGTCCTTGGAGAGCTAGCTTTATTATTTTTGTTTAATCTCTGTATGATGAAAAAGTATAGAGCTTATCTGAAGTCTCAGGTAGTCTGTGAGGCTGGACCATCTCAGCTAGCAGCTTTGAAGTTGTTTTGTATGCAGAATTTTGAGTAAACTGCAACAGAGGCATTCTGAGAGGTGGATCACCTGGGCTGCTCATCGTCATTGGTTTTTGGTCTTTTTTTTCCTGAAAACACACAAGCTTTTAATTTACATATATCTGCACTAACACAAGTATGGAATGTGCACTGTGCACAAATCAGTTAAAGATGACTGTTTTTGCCCTATGTTTGAGCAGGTGAAAGGCATCTTTCAACTTTATAAGTCCATTTGTACTGCATAACCAAACTGTAGTACAAATATTTATCCATCCATGTGAAAGGATGACATGTAATAATAAATCATGAGGACTCTGTAGCCATCATGACTTATCCTGTCTCATCCAGTCTCGTAGCTCTTCCCATGTTGAGAGGCCCAGGTTGCACAGTGGCAGTGCCGGCTGGCATGACTTCTCTGTTCATGTGGTTGTGCCTTGTTTTGGAACGCCAAATGTAATGAGTCTTTTCCTGTCCCTCCCCAGTAATGACATGAAAACTTATTATTAATTGTGAAAGCTTGGCCTTAGCTTAGGCTTGTTTTTAACTAGCTCTTAAAACTTAACCCATTTTTATTCATCTGTATGGCAGCTGTTACCTCTCTTTCTGCACATCCAGCTTGTTCTGTATCTCTTTGCTTCTCCCATGAGCCTACATTTATCCCTCTTACTTACTTCTTTGCCTGGAAGTCTCATCTGTACCTCCTGCCTAGCTGTTAGTCGTTTAGTTTTTTTATTACACCAATCACAGAAACACATCTTCACACAGTACACACATATTCTGCAAAACACAGGTACATGGTACAACATAGACCTTAAAATTTTTGCTTTGTGTGAAATAACCCAGACACAGAATTATGCATATTGTTATTCTTCTTTATTTGTACAGATAAACAAGTCTGTACAAACAGAAAGTGCAACAGTCATTGCCTAGGAGAAGGAGGATCTGGGGAAACTAGGCAGTGTATGCTAACAGAAGTGGAGTGGTCCAACATAATGGTAACAGATGTGGATCTGTTAGTATGATAAACCTGCTGAATTGTGTGCTTTAAAGGGTAATGGTGAATCAATCCCACACCAGTTAGGTTTTAAAGAGGTATTTATTTTGGGGGGTAAAACTTACATACACACAAACCGTCAGGAAATGAGCCTAGTCGCTGGAGCAGGAGCCGGCATCAAGCGCCAGAACCAAGAGGCCAAGCCGAGGCTTGCTGCTCTTTTTTAAAGAGAAATATACCACGCCTCAGTGGGCTGGTATTTCAGCGGCTATTGGCTGAAGGAGCACAAGGCGCTCCTGCAGCACTGTGGGCTCGTACTTCAACGACTATTGGCTGAAGGAGCGGAAGGTACTCCCACAGCAAAAGGGCTACTTATACCGTAGTTGAGTTATATTTAAATAAAGATGTTTTATGGAAACAAGAATACTAGGGAGTTGAAAATACAGTATCTGATGATAATTCCCTAAAAGGTATTAACAGCTGTAGTGGTATTTCCTTTGTATTTTAATAAAGCTTACTTGAATATTAGAAGGCAAAATAGCCACACTAATCAGTCATGTGGGCCAGGCAGTGGTGGCACACACCTTTAATCCCAGCAGCCACACTAGTTAGTCATAGAGGCCAGGCAGTGATGCATGCCTTTTATCCCAGCACTAGAGAAGAATATAAGGCAAAATGAGACAGGAACTCGCTCTCTTTCAGTCTGAAGATTTCAAAAAGGAAAGAGCTCTCTAGTGACTGCTTTGCTTTTTCTGATATTCAGGTTGAACCCCAATATCTGTCTTTGTTTTTTTATTATTTGGGCTACAAACAGCCAACCAAAGAGTTCAGATACATAGCGGGGTAATAAGACTTTAAAAAAAAGCTCAGAGACCTACAGAATATGGGATTGGAGTCCAAAATCTATTGCAGAAGAGTAAAATACTTAAAATACTAGGAGACATGTCTTCAGGACATTTGGTGTTGTTTGGGAAAGTTAAAGTTGGTAGGTAGAGGCTTTAGGTAGAGGAAACGTGAGTGGCACTGGGGAGCTGCAGTCATGTCCTGGCATTGTGTGGAGGTCATCCTGAATTGGTTGTTACAAAATGGGCTTTCTTACTATTTGGGGAAGTTGTGAAGTTTTTCTTCTATTTGATGGTAATGGAATATTTCTGTATCCCCTTTTGTTAGCCTAACTAACCTATCATACTGCTCATTAATGTATGCTGTTTACTAAAGACAGTTCCTTAGGTGATCAAGAGAATCCAGTTGGTACTTTAAATTGACCAACGCTACCTAGAATTTTACTGAATGACAAAAGGTTAATCATTGATGCCATATTTAATTAATACCAAAACCTGAATGCTTTCTTCCACTTGTTTCTTATTTTCCAGTTTTGTATTTCTATTTCAGGGAATAATGCTGCTAGAGATTTTGTTGGGATGGCATAGCACATGTGTATTGCCCAGGGGAATTTGGGTAGTTTAAAAGTATTGATTCTGAATCATGAACAGGGCTGTTTTTGTTTAGTCGTGTCTTCATTGTCTCTCATCAGTGATGATTTTTAGTGTATAGATTGTTAGCCTCTTTGATTAAATTTATTCCTGGGTAACTTTTTGATGACAACTCTATTTGTTTATAGAAATGAAGTCAATGGAATGTAACAGTGATCAGTTACAGGAACTTCAAAAACAAAAGCGTCAACTGTTACAAGAATTATTTACTGTCCAGAAAAAACTTAAAGGTAAAAGCTGCATGAGCCCATTTATCCTGCTAGCAAATAGTGTTATGCATAGGACTGTGATGGGTTGGTATTTAAAGACTCCTTGTCCTAGTGGTTGGTGCTTTTGCTGTTCTACATATGTAGTGGATAGAACACACAAATGAATTAGTTAGCGTTACAGCTGTAATTTGTCTGAGTCATGGGTATTGAGTGTAGACCTGACACAAGCCACACACACACTCTACCCCTGAGCTGTAACCTTGACTCCCATCTTGTCTTGAACTTTCAGCTCTTCTGCCTTAGCTTCTGGAATAGCTGAGAGTATAGCCCTGTACCACCAGGCCTGGTGAGCGCCGATAGTCATTATCTGAATTAGAAATATAAATTTCTAATTAGAAAATAAATTTTCTTTTAATTTGTATTTGATATATACAAAAATAAAGTTTTTCATGAATGACTAAAGATAACTTTTTGTTCAATTCTTAAATGATTATAGAATTTTTTTTAATTGTTTAGTTCTTAAAGATGAAGAGACTGAAGTCATTTATACCACCAAATACTTAGAGGCAGAAAAATTAAAAGTCAAAGAAAAACCTCAACATGATGCTGAATGCTTGAGGTAAGCATCTGTTATTATGTTTATACATAAAATTTAAATGTTTTGGTTTTTGAGACAGGGTTTCTCTGTAGTTTTTGGAGCCTGTCCTGGAACTCACTCTGTAACCAGACTAACCTCAAACTCAAAGAGGTCAGTCTGCCTTTGCTTCCCGAGTGCTGGGATTAAAGGCATGTGCTACCACCACATGACTGACAGTATTTTTTAAGGTAAATAGATTTCACTGTAAAGCTGGGAGTGTGTTTTTAAAGCCCTGGATAAAGATATCATTTTCATCAATGTGTATCCTGAAACTTACTGATAGACAAACCCTCCCTTGGCCAGAACATGCTACATGTCAGTTCACAATACACAGGACATAGCGAGGAATTCAGTCTTACTTTCTAGATTTTGACTAAACCTGGTATATACTGTTGTTTTAGAGACATACATTCCTATGAGTTTTTAATCCATAAATTAGGTACAGTAAGTGATAACAACCAATAATAAATAGAATAGTTATAATATTATACAATAAGTTATTTAAATTATATGAATTGTTTATTTCTGGGATTTTCCAGTTAATATTTTCAGATTAAGTTGAATGAGAAGATCAGACTCTAGTTAACTGAAACTCGAGGTAGAGAGACTTGTGGCGAAGGGGTGCGCACACATGCGTGTGTGTGTAAAATTCTTTTATGAGGATTATGGCTCTTTTTTTCTCTGCTGCTTCAAACCTGTCAAGCCTTCACCCACCCAATCCACCCCCACAGTTTGCTACTATTCCTTATGGGATGTTTCTTGAAATTTTCCACTTCTGTTTCCATTGCTTTTACCCAAGTTCAAGCAACCACTTTGTCTCTCTCACTGGATCTCAGTCACAATCCTTTTCCTGCTTGCCTTGCCTACACTCTGGTAGCCCCCGGTCTATGGTAAATTGAATCCCTTCATTCCTCTTTTGCTAACACTATTCACTGACTTCCTAACAAACATAATAAAACCTAAAGTCCTTGTGGCCTAAATGACCTCAATATGGCCCCTTTTTTCTCTGCTACTTCAAACCTGCCAAGCTCTCCTCCATCTAAAGACCTTTGTAACCTACTCTTTGTCTCACCTCTGCAAGTTTTTAGGTTGCCTGCTTACCTGTCCTTGGTGAGAAGTAACCCTGCCTAGGTATCAGTTGAAATATATTTTTAGATAATCCTCCTTTCTATTTTTAAATCATGTCAACTGTTATTTTTGCCAGTAATGTCCTGCAGTTTTCCTTTATAGTGCATTCTGTCTTTTAATTGCATGCATGATTTCGTCAATGTCCAGTTAAACTGTGTACCGACTAAGAAATACCTTGTTTACTCTGGGCACTAGTGCTACTTACAGTTTAATACTGTGGGAGATGCTAGTGTTCAATAAATAGAGAGAAGTGAGTGAATTAATGAATTAT
This sequence comes from Myodes glareolus, assembly GCF_982192425.1. Classification (NCBI taxonomy): domain Eukaryota; kingdom Metazoa; phylum Chordata; class Mammalia; order Rodentia; family Cricetidae; genus Myodes; species Myodes glareolus. The sequence goes on along the minus strand of NC_142032.1, from coordinate 3,057,345 downwards.
GGAAGTTTCCTCCATAACAAAAGAACTTTCTTTTGTTCTCAGTGCTTAGACCTTGTTATATCCTGTGCTGTAGTGATGTGTTCTTCTGTTTCAGCAGTCTAGGGACCCCTTGTGTTTCTTTGTAGCACTGCCCAGGTATGTGGGGCCTGACACACACTTGTCTCATTATATACCCACAGCTGACTGCGAAACTCATTATTCTCCTGCCTCCTCCTCCCACGTGCTGGAATGATTTGTATGTGCCCCGTGGCAGTATTTTGGGTTTTCTTCTTCACTCTAAATAGCACAAATAACAAAACAGACCACGTTAAGTGTTTCTGCATTTTTGAAAAAAAAAGCCAATAAAACTTCTTTTCTGAGTGATTTTACATCTTGTATAACCAGTATTTGTATGTGTTTGGTACAACAAGAAGCTTGCGCTAGAAAGAAATCTAAAAGTCAACATGAGATTATTCATTTTTGAATACATAAAAGATAATGTGGGTTTATGAAGAGCTTTTGCAATGAAAAATGCACAAAATTAATTTGTTTCTGCTACTGAGAAACTCTGAGCACATTTCTAGGTGGAAGTAAAGCCCTTCAGAGCCCCTTCCGTGGTCATCCAGTTCAGCTGCTCAGAGAAGACCCAGTGGTGGTCCTAGATTCATAAGATACACAAACACACTGTGGGGTTGAAATACTCTCAAACTGTGTAGCAGATGTGCTGATAAATATGCATTTTATATACATGTCCACAAATATGTATGCATATTTAAAACATGGAAGTATGATATTTTGTTTGAAGAAAAACATTTAAACAAATAGTAATGTAAAAGATCACTCTGTTGCATGAAGCATGACAATTTTTTAAAGTTTTATGAACATCCTATTTGGATTATATGCATTTTTCTTTCTGTGTCCATGTGTGTAAGCATTTGGATGCATATGTGTTCACATGTATTTATAACAGTTAGGTCATGGTGTCACATGTACTGCTTGATAGTTTGTTTCATTATTTGACTAGGTGTTATAGACATTCTCCACACTAGTTTGAATTGGTGAGCTTCATGATTTAAACGATATTGTCTGTTTTTAAACAGCCATGACTATGTATATTTTTATAAACATGTCCTTAACTGCTTGCAGGAATATTCCTGACATTATTTAGAATAAGTAGCAGAGTAATGGGAAATGTTATCTTGCTGTACTGATTAATTTTATGTCAACTTGACAAGGCTATAATCATTTGAGAGGAGGAAACACTGACTGAGAAAATGCCTCCATAAGATCAGGCTGTACGCAAGCCTGTAGAACATTTTCTTAATTAATGATTAATGTGGGAAGGTGCAGCCCATTGTGGGTGCTGTCATTCCTGGGCTGGTGGTCCTGGGTTCCATAAGAAAGCAGGCTGAGCGAGGCATGAAGAACAAGCCAGTAAGCAGCACCTGTCCATGGCCTGTGCATTGGATCTGCCTCCAGGTTCTTGTCCTCGAGTTCCTGCCCTCACTGCTGTTCATATTGAACTGTACATGGAACCCTTTCTCTCCAAGTTGCTTTTTAGGTCATGGTGTTTCATCATAGCAGTAGTAACCCTAACAAACAGGTCAGTCTTCATTTACAGAATATTGCACATTCACTTGTTCCTTCTTATAAGAATCAGTGCAAAGTTTACAGGTATAAAGAGGTCTTTTCTCAGAAGTTTCTGCAAAATTATAGTCTAATAATTGTATCTGAAGCCAATCCATATTGTCTTTCTCTTTTAAAAACATTTATAGTAGATGAAAATTCTCATTTAGTTTCAAGATCATTTGTGACTTTCTTTTTGTTGAAGACTTCTGTTAACTCTGCAGCTTTCTTGGTAGAACTTCATTATTTCTTCACTAACAGAAGTGTCTCCCCAGCATTGAGTATGTAGCTTCAAGCTGGGAGAGATCCTGTTTTGTCAAGTCTTGGCACATGCTCCAGTTACTAAAGATTGTACATAAATACAGAGGAAGTTTGGTGTTAGATTCAATTAATTTCAAAGTTATATTCTGTTATGAATGTACCCATTTACCTCTGAAATTAAAAAATAGTATTTACAAATAATATGTAACATTGCAATGATCTGTTTGTGTTTAAATACTTTAACCCCTGTGCTCAGGTGGCAGAGGCAAAAGGGTCTCTGCGTTCAAGGCCTACTCAGTCTACTTAGTGAGTTTCAGGCCAGCAAAAGCTATATAGTGAGATGCTGTTTCATAAAAGATGGGAAAGACAATGTGGAAGCCAGCCACACCAGCCTGCCTTATCCTCACTCACTCCTTCTCTGAGGGCTTCCATAGGCCTGAGTTGATGGCAGAACCTGGACTAAGGGAAACAGGGACAACTGACCGTGCCTCTTTCATAATTCACTTTTCATATTCATTTTCATAAATAAATTATATTGAAGATGGATGCTCAAAAATGATCCCACACTAACTCAGAATTGAGTATAATAAAGGGTTATTTATTTAGGGGTAGACTCACAGATCACAGTCCTCTGCAAGAATGGGGAACAGGAACCAAATCCAGCAGCCGGAAGAGAGAGCAAGTATGCACTTTACATTGGCATTTATAGAATAAGAGGCCATGCCCAAGTGGACTGGTATCTTAAAGGCTACTAGCCGAAGGAGTTTTTACAGCACCCTCCTTCTGTTTAAATAAAAGAGTTTCAAACCCTATATAGAACTATATAAAATAAGAACAGATATCAAATATAAACAATATCAAGGAAGAAACATGCTGAATATTTGAATAATTATCCTATCCTAAGGAGTCTAAGTCTTGTATTAGATATAGCTTGTCCAGGTCATGAGAGGAAAGTAACTACAACTATCTAGTCTTCAACCCCATAGAAGGCCTGAGAAGGGAGATAATATTAATTGAATAAACAGGAAGTGCAATCAGGCAACTTCCAAAATGTATAACAAATGACAGAGACATACTACTAATAATAGTAATAGTATGCATAAGCTCACACTAATCTACCTATTATCCTATCCAATTTCTTTTTTTTCCTTTTTTTTCAAAGATTTTCCTGAGCCTATATAAATTTCACCCATCCCCAAATCTGTTGGCTGAGATTTTCTGTCCTGCCCAGTTCTGCAGCTGTTAAGTCCCAAAGAATCACACAGAGGTCTACATTAGTTATAAACGGATTGGGCCATTAGTTCAGGCTTCTTATTAATTTTTATAACTTACATTAGCCCATAATTCTTGTCTATGTTAGCCACGTGGCTTGGTACCTTTTTTGGTGAGGCAGTCACATTTTGCTTCCTCTGTGGCTAGGTCACAACTGCAGACTGCTACTTCCCTCTTCACAGAATTCTGGTTGCCCTGCCTCTACTTTCTGCCTGGTCACCCCGCCTGGTTACTGGCCAATCAGCATTTTATTAAAATAATACAAGTGACATGATAAAAGACCATTGTCCCACAGCACCCCTCCCTTTTTTAAAAAAAAATAAAAGCCAAGGATTCTGAATCTAATATCCTTTACTTAAGCTTTTCTCCTGACCATTATCTATAACAACTTGTAACCAACACTCTAAACAGGAAAATATCCATAGTCCATTTTGGGGGGGAATGTGAGTGTAGTTTTTCAGAATACTTCCTGCTGATTGGGGGTGCTGATAATCTTACGGGGACCTAAAGAAAATTTAGAATTATGATCAAGTCCTGACTGGAAAATTCTGTGAGGCTTGATCATCTCAGGCAGCAGTCTTGAATCTGTTCTAGATGTAGAACGCAGACATCTGGGCCATCTGCTCCTAATGGAGATTTCTCAAGGGGTCTTCCTTGATTGAACCTGATTTTTTTCTTAACCCAGAATGAATCCACAGCCTCTCATTTCCTGTGGAAACAAAAGCAAAACCTCTTCTTCAAAGTAACATATCTTTTGACTTCAGTTTTGAAGTCAAGGTATTTTCAAAATACCTATCTTGGATTAATTCAGCAAGATTTATAAACGAATACATTTTAGCAGCTGTTGCTCCTTCCTCAGCATTCAAACAATTCAAAGAGAATATAATAACATATAGTACCCAGATTCTCTGTGTGTTTTCCATCTTTACATGGCTTTATTTTAAACTCTATTTCTTTTTATTTTTAATTTTTGGCTTTTTGAGACAGGGTTTCTATGTGTATCTTTGTCCTGGAACTCACTATGTAGACCAGGCTGTCCTTGAACTCAGCAGAGATCCACCTGCCTATGCCTTCCAAGTGTTGGGATTAAAGGTGTGTGCCACCACACCTTGAACTCACAGAAGTCTGTCTGGCTCTGCCTCCCAAATGTTGGGATTAAAGGTGTGTGCCACCACACCAAACTACTCTCTTTCTTTTAAGGACTTTATGCATTTTTTCTCAAGCCTGCGTATATTTTTAATTAGACCATAAACCATTTAGAGGTTTTTTTTTTCATCAGAATCTATCTTTATTGTATATATCTCTTTTTTTTCTCCAGGTGAGTTTTTAATTTGTTAAGCGATATGGCTAGGATTAAAGCCGTGGCTTTGACAGCTGGATCCAGCCTATTTCTTAGCTTTTGGAAATTTCAGCCTCATAGTGGAGGTACCAGCCATGACCATGTTCATTGCCATAACTCTATGGTGTTTTAAGGTCCCTGCCACCACCAAAAAGCATACGGTCAGCTTTTTATTAACACCATTTAAGTGTTTTGTGTTAGGACCTCTTAAAAGAGCTGTGAGGTTTTGCAGCTAAAGCTGAGTAAGGAAGCCCTCTGGAACAGAGAGTGCTTGCCTCTAGCAAACAAAGCCCAAGCCCCTCTGGAACGGAGAGCGCTTGCCTCTAGCAAGCAGAGCCCACATGGAAAATGTTGTTATTAAGAAACCATGCCTAACTTTATTTTAATCTAGAATGACTTCCACAGCTCTTTTAGGTCACACCGTGTAGAAATACGGGCCTACAGACATATATGAAACGAAAGATATGACAAAGACAAAAATAGGTATGAAGAAAAGTAAACTTTTTTCTAAATTCTTCTTTCTGTCCTATACCAAATGACTCCTGACATGAGAAAGAAACTCTGAATTTTTCTTATAACAACGTGCTTGGATTCAGAGAAGAATTGTCCAACTCCAAAGTGAGTTTTGATTTTTAAGTGAGTCATGGCTATTATAGGAGGATTGGGCCGCTTGTTCGTCCTGACTACCCAGAACCAAAATAACCACACAGAAACTGTATTAATTAAAACACTGCTTGTACCATTAGCTCTAGCTTTTTATTGGCTAACTCTTATATCTTAATTTAACCCATATCTATTAATCTGTAATATTGCCACATGGCAGTGCCTTACCAGCAATGATTGATTAGGCATATCTGACTCTGGTGGCTCCATGGTGTCTCTCTGACTCTACCCTTCTTTCTGCCAGCATACAGCCTACCTTTCCCCACATAGTTCTGTTCTTTTCTGCCATAGACTCAAAATCAGTTCTTTATTCATGAACCAATAAAAGAAACACACACACAGCAGGACCTCCTACACCAGATTATTATTCTACTGGGCAGCGTATACATGTGCGCACATGTGCACACCCCCCATACATATATACAGTGATTCTTATCCTCAGAAGTCATAATTCTTTTTGCTTGGTGATTTCCTCTTTAGTCATCTAGATGTCCAGGGTCTCGTAACTATTTGAAGATGAATATTTTCCTGCAAAGACAAGAACAGAACCCTGCTCCAATTCCTAGGAGGTTTCCTTACCACCTGTATAGTTGTCAGTTTTGTGGATGAGCTGTCATTTCTCTTTCTCAAGATGTTTCTCTTTTTCATACCAAATCTTTATTAAGTTTGATGGTATCCATAGCTTTTCTTCTCCTGTGGAAACAAGAGATAAACCCCTTCCTTAATGTAGCACATCTCCTGATTTCCATTGTGAGGTCAACACATTCTTGAAATAAACTGTCTGATTTAATTCAGAACGTTTTTCTATTATCCAATGTCTTTCTGCTGCTGTTGTTCCTTTCTCATTAGCAATAAGAAAATTCAAGGTTAATAAAGCACTAGGCAATGTAGTTCTGGGGGTATTTTCCATCCCTTTTTGTTTGTTTAACATATTCTTTATAGTTCAATTTGATCTTTCTATAACTGCCTGACATGTAGGATTATGTGGCATACCTGTAATATGCTTTATATTATAATAAGCAAAAAATCTATTTCATTTCCTAGAGACATATGCTGGACCATTAACTGTCTATTTGTGCAAGTACACCCATGATGGCTATAACTTCTAATAAATACATGATTACTGAATTAGCATTTTCTGAGCTCAAAGCATTTGCCTATTGAAAACATGAGTAAGTGTAAATGGTGTGGTGCACATGTATTAATTTTTCAAAATCTTCAAAGTAGAACACATTCATTCATCTATCAGATTTCATGCCTTTGAGTACCCTTTGGATTATTCCCTGCAGGCAGTGGTGTTTGGTTTTAGAAAGAGCAAGTAGAACATCTTTTTATAATCTTCTTAGCTTGTTGCCATGTAATAGGAAACTTTTTCTTTGAACTTTTGCTATTGACATGATTTTTTTCAACGACATTCTAAGGTCTTCAGCACATTTCCAATCAGTTATTGATCAATTTCTGCCTTACTTTGTGCTAGAGGACCTGGCAAACATGTATGGGATAATATATTTGTTATGTATATGGAACAAAGCCTATTCCTGATTATATGTTCAACATGTATGAGTAATGAAGTCAATTCTGTTTCATATGATATAAATTCAGTGGTTTCAATATGCAAGACTACTCTTTCTGGATATTGCAAATCAGTAACAATAGTGAGAGGTTCTTTAAAATCCCTTTTGACCATGAAAATAGCATATAATTCTGCCTTTGGACATCATTATAAGAGCTTTGTTCCACCTTACTTAAATCTTCTAATTTGTAACCTGCCTTTCTTAATTTATTTCAATCAGTATAAAATGTACAGTCTCCAGTTATTGTGTGCCCTGTACAGTGCGGGGAAGAATTCAAGTAGTTCTCTTTATAAGTTTAATTCTGTCATTTTTGTCATAATTGCTGTTAATCTCTCCTAAAAAATAGCACAAGCTCTTTGCCAGGGTTCATTGTCTTTCCATAATTTATAAAATTTCATCAGTAGTAATCTCTGCTGAGTCTACACTTGCTGGTTGATGAAGTCTCAATTTTCCTTTTATAAATAATTTAGAGACCTTTTCCACACACATTTTTAAATTTTTACTTGGTTTATTTGGTAAAAAAAAATCTATTCTAAGATAACATCTCCACTCTGCATTAAAATTCCTGTAGGAGAAATTCTGGATGGCAATATGACTAGAATGTAATTAAGATTCAGATCCATCCTAGTAACATGAACGTCCTGTAATTTCTCTTCAACAACTGCCAATTCCTTTTCTGCTTCAGCTGTTAATTCTCTGGGTCTATTTAAGTCTTTGTTATCATCTAAGGTTTTGTTTAAATGATCTGTTAGATCAGGTGTTATCCCAGTAGTCAGTCATAGACTGGAAATGTCTCCTAACAATCTTTGAAAGTCATTAAGAGTCCACAATCAGTCTTTCCTAGTTCGTGCCTTTTGTGTGTTTTAATCTTTTGTAAACCTATTTTATAACCTAAGTAATTGACTGAATTTCCTTTCTGTATTTTTTCAGGAACAATTTGTAATCCCCATATGGCAAAACTTTCTTTACTTCTTCAAACATTTTTTTCTAAGTTATCTGCATTTGAATCATGTAGCAAAATGTCATCCATGTAATGGTAAATTACAGACTTAGGGAACTACTTATATATAATTTCCAATGGTTGATTTACAAAGTATTCGCACAGAGTGGGGCTATTCAGCAATCTTTTAAATCAGTAACTATAAGAGGCCACCCTTTTGGTTATAGAGAAGGCAGAGGAATTCCAGATTATAGAGGGCACATAGGTTGAATTACCTTGTTGATAGCTCTTAAATCTGTCATCAATCTCCTTTTTCCAGGTTTCTTTTTAACAACAAATACAGGAGAATTCCAAAGGCTGACTGATTCTTTAATATGGTGAGCATGCTCCGGTACCAGCTGTTCTAAAGCCTACAATTTCTCTTCTGCTAAAGGCCATTGTTTAACCCATATTGGTTTCTCAGTTAACCATTTTAAAGGTAGGGTTGTTGGTTCAGATTGCTGTCACAGTCTAAAGGATTGCTAGTTACTATGTGTTTTTGTACATCCTGAATGGCTGGTGATCTTTGTTTATGATATCTTATAATATCTTTCCCAGACACATCAGTTTCCAGGACTGTAGGAATGTTAATCTGGGTATTTTATTGCTACATCAGGTCATGATTCCATAAATTCACTGCAATATTAGTCAGATATGGCTTTAGCCTTCCTCTCTATTCTTCTGGCCCTATGCATCAACCCATCTTGAGACAGGGTTCTGATTCCTAGGAATTAAACATCTGCTTCTTAAAAAGGCCGATTTGCATACTAATATTCTGGAGTAATGATTCTTATGTCCACACCTATGTCTAGCAATCCCTCAATTACAATGTTATTTATATGCACTGTTAGGTTTAGTCTTTGATCATTTATAGAAGTCTGCCAAAATATATGCTTCCTATTTCCTATTGGAAATTTTGATTCATCCTTCATGTTTATTCTATCATCTGGAACAGTATGTTTTTTTTTACAACAGGTGATGAATTTTTAAAAAATTTTCCTGGTGAGACATGTCCTCTACAGTGATTGGTAATGACTGGACTATGTTTGACTTGGGGGCCTGCAAGAGATCCCCCAAGGAGTTTTCTGATGGTATCAGGTTGCCTTGTCTGTCTTTTGTTGATCTACATTCATTAGTCTAATGTCAGCCTTTACCACATCATCTATATAAACCAGAAGGCTGAGATCTTCTATTTTTACCATTCCCAAAGGAGACATTATTTCTAAGAATTTCTTGTCTGCAATACCCTCTCAGATGTCCTATTCTACTACAATTAAGATATTTGGTATTTTGATGTTTCTTCATTCCTTTGGAAATTGCGTCTCCTACCCAAGATTCAGTATTATAGTCAAATGTCTCAATGTTCATTGTATGCAGGATCCATTCATCCATTGGTGCTGATCTAACCTTTAAAGGCCCAAGTGACTTTTTGCATTCTAAGTTGACATTTTCTAAAGTGAGAGATTCAATAAATACTCATATAGCGTCTGGATCTGTTACTCCTATTTATATAGCCTTAGTTAATCTTTGTAAAAAGTCACTAAAGGGTTCTCTCTGGCCCTGTTTAACCCTGGTATATAATTTAATTTGTTTTCCTGGTTCTTGAATCCTGTCCAAATTATTTAAGGCTGCTTTGTGGCATAGGGACAAGATTTGTTCATCATAAAGAGCTTGATCCTGTGGGTCAGCATAAGTGCCCTCACCAAGAATTTAATCTTGGGAAGTCTCAAGTCCTTTTGCTCTTCCATGCTGTTGTAAAATTTTGCCTTTTGTCCTAACATTTCCATAGTAGTTGTGGCCCATCTTCCAAGATTGCTGAAACTAAATCAAGCCAATTGTGTGGGGTGGTGTTATTGCTGGAAGCCCATGTCTTTACCATCTCCCTAACAAATGGCTAATGCAAGCCATAATATACTACTGCTTAATTAATTTCTTTTAGATCATCCATACCTATTGGTATCCATTTACATTCTTTGATTCCTTTTGGGCCTTTAGAACTAAATGCTTTTTCAGAGGTAATTATAGGATAGGAAACTAAAGCCCTGGATAAGCCATCTCTGACTCTGACACGTACTGGTGATACTAAATCCTGTCCTTTTACCTTCTCTCCCTACTCATCAGATCTTATAATTTCCTCTATTGTTCCAAATATTTTTACTACTGTCCTTTTTTAAAGCCTGAATCTCAGGGCCTGTGGATATTACTAGTGATCTCATTGATGCACTTAGCCTCTGGTCCTCATTCTGCACATGTGACTCCATGGTATGAAGCTTTTTCTTTAAAGATAACATCTCATCCTTGAACATTATTTGGACAGCATGCAGATTGCCTTTCTGGAGAGATACTCCAACCATCAGAACTTTTAAACAGATTTTGATTATCAAATTTAACAGTCTGAGTTTATTTAGGTAATTTCTCAGTACCCTTTGACACAGATTGAATTTTGTCTGGGAAGTTATGGTATAGAAGGTCCTTCTGTTTGTGTGTTGCTTTCATTGGTTGAATAAAGAAACTGCCTTGGCCTTTTGATAGGACAGCTCTTAGGTAGGCAGGGAGATAGAACTGAATGCTTGGAGGAAGAAGGGCAGAGTTGAGATGCCATGAAGGTCCTGCCTGAGACTCACACTGGTTAGAATCTTTCCCAGCAAGCCACGATCTTGTGGTGTTTTACAGATTATTAGTAATGGGTTAAGTCAAGATGTGAGAGTTAGCCAATAATAGGCTAGAGATAATGGACCAGGCAGTAATTTAATTAATACAATTTCTGTGTGGTTATTTCAGATGTAAGCCAGCCAGGTGGCGGGATGCAGCCCTTTACCTCCTTACAACAAAATTAATATTACCATTTCAATAGTATTATTTTTTTCGTTGAATTTTTGATTTTTGGTGGTATTAATCCTGCCAGCTAGCTGTTCATTATTAGTCTTTAAAGACTGTATCATTTATTAAAGTGCCTGATTTTTGGCTCTGTTAGCAAACTATTTTTAAGCATATGATATGAAAAAAAAGCTAAGTCTTAATAGCCAATTAATTTGATGTATCAGAAAAACCATATAAGCCTTGCAGAATATTATTCATAGTAAAAGCAAAAAGGTTATTAAATTCCTGTATGGTAATGTCTGCAATTATATAACTTTCAAGTTTATTGATTTATTAATCAAATAGTTACCGTTTTATGAGATTTTGGTAAATTATTGTAGGTGTAATAATCTTTATTGGCTAGCAGGTGTTGTGGTCACAACCACATGGTAGTGAAACTCAATCAGCAGCAGCATGAACAGCCTGGCTCTGCTTTGGTTCAACATGTTTTGCCTGGCTAAATACTGACAAATACACTTTGCTTTTTGCTTACAAGCAATTAAATCAGTTCTGTACATGGAGAGTTCTTTTGGGTCCAGGATCCCAGAGCTTGAAAGCAGGGAATACAAACTGGGAGCTGTGTAAGCACCACACAAGTCTCTGTACAGCAGGGACAGTTGTGGGGTGAGAGACAGGAGGAAGCATGCATGAGCCTGGGGAATTTCTAATTCGCTGTGCTTAGCTCCACTATGGTGGAGTTTTTGCTAAATAAATAAATAAATAAATAAAAGCACTTAGTAGGTAAAATCAAGCCAGCCAGGCAGGGGTGGGTAACTTGCTGGTCTGCAGACCTTTTGGGCCTTTCAGGCTGGTCCACCTGGTAGGCATGGAGTTGGGATTCACATTGGGCATCAGATGAAGATGGACAGTAAAACATGATCCTACATTAGCTCAGAATTGAGTATAATAAAGGGTTATTTATTTAGGGGTAGACTCACAGATCATAGTCCTCTGCATGAATGGGGAGCAAGAACTGAAACAAGCAGCCAGAAGAGAGAGCAAACACATGCCTTATGTCGGCATTTATAGTATAAGAGGCCTTGCCCAAGTGGGCTGATATGTTAAAGGCTACTGGCTAAAGGAGTTCCTACGTCATTATGTATGAAAGAAGAATTTCTCCTTTAGCAGTAAAGGTAAAATAGTTTTTGGGTAGTGTCCATATAAATTAATACAGAGAAATATATTTAGAAAATAAAACTACAAAAAAAATCATAGAAAGTAGAAAAGATAGCCCAGGGAGCTGGAAGATGACTCAGTCATTAATTGCTGGGGTATAGGATGCTGGTCATGGTGACAGACACCTATAATCCTAGCGTTGCACTGACTAATGCCAGAAGGGGCCCAGTTTCAGAAAATAATGTGGGAATTAACAGAGAAACACACTGTTCTGTTTTCATCTCTACTGCTGTGATAAACACTGACCAAAAGTGACTTAGGGAGGAACAGAGTTATCTGGCTTACACTTCTGGGTCCCAGTTTATCACTGATAGAAGTTAGGGCAGGAACTTGAAACAGAAAATGTGAAGGAACACTGCGTGCTGGCTTCCTCGGGCTCATGCTCAGCTAGCCTCCTTGTACAGCCCAGGACCATCTGCCCTGAGAACAGACTGCACTCAGCATGTAGGTCTGGCTGGCCAGGAACTTATATGAAGAGTAGACTGACCTCAAATGCCTGGAGATCCACCTGCCTCTGCTCTCAAGTGATGGGATTAAAGGTATACACCACCTTTGAATATTTTGTTTGATTTGTTGAGGTTTTCTCTTCCATATATTTTCTTCAGAATCTTTCTCTCTACTGAACTTCTATTCATGTCTTGAATTAGTTTTTTATCTTTATTAATCTGTTTTGGGTCTTGTTTATGTTCCCAGGATTGCTTAGGGTAGAAACAGGGTCCTGTTTGTACCAAGCAAGTGTTCTACTACCAAATCACATCCTCAGCCTCTAATTCAAGTGTTATTTTATGTCAAGCACTAACAGCTCACCCCCTTAGCTATGTTGGTTGAACTTTACCAGATGGATTGAAACCATCAGGATGATTGGAAAGTTAATGTGAAGAGAGACAGATAGAGGGGTCTCTCTCCTTCATCCCCATCTTTCCCTCCATTTCTTAGTTATTTGCTCACTGAAGCGCTTAACCATTTTCGTTAACTTCCAGCTTATCCTTCTGTGTTTCTTTTGAAGAATTAAATAGATAAACAAACATAACATAATTTATGTAATCTTTTGCATTGTACTGCCTATCATTTAATAGTACATGCTAGAATCAACTCATTTTTTGAAAGAGATCATCTTCATTCTTATGGTTGAATAATAATTGTAATGAATATGTTATAGTTTCTTTAACCAATTCCATATGAATGGACAGGAAGATTATTTTTAATCCTTTGATTTACATATCATGTTTGTGTTTATGTTGTCTTGTATTTTATATCACTAGATGTAAAAAGGCAGGGCTCAAGGAAATAGACAAATTATTTGTGTTTCATTCTCTCCAATTGAGGTTGCAATGTTTTGAATCTATCTTAGCTAACAGTTAAGCACATTTATTTCTTCATTGCCTCATGAAAAGTACTTGCAGTCAAGTAGTGAAGCTCCATCCAATAGAAGAGGGCCAGGGTCCTTGGGTCAAACATCTGCAGGTTCTATCACTAGTGAAGCAGAACACTTTATACCTCTGAGAACCACCTGTGTGTCATTCTATGAACTGCCTCTTTAGCGCCACCCCCACTTTCTGTTGAGTGCTGATCTTACCTTCTTTGGAAAATGTCTTTTTCTGTAGAGAGATTTGGCCTTTATTTGTGAGGTCTACAGTAGATACTTCTTCTAGACTATCATTTCCTGTTAATTTTTATACATGTGGTCTATAGAAAAATTTTAACACAGTGTAATTTTTTTCTTTTAAATTAAATCACATTTGTATTTGAACTGTAGTTAAAGCTCTACTCACACCTATCAGATGCAGCAGTTTACCTGTGCCTTTGCCTTGTATGCTTTTTAACATATAAATATTTGATCCATCTAGAGTGGCTATGCTGTAAAATATAGATCCAGTTTTGCCTTTGAGATCCATTTAGCTTTGCATCCATTTGCAGCTTGTTGTCCTGTTGTACCAACATGATTTATCGAAAAGCTATCTTCTTCCCCCAGGGAACTGAGGTGCTGCCTTCATCACGCATGAGCTGTCCATTTGCTTTTAGTACCTGTGTGTCTGTTGTTCCCCTACCCCATTGGTTTGCAATACTGCACTGTTTAGCTATCAAAGGTTAACAGTAGGATTTATTAGCTGGCATTTGTTTTTCTAAATTTAAGAGGTTTTTGAATTTTTTATATGTTTTTTAAATGAACCTAAAGATCAATCTGCCTCATACCAAGAGGGATAAAACATGTTTGTTTTTATTGTGATCACATTTAGTGGATTTAACTCAGAATTATTAACATTTTATGACTTCCTATCTGAGAAAAAGTCATCTTTATCATTATTGATTATAATAAAGTCTATTTATTTGGGATTCCAATCTGGGAATGTGAAGGATTTGGCAAAATCTAAGCACCCCTGTCAGGGCAAAACGCGACATCGCACAGCCCTCTGGTTAATTGGAAATTCAGACAGCCACTGGGGAATTCTGATCTGCCTTGAAATCCTGAGGGCATCCTGGTGAAAACTGGGATCCAAAGAGCTCAGAAAGGCCCAGCACCTGGATGCCTATCAACAGGGTTTCAACACTTAGTGTGCATAACAGAGCTGAGAAATCAGAAGGATTTTCACAACTTGAATTGCCAAGTTGAGTGTTTGGAGAGTCCCAGCGAGAGATATCAGGCATTTGCTAAGAAACTCAGAAGGAGTTCTTCGAAGGGCCTGGACTCTGGTGGGTCCTAGATCTGGGTTGTGCTCTGAGGAAGCTACTGAGGAAAGAAAAGGTGGGAGAGACTCCTGTTGTTTAAGAAAATTTCTTTGGTCAAACTGATGAACCTCTGAATGACCCCGGTTATTGTTTCCCACACATGTGTAAACAGGATGATACATCACACAGCCTCTGGAGTCCATTTTAACAATTAAGCCTTATATACTTGAGATCCACCCATAGTGTTGCATATTTGAGAGTCATAGCAGAACATTTTGCAAACATACTTTAAAATATAATACAAAAAGCTCAGACAGCACCAAGAAATTCAACTTCTGTACAGATACTTAAAAGTCTGAGACACAGACATAAAGAGAAAACATGTAGGAAAGCAGAGGAAGCAAAGACAAAAAGACACATTAGCTGAAAGGAGAGAAGAAAGGAATGAGACCTCTTATCTGAAATGATGTAACCAGAAGACAGTAATGACATCTCACACTTAAAGTATAAGTATAGTTTTAGGTGAACATGAGCTGATTGGCTCCTTGCTGTTACAAACCACACTGAAAACCAAGATGATGGCATATATTTCAGGAAGAAGAGTGTGATTTCAAATGGGAGGATAGAGTTACTGCAGAAACAGTTGGGCAAAGGTAAATACAAATCTCCCTTGTGATTGTAAGTCACTTTACAAGATAAATAGCAAAGAAAAATATTAGCACTATATTTTAGATTTATAATAAATGTGAAATTGTGATGATAATAGAATAAAAAATTTGAGGGGAAAATTGAAAATATATTGCTGTAACATTCTTTCCTGTAAGTACAGTTGTATTGTATTATTTGATAAGACAGTGTTGAATATATGTTATAAATATAAATGTAAGCTGTATAAATTTCTTAAAGTAGGTCTAATAAGAAAATGTCTATATAGGAGATAATAAGCAACTCTGTTGTAGACTGAAAGGAAGGGGAGGGAATGAGGAACCTACAGTACAAACAGAAAACGAGAAAAAATCTGCATTTAAATCTGCATATAAGCTACTACATTAAATATAAATAGCTATAATGTGAGCTAAAAAAAATAAGAGATTTTCATATTAAGGGTAATATGGGTATATATGTTTCCTACCCCAAACCTAAAAAACCTTAAGTATAAAGATGTGGGTTAAAAGCACACACACAAAAAAGGAATGAACTATTTTGTACTAGGGCACTGAAGTTCCAGTTTCTTTCCCCCATCTCCTCTCCTCCTCTCCTTCCCTCTCCTTATTGATCTTACTTACTGTGTAGCTCTGGTGGCCAGGCACAGAGCTCTGCCTGCCTCTGCCTCCTGTGTACCATGGCCTATAGCCTTCTTTTCTGACTGCCCCTTGTGTTTTCCTTGGTGTCCCTACTCATTGACACGGTTGACCCTATTCCATATCTTATTACACACTGGATAGCTTTTATAAATAGCCTGTTAGAGTCAAATGTTTTTTTATGCTTATTTTGTGCCATTTTGCGTGTGTTTTCCTTGTAAATGTGTAGGTCTTCCAAGGTTGTGGGTATAATCGGCTTCTTGTCTCTAGAGTCAAGATAACAAGATAAGTCATGTACTGGATTGTCTTACTAGTATGCTTGGTGATTTTTTTTTCTGCAAGCTTGTTATGTAATCTCCACCAGCAAAGGTCAATGGGTCTAAATATGTTAAGCTCCCCTCAAAGAGAGTTTCTGAGGCTCTGATCTAAGTCCCTTCTCTTTGAGGGTGTCCTCTTGCTGCCGAGTTGCTTAGCTTTATGAGAACATCTTTGCTTGTAGTGTTTGCCCTCAGGGCTGCTTCACACAGAGCCAGCCATGGTCAGGCTCTGGAGTCCTACCTCTCACAGCTCAGGGGTTTGGTTATGTTTTTCTTGTGTGTGGGGGATATGATATTAGCCATTATACTCAAGATGAAAGAGAACTTCTTCCCTACATTCCACACTGAATTCAGACCAAAAGTAACCTTTTTATTCAATAAATTATTCCAAGATTTAAATACATGGTTGGTAAAATAAACACTGATATTTAATTCTCAGTCTGATAAATTTAATTATATAAGTATTGTATGTTATCTTTAATTTTAAAGTAAAAGCAGCTGTCACAAGTATTATTTTTAACTTAAGTTTTGAGTCAGAATCAGAGAAGTCGAATGACTCACTGTGCATTCAGCGTCTTGGTTCTGCACTTGTCATTAACCCATGCTGACTTTCTACATTACTGAGATTTATCTCTGCTTTATTGCCTACCTTTCTTTATGAGAGGTTTCCTCTAAAATTTTTATATAGTTTGTATAGAATCTGAGAGGGTTAAATTTTCTAAATATTCCTGTTTTAACCTGACTCTGATACTCTGATATTTCTGAGGCTACAAACCTGCCACTCTGTATGTAATAGGATTATTGTAAAAGCGTAGTATCCAACTAAGAGAGCGATTCTCCTTTCAAACAGACTGAAACAGGAGCTGGATCTCTACAGCGAAGATGAGATGGAAAGCATGTGCAAAGCGCTCCAGACAGAAATAGAGTTTCTGGAGTCGGTAAGCCACACTGCTCATTCTCCTCCTCTCCAGCCTTGTCCTACCTGCTGTGAAGCAGGATTTACTTACATGCGTACCCTGGAACTAGGGCTTTGACCTCCACAAACCCCAGAACAAGCAAGTGAAAGTCAAGTTGGGGTATAAACCGTGAGGTGTTCTGAGCTCTTGGACAGACAGCTCCGTAAGCTTGTCACCAGAGAGCAGGACAGCTTCTCGCTAAGTGCTAACACATCCAGACCTCCATCCTTTGACAGAGACAGTCCTGCTATAGGACAGCTGCGCTGAAATCTGTCTAGCCCTTACGACATCTAACCCTGCCCTTTATACCATAGACTCCCATGATTGCAGACCTTTTAGACATTTTCAGGTTGTGTGCAAGCACTGTGTAACTAACTTACAAATGAGCACAGTATTTGCTATAATTTATCTAAATACAGACATGCAAAGGGAATGCTAAATACAATTTTAATTTGAATGCACTGCGCTTTGAAGTATGTTTATTTTCTGCAAACTGTTACAATTATATTTTGATTCATATTTCTGATAAGAACTTTGGAAAACCTGAGTCAGAACTCCTAAGAATTATTGCTGTGTTAAATTTAAGTAAATTCCATGAGTTCCCTTTAAGAAATGAGTTTGAACTGGATGTGTAGCTGGATTGTTGCACCTTCACCTAGCGTGTGCAAGGCTCTGGGCTTGATCACCACACATAAGAATTCACTTTCCCTTATGACTATGCACTGCATATTGTCTTCCAGACATTGGCGCAGAAGGGTCTTCAGGACAAGTGACTTCTCGGAGTTGATGAGCCGCCCTGCACTTGACCATGGCATCTTAGAGTCAACCCCAAGTGACACCTGTGTGGCAGATCTCCATGTAAACAAAAGGTTCAGAATAGTCCAAGTGCTTATGTCAAGAGAGGGTTTATGTATATCTACAAAATAAGTTTTATCTTGTTACTTAAGAGGTACTTGTGTGCTTTCTAAAGGAAGAGAAAGGAGAAAATACCATATTCCAGGATTCTTCATACCAATCTGTCTTTTCTGATCAGGATGTGTTCTTCTTTCTTGTAGCTTACCCTGGGTCCTATCAACACACAGGGAGATAAGTGTTCAGGTTATCGACTCAGTTTTGTTCATGCCATTTCTGCCAGGCCAAAGTTCTTACTTTGATTTTAATCTTTTTTCCATTTTTTTTTCAATTATAAAGTGTCGACAGTGATTATCTGGGGCTTTCCATTCCTCCGTGTGTCTCCAGAGCTTTAAAGCCAGGACATCTGCAGACACATGGCAGTGACCCCTACCTACCACTTCTGATGACAGTGTTGGTTGGGAGCAAGTTTTCCACTTGGGGAGGACGGGATAGGCAGCATCGTGTACTCTCCACAGTTATCGACCTTGACTCCTAGAGAGGATATTTTCACCAGTGTTAGAATGTGTGTCAAAGCTGTGCAGTCAGAGCCTGGGCTAGGCTAGGTGGGAGAAGGAAGTGTCTGAAAGTGGCCGTGTGACCTGCCTGGGGCTGTGTGTTAGGAGCAGGTTCTGCGAAGCAGAGGAAACGGCAGCTGGCAGCTGCTCTGTTAAAGCTGAACTTAGTTCTCCAGTTGTTGATCTCTTCTCCTTTTACATATTTGTAGTCGTATAACTCTTGGAAGGAAAATTAGCTGAAATTGTCAGTATATAAATATGTCTAGGACTGAATTTGATTACTCTGGAGTAAGACAGTGGCTGCAGAGAAAGGTAGTTTGTACATGAGTGTGTGTTTGTTAAGTCAATTCATTAGCATGGCTGTGCATTTAGTTATGAGCAAAGTACCACTAGCCCAAACAGTCCACACACTGCACTCGCGACCTGGCACGCCACTGTGCTTCTTTAATGCTACCCTATGTCCTTCAAGAAGCAATTTTTAAATCTCACCTCCCCACTGGGGGCTGTGTTAGAATGTATATAGTTCAGCACACTTTTTCTAAATCTTGCCTCTCCACTGGGGACTGTTTTAGAATGTATAGGTTGCTTCATATCCTCCTGTTAATTTATGGGGCCATTTGGCTAGAGGAAAAATAGCAATAAAATCATAGGCTATGGGCATGATCCTAGTGAAGATTCCTTTCTCTCTTCTCTGACCTCACTGTCGACAGGGAGGGAGGTACAGAAAAAGGGAAAGCGTTGAGAGCTGTACAGCCAGACATGGCTGCCTTAGTGTTGTTTTGTCCACAGCATGTCTTCTTCTGTAAAAGAAACAAGGATTAAAGAGCGTTTAGCATTTGCCTGCCTGCCTGTCTTTTCTTGAACTTGTAAAACCATGATGAGATTTTAAAAGCATAGAAGAAGGTTGAGGTCATTGTATTCTGATGAATTAGAACACAGGAAACACAGCAAGCTGGAGTTGTTTCCTCACTGTGCAGTGGGAGCTCTGCTGTGAACAGTCTATTGAGTCCTTTAGCACATGGGCACCCTAGATGGCCGCAGATGGACAGACAGCCCACATTGGACAAGCTCTGTTGTCAGCTTTGGCTGAGGACAAAGTCTCTTTCTATTTTGCACCAATCAATCACAAATAACTCTGTCACATTGTGATGAATAAATCGTTTATTTGCAGTCCAGAAGCCAGTAGCAGTTAAGCGACATGACGAGAGATAAAGAAGACAGTTTTAGTCGTGAGTCACCAGGATAAGGTATTCTTTATTCAGCTGTTGTAGGATCAATTTGAAGTTTGAAGTTGCTGCACATTCTAGAAAGGCTTTCGGCATTTGGAGTTGATCTATTTTAGGTGGTCTTTGATGTTTTTGTTTGTTTGTTTTGTTTGCATCTCTTTACTCGTCTGTCTTGTTTACTTCTCTTCACTCCTTGTCTTTTGAGAAAACTTAAATTTGCCTCTCAAAATCTAGTTCAGAATATTTTATGTCAAGAGAATTGTTTTTTAGGATGCAAACTAAAAATGAAAAATATTTTTATGTCATTGACCTGAAGCAAGGATTAAGTTTTGGAGGTTTGTGACCCTTTTATCTCAAGACAGAAAATTTTATTTTACTTTTTATTTTTTAATGCAAAAATATAGCAGAGTTCTCTTTGAAAATACTTGAGGTGGCAATGCATAGTTAGGTGACTGTTCTTTCTGAACATTGTATTTTAAAGTTAAATGGCTTTGTTGTGTTCTGCTTTGTCTTCATCTAATATTAGAATTAAGCTTTATTTTCTTATTCACTAAGATTTGAATAAATAGTACTGACACAACACTGACTAATAATTGGTGACAGAAATTGTATTAAGAACCCCTCCCCCTCCCCAATACAGGAGAAGCAAGATTTTGTTATTGTTTCTTGGTGGAGGCTCACATTTATTAAACAGAAGGAAGAACTGTGCAGGCAGCATGTGTTACAAGAGCACTCTTACTTTGATAGGAGGAACAAGGAAATCACAGCACAGAATGACTGCTTGGTAGTAGAGGGCTCTCCCAGCTGCTGCCATAGAAAGTGCCGAGAGCAAAGCTGTTGGGACCGAATGCTTATTTAAACAACTGCTTCTGATACAGAGCAGATTTATCTTTTAAAAGCCTTTATAAAATCAGAAGCACTAGAGTTCATATGTCTAGGAAAACAAAGTGCAAGTGAAATGTGAAATTAATAGCAATGACTGACACAGGGATCTGTTCTGAGGACATGGAGCAAGAGGAAATGCTTTTGTTTTCTCTTTATAGCCAGAAGAGCTCCACACCTCTAATAATTATTAGTTTGTTATTTTGATACTTGTAATAAATTACTATTCTAATTAGTTGGTAAATAAAACCTTGTTAAAATAAAACTCTATTACTCTCCATCTAATATATGCAAATATAGTACTAATGACTATTTCTGGATCCAGATTTGTGGTGGCTGAAGTCACCATTATATTGTCATTGTTGGAACAGTTTTTGTGGGTGTTAGATAAGAAACCCCTAAAGTGTGAATGACCTGAGGTGGGGGGTTCACACAGGGTCAGTGTCACAGAAGTTCTAAATCCAGTGACAACCAGGCTTGTAGAACACGGAGATAATATTCACAAGAACATCTTTACCCAGTGGTGTCAGAGCTCACTGTTGGGAGCCATGTCGATACAATCATTATGGCAGGCTTACAGACAGAACTGGGGTTTTGGTTGGTTACCTGATTTGTGTGAGGTCACAAAGAGCAGTGGGTGGCTCTTCATCTACACTTTCATTGTTCAGACTCCAGTCAGTGATAATATATCTTAGAGAATATTGCTTTTGAAAATTTGCTTGGAATTAAAAATCTACACAACAGCTATTATCAAAAAAATTTGAAAATTATTTAAATCAACATCTGATTAACAGAAATTATGGAATTAGTCACAATCAGTAAATGGGAGATACAGTTAATTGAGAATGTCTTCTTACAGTCTTTGATGAGAACAATTCCTCCACATAAAACAGGCTTGAATCCTTCCTGGAAACTGACCCTCTAGGAGTCTCTGGAAAATAATACCTGTCCATATGTCTTTGCTAGACTTTTTGTGGACATGTGTAGTTTAGTATTGTCCTGTGGTGATGATATGTAAGGTAATAACTGGAATCAACTGCTTACTCAAGCATTCTTCCTCATTTCCAACCTCCCCATTTCTGCTTCTGTCTGTCTGTTCTTTCTTCTGCTGCCTTTCCTGGCTCTCCTCCTGTCCTTCCCTTCTTGCATACTCCTTTTCAGCTATATGGGTTTGCTCTGTGTTCTCCAAATTGGCCCAACCTGTGGTGTGGAAGATCCTTCTGTCTATGTGTTGCTTTTATTGGTTAATGAATAAAGAACTGCTACGGTAGGGAAAAACAGAACTAGGTGGGGAAAGCTAGGCTGAATGCTGGGAGAAAGAAGGGCAGAGTGAGAGGGAAGCCATGGAGCCTCCACCAGAGACAGACTCTGGGAATTTTACCCAGTAAGCCACAGCCTCGTGGTGATACACAGATTAATAGAAATGCGTTGAATTAATATGTGGGAGTTAGCTAATAAGAAGCTACAGCTAATGGGCCAAGCAGTGATTTAATGAACACAGTTTCTGTGTGACTATTTCGGCTGCAGGAACCAACAAGCAGTCTCTCCTCCAACAAATTAATGGCCAACGTGATGGGCTCAATCCATTTAAAACCTGAGAGGGCTTGGAAAGGAATTCTAGACACCCACACAAAAACAAAGTTTAGCACATGTTTTTCAGCTGGCTGCTTACTGCAGCTCCTTTAAGAGAGGTTATTTTGATTCAGTGGTAGCAGTAAAAAAAGCCACGCTGTTTTGAAATGCTGACTTTCTGGGCCATGCTACTAGTGCAAACTCTGACTCTTTCAGGCAGGAGGTCTGACTACAGAGCATTTTCTGTGGGAATTGTGAGCTGACTGCTGCAGTTTGCTTAATGGCAGCATGGACTGGCTATGTGCCTGATAATGGGACTGTGTGCATGGCTCTCAGAGGCAGAGCAGCTCCACCATGATTGACTGGGCAGGGCAAGCAGGAAGTACTATATATACTATAGTAATGCTGCAGCTTAAGTTTCTAAGAAGTGCTTAGCATTTTAAGAAGTGTTCCTTGATAGTAAAGAATTACAGATTCACAATCAGACAGATTCAGACATAAAAGATCTCTAAATGGGTCACAGTGTTGGATAAATGTACGTAGGCTTGAGAGAGAAAAGAAAAAAATATAAACAGTTATAAAAAGAAGTAAATGTTTTTTTTAAAAAAAAACCCAGTCTTTAATAGAGTACAGCCAGTCATAGATTAAAGGAGTAAAGAAAAATAATCCACATAAAGATGGAAAACTCACATAAAGTCTGGATTATGTATATTATTGTGTTTTCTTAGAATATTTTTGACTGTGAAGGAGCTAAGTACAGAGAGACATTTCATTGTATGGGCTGCTTAGCTTAACCAATCTATATATCTTAAAGGTATCTTGATTTCAAAATATGGATCTAAGGATATGTTGCTTTGAAAAAGAAGTTCTTCTTTGGTTTCCACAGAGGTTGAGAACCTGTGGATTTTTTCAAGACTAATATGGCTTGATGGACCAAGACCCCTAGAAAGGTTTTTGTGACCACACCCAGAAAGAAAATACTTTGCCCAATAAATAGCAGGAAGCAGTAAGGAGACAACTATGTCCATATTCCCAAATATTGTATATAAATGTTTCTTTACATTTAAATGGGGGATATGCTGTAGAGATTTGCATTGGTATGGATCTTGCTTTATTGATGCAAATTTAAGATCAATTTTGTTGTATGCATATTTCTGGTCTTGATTAAGGTATTGTGCTTGTACAGCTCATTAAAAATGCAATGTATAATTAAGAAATATAGGTTAATAGATAATCATCTATAATAACCAAGCTTGTAGTCATGTTAGTTAGATTTTCTAGATGTACAGAGATGCATTTCAGATGGATAGGTATTCTTCAAATCTTTCAGAGATCTTCAGAATATGGAATTTAAAATGTTTTAACAGTTTAGGACTTTTTATGACCATGAGACACATCTGCTCCTGACAGCACCAATTATTTCAAGAGGAAGATGGGCATCGAAGAGGCTCCTTATGGAGTTTGTTAGCCATTTAAGCAAGAAACTGCTCTTGCCTGGACTTCTTGATGAACTGGACATGCAGGAACCACTTTGAAATGACTGCTGAACTTGCCTAAAGGTGAGATGATCCTTTGGGGTTCCTGCTTCATTAAAGAAACTGCCAGACATTCTGCAGGACACAGAAGAAAGTGACTGACAAATTGTCAGTGTAGGTGGAACTGTCTTTAAAATTTTCTGCTTTGTGGTAAAGTTGGCTGGGTACTATGGGCCAGTAGGCTGAAGATGGATGTCCCAGTATTACATCCATCCAGAACTTTTGGTGACTGTCCAGGTAGCGAGCTGTCTCTGTCATTTCTAGAGTTTTGGAAGTTGCTTTCAATATGCTTCCTGTTAACTTAGGTAATATTATATCCTTCTGCAATCTTTGATGGAGTTGAAGAATAGATAGAATGTAGATATAAATATTATAACTGTAATTCTTGCTTGATAACTATTTTGTTATATGTAATTTTACTATGTTAAAATTAAAGCCTTCCTTTTGTTTAAACAGAAAAGGGGAAATGGTGTGGGAGAGCCTTCTGTCTTTGTGTTGCTTAGTTAATGGATAAAAAACTGCTTTGCGCCTATGGCAGGGAAGAACAGAACTAGGTGGGGAAAGCTAGATTGTATACTGGGAGAAAGAAGGGCTGAGTCAGAGAGAAGCAATGGAGCCGCCAGAGACAGATGCTAGGAATTTTACCCAGTAAGCCACAGTCTCTTGGTGATACACAGATTAATAGAAATGGGTTAAATTAATATGTAGGAACTAGCTAATAAGAAGCTACAGCTAATGGGCCAAAGAGTGATTTCATGAATACAGTTTCTGTGTGATTGATTTGGGGCTAAGTAACCGAAAACCAACAAGTGGCCCCTCCTCCAATGAACCTTTTGTGCCCTTCCTGAGCTGTTCTGTGAATGGAGGACTTCTCCTACCTCATTCCTGTTTGTCATCTGCTTCTGTCAGTCAATGTCAGATAACTATTACTCTCCAGAGATGCCTTCGTTCAGGCAGTCTCAGATTGTTATCTATTTGCTATGGTTAATATCATAAAATGCCTCCTACAGACCCGTGTGCTTAGTGCTTGGAAGATGGCGGACTGTAGGGTGTGAGGCCTTGCTGGGGAAAATCAGTTCTTGGGAATTGATTTTGAAGTTCAAATTTTGTTGCTATCTCTCTTCTCACTGCTTATGCCCTGATATTCAACCTTTCCTCAGATTTGACTAAAGTAATGGAGCCAGGCATGAACTCCAGAAACCATGTGCTAGAATAAAGGGCGCTTTTAGTAGTCTGTCAGAAGTTTTAACACAGCACCCTCATTTAACTTTTATACTTTGTGTCCAATATTAATGTCTTTCTCATTTTTCTTTTCTGTAATTATCATTAAACCCTGAGTTTTATGAGGGCCATTGTCTACACACTATTTTTCCCTCAGGACACAGAACAGTGTCTGTCTGACATGTAGGAAGTATTCAGTTTAACACACATTCAGAATGTGTGTTACAATATTATTTGAATTAGTTTTTTATTTCATCCATATATTTTAATGAGTCGAAATAAATAGATTCTATAATTATGCTGAATTCATTTGTTGTTGGTTTTTTTGGTTGGGTTGCTCTATCTTCTTATTTCTTGCTATTTCTGGACCTATTTACTTCACTGAAAAGGGCGTAGTTGCTAATTCTGGAACCTATCTGTGTACAATAGTCTATAAAATGAACTAGAAGAAATTAATGATCCCTCATCCCATCATAGAAAAAGTTTGTAAGTCTCTCAGTGGTCACTTACAGCTTTCCATTATCAAGCTGTTGATTGACAGAGAATGGTGATGAAAGCCTGCTCTCTACCAGCTGCTGGAGTGGAAAGTGAACATTGTAAGCTGGTCACCAGCTAGAAATGTGCATTAGAGTATTGTTTCTCTGTGAATAGGAACTTTCAAAATGTGTTTGCTTCTGTGGGTTGGTTCAGTCCTTGTGATCAGAAGTACAGTTTAAGCAATTCTGTTTTTAAGTTAGCTCCATATTCAGAGAGATATGTGAGTGCCATCTGCTGGATTTCTCTAGTACCACATGGAGTAAGATGAGTCAACAAGACTTTATCTCGTACCACACTGAGCATATATATATATATGTATGTATGTATATATTGGATTGGTTTTGATGCTCAATTTCTGTCAAGACAAACCCTTGTAAAAGAGTGGCCCAGGAGTACATGATGGCTTGTGCCTGTGAACCTGGCCCTCTGGAGGTGGTGGCAGGAGGAGTGGGAATGCAGGGTTAGCCGGGGCTGCACAGTCAAAACCTTGTCTCAAACAAAGAAATAAAAATCTTTCTTTTTTCTTCTTTCCTTCTCTCTACTATTTTTCCCAAAATAAATATCTCTATGTAACTTATACTTTCTCAAGATTTCATAATTTTAATATGTCTGACTCTATTTATTGCTTCATACTGTTTCTACTTTTACTAACCTTAAAAGAAAGAGCTTACTTAATGACTTTTCTATACTTTTAGCCAACATCCTTTTAGGATTTATTCATGAATTGTTGATTTATCAGATAATGCCATTTAGGGTAACGTTCAGTAGATTTATGTCCAATCAGAGAAGAATGCCAAGCCAAGAGCATAAGGCAAGAACCCAGATCCAGGAATCTTTGGGAAACCAACCTGTTGATTTCTTTTATTTTAGAAGATATAGGCAAGGGTATGTAAGGTCTCTATGTCTCCAAAAGATTTTCTGTAAATGCCCTTGACCATAAATTCATCTGATGACTCACTATTTGTATCAATAATGATCTTGAATGAGCTTTTTCTTATACAGATTCATGAAACCTTTAAATATATTCTAATAATAATAATATTTGTTGAAGCCTTTCTGGAAGATGCTGTATGAGTTACTAAGTTGTACAATTCATAAGAAAGTTAAAATCAAGATGCATTACATTACAAAATCAACTTGAACTTTGAGCTCATGGTCAATATATTCATTTACATTTACTTTATCTAATTCAAATTGATTTTGTGGTAGCAGTCCAATGAGACAACCCTGAGTACTGTTCTTCTTCTACCTTTCCTTCTGGCCTTAGCCTATAACTCCTCTGAGTTTATTTTCTTATATTTTTTGATTGTGAGCCTAGCCTTTAATGGCTGAGCCATCTCTCCAGCCCCTGAGTTCATTTTCTAATGATAATGAAAGAACAATACAATATCCATTTTCTTGGATAATATCAATTCTAGGGACAGTATACATAAAACCTGACACACAATCCTGATAGTACATGCTTGGTTATTTAATATATCCTATTTTTGCTATTGTTTGTTAGAAAACAGCATGGGATACTGTGGATAGGATAATAAGCTAATGGAATTCTTTTTTTTTTTTCTTTTTAAAGACAGATCTCATTATGTCAGCCCAGGCTGACTCAAACTCACAAAGATCTGCCTGCCTCTGCATCTTGAGTGCTGAGGTCTGAGCTGTGCCTGGTACTGACATTCTTTTTTGGTTTTTTTTGAGACAGGGTTTCTCTGTAGCATTGCGGCCTGTCCTGGAACTAGCTCTTGTGGACCAGGCTGACCTTGAACTCAGAGATTCGCCTGCCTCTGCCTCCCAAGTGCTGGGATTAAAGGCCTGCACCACCACTGCCTGACTGGTACTGACATTCTTTGCACATGAAACAAGCTCATTGACTGCTGACTCTTGCTTCAAGCCACCAGAATTTTAGGTGTGTGACTTCTTTCTCACGTGGCTGAGGTAAATTAAAACTATGAAGAAATTTCCCTGGGCAGATGTAATTGGTGTCTTTTGCCAAGTTTGAAACAACAGAATTGACCAACACAGGCACCTGGTTAATGAGTTGATTTTCTTTCTAGAGGATCCTAGTCATTTTATACTCTGGGATGTGGAATCTAAGGACAATGGGTTTTGAACACTAATTACTACTCTAATGTCAGTTGCAAGTGTGTATATCAAATTAAAACCCTACCTCTATTCCTTCCCTCAAGTCCACTATCCTGAGAGAAAAGTATTTTAAAGACCTAAAGAGTAAGACATAAGATGGTATCTGAGGCCATCCTGTACATAGTGAGATCCTGACTGTATATTATTTTAAAACCTATCCGAAGAAGAGAAGATGATGTTTTGTAGTTGACAGCTGGCAAGTATATGACTGAGGAGTAGTTGACTTATCAAACTGTAAAAGGGACCCTCACCAGCAGAGAAGTATGCTGAGTACACACTTAGGAAATGCTGAAATCCAAATGCCCAGTGAACATGAGGACCTGAGATTGGATCACTAGTGCTTACATAAAAGCCAGGCATGGCATGGACTTGCACTGCATCCCCAGTGCTAGTGCAGGCTACAGAGACAGACAGGAAGATAGCTGGGGCTTACTTACCAACCAGCCTTGTTGAAAAATATCAAGTCCTAGGCTCAATGAGAGACCCTGTCTCAAGGACACAAGGCAGAGAACTATAGAGAAGGATACCTTACATCCTCCTGTGGCCTCCACACAACATGAGTGTGTTCATTTGTACCCTTCTCCTGCTGCCATGCACAAATCCTGAGATCCCATCCTCCATCTTACTTGGAAATGGTTTCTTGCAACCCTGGGAAACATTTCTGATTCTGTTTATTTAATTGTGTTTATTATATTTAATATGCATTCCACAGTATGCACTTGGAGGTCAGAGGATACCTTTCAGGATTGTTTATTGCACCTCCACCATAGGTGATGGGGATTGAACTCAGGTTCTCAGACTGTAAGGCAAGCACCTCTCCCCAAAAGCTGTCCCACTGACTTTGACTTTATTTCTCAGGAAATGCAGAAGAGAGGGCAGTGCTGAGGATAAAGTGATGTGTGGAAGATAGAGGTTGAATGCTGTGGTTGAATTATCTTGGGTCAAGAAAATATCAGTCATATGTTTTTTATTATAAGGGGCAAACTCACAAAACAGGAACGAGAAGTCCAAGCTCAGCTGTGTAGAGCAGGAACCAGAGAGAAAGCACCTATGCCACATGGCATTTTCCTCTGGGCACCCAGAAAGCCATGCCCTAACTTAATCCCACCTTTTAAAGATAATTGGCTGATGAAGATTCCCCACCACCTCCCCTTTTGTTTAAATAAGAGCTATCCAAATCCAATACAAAACTATATAAATTGGAGCAGATATCAAGTATAAAATTACTATCTAATCTTCAACACCATCAAAGGCCTGAGAAGGGAGATAATATTACTTGATTAGTCAGGAAGTGTAATCAAGCAGCTTCCAAAGTGGGTAGTATATGACAGAAACAATTGGCTACCTGAGCAATCACCCAAAGTCTCATTTGCAGTGTTGAAGCAACCAACTTTGGCTAAGGCCTAGCATAATTGACAGACCATTTTTAGAGGCAGGAAAAAATTTAAAACCATCTTACCCCATCTTGGCAAACTTTGGCAGTCTTTGTGTGTCTGTGTGTCCTGCTTATCTAGTCCAGATACCATATACTTTGTTAGTTGTTAAGGCATGAGCAGTTTCATGCTTAAAAGCCAGTTGTGTCAAGAAGAAAACAAACTTCAAGTGGAGTGTCTTTGGTGTTCAATATTTTCGCAGGAATAGATTGGAGACACAGGAGCAATTGTGTCTCATGTCAACATTAGGTTTTTTAGGTACTGTGTTCTACAGATTTTTGAAGTGGTTGAACATTACCTATCTAGGAAGAATACAATATCTATGTATCTAAAGAACCTGATTAGTCTAACTATAAGTGTGACAAACATGGATGACTTTGACTTATAATTCTTAATACCTATATAATTTAAATACTAAGACTTCATATCAGAATATTAAATAATCTGTAAACAAATATGCAGCAAATGAGGACAATGACCTCAATATGTAGACTATGTATAAGTATCTGATCAGAGGTAAGAATAATATATAATGCAATATGAAAATACATCTTAAAAATTGTATCAATATAAAAATACCTTAAACAGAGGTAGAAACATGCATATATACAATTTGACAAAATAACTTTGCATAGGTGTACAAATACTGTAAACAGAAATAACAAATATAATTTGAACTTGTATTAATATACAAAAATTTATGAATGTAAATATTCATAAACAATAGCTTACCAGTATTTATTTTATTACCTACTATTATTATTAGTGTGAATGAGTTTACACTAAATTATCTGGCTAACTCAGTCGGTAGAACATGAAACTCTTAATCTCAGGGTTATGGGTTCAAGTCCTACATTGGGCACCAACTGTTGAGTTATGTTGGGTCAAGAAAAAAACAGGTTAGCTAAAAGATAGATCAGTTATGTTTTTTTATAATAAGGGAAAGCTCACAAAACAGGAACAAGAAGTCCAAGCTCAGATGTGTAGAGCGGCAACGAGGGGGGGGGGGGGGGGGCGGGAGGGAGCGCACCTGGGCTGTGTGGTGTTTTTCTCCAGGTAACCAGAAAGCCATGCCCTAACTTAGTCCAACCTCTTAAAGATAATTGGCTGACAAAGATTCCCCATCTGGCTGTGTACTCTCTGGATGCTGTAATCTCCAGACTTTTACTCAGCTGTATACTCTTTCAGCTGTCTCTTTTTGTAAGCCCTCTGGGTGACCATGATGTATGTGCAGGATTGAGAACCACAGCTCCAACAGAGGACTGTAGTGTTCTTCTCTAGTCAATTTTACGAGCTCCAAAGAAAAGACCTCCTAGGGGACTTCAGAGCAACAGTGCAGTCTGAGGCTAGAGTCATCCACATCCCAAGAGGAGGGTGGACACTTACAGGGCAAGAGACTAAGACATTCATTGTTCTTGAGATGGTCTGTCTGTGTAATTCAGGTTAGCCTTGAACTCATGGCTATCCTACCTCTGCTTGTCAAGTGTTAGGATTACACAGGAATGTACCACTGTGCCCAGATGAGGTTCATACTAAAGAAAACCAGCAGTTCCTTAAGTGAGGTAAGATACTTGCCACTTTAAAGTGTTATGAATAAATGAACTTTAATATAGTTTTCAATCGACAAAAGAGTTAAACAAGGAAACAGTAAATCAACCTGAAAGTAGAGGTAAAAAGACAAAGGGAAAATGGGAGAAAGGGTTAACCATTCTATTTAACATCCAGATAATAGCAATTTAGAAAAAGAGCAGACTAAGAGCAATGAAGGGAAATTTTTGAAGATACAAAGAACATAAGCTTTTAGATTTGGGGCCCAGTGGAAGCAGCACACAGACACAGTGTCCAAGTGGATCGTATGCACTTCTAGAAGGATAAAAGGCTCACAGCTGTCCACACCTTCAGATCCAGGGCATCCAGTGCTCTCTCCTGATCTAGGGCACCAAGCATGCATGTAATATGCATTTACAGATGCAGACAAAGCATTTACACACATAAGTAATTGTTGCGGCCGAAAGATGCGAGCCTATTTCCACCTTGTCTGAAGGTCAGAGAGTTTCAGCTTGCTCAAAGTTGTTAGCAAGTTTGGCTACACACCCTGACCTGGTGTGTAGTTATTTGGTGTTTTGAACATTAAGATGGCCCATACAGATAGCTCCTCACCACCCTGATCAAAGGTCAGAAAATTCAATCATACTTCTGCTCATTCTTTTAAATTCAGAAGTTTTACTGACCTAGGGAGTGGCTACCTTCAGGATACTAGGTCTTGAGTGAGTTCACTGCCCAAACAACAGAATGCTTTTCTCAATAATTAATCAATGTCTAAAGTATTGAAACAGGTAACTGTTACATTTGTCATTTGTATTGTGTTAAAGCAGTCTTTTGTCTTCTCCTTTTTATATTGGGGTATAAAACTGTATAGAAAATTAAATGCGGGCAGATTTCAGTATTTGTTGGAATGTCCTCCTGGTTCTATCCTGTGTTTCTGCTTTATTACTTTCATTTGCCTCTTCATTCTCTCTCTCTCTCTCTCTCTCTCTCTCTCTCTCTCTCTCTCTCTCTCTCTTCCTCCTCCCTCCCTCTCTGTCTCTCTCTCTGTGTCTCTGTCTCTGTCTCTCTCTCTCTCTTTCATTCCCATGCCCCTACATTGGGGAGTAGTACACTTGTTGAAGCTGGTCTCCAACAAAACGTTTTAAATAAAAATTTGAAATGGAATATCACAAGGGGCTGATTTAGGTATCATTTGCCTGCAAGAATGAAGACTGTGACATTTGAGTTCTTATGCATAAGAAGATAAGCAAGAACCAGTTCTCATCTCAGAGCTCAGCCTCTATAGCTACCCAAAATGTCTGCTTATTAGAGAAAGGTTGCTGGAAGAATGAGACTGTCTGACAGAGAAACTTATGTGGGTTGAACTCAGAAGCAGACAGAGGACTTTTGTCTGTAGACAGTGCACAACAGCAGACATATGAGACCCACTGAGAAAACGGGATGCAACAGGTATGTGCGACTTGATGATGCAGATACTTTGAGGTCAGTTGAGTTGGTGGGACTGTGACATAATATGTGATTGTAGCACGATTAATAAAAAACCCAGAGGCAGATATTGGATTCAACCTAAAGGTCAGAAAAGCACAACAGATACTGACTCTTACCTCTACCTCAGTCCAAAATGGCAATCCTACCTCCAGAAATCCTCAGAATGAGACTGACTGAGCACTGTCTCCTCCTGTCTTATATTCCTCTCTAGGGCTGGAATTAAAGGTGTGCACCACTACTGCCTGGTTTCTATGGTAAACTAGCGTGGCTACTGGGATTAAAGATGTGTGTCACTACTGCCTGCTCTCTAATGCTGACCAGTGTGGCTGTTTTACTCTCTGATCTTCAGGCAAGTTTTATTAAAATACAAATGAAGTATCACTACATGTGATGTTTAAATACCATACATATTATACAAATCCTTTAGTACAAATTAAGGATAGGATTGCTTTGTGGTGCTTGTTAGGAATGACATCAAGAACTGTTGGTTCAAGGGCTATAATAGATTGAAATGACGTGACAATGATCTCCATCGTGCTCAAGTCCAGTCCAGTTCTGATTAAGACACAGTGTCTCCCTGAGCCAGACACAGCATCCCTTATACTGTCTGTGGCTCTTTACCAGCTTCTGTCACTATAACAGACATTCAAGAAACCGAGGATAAAGAGATTTACTTTTTTGGAATGATGTAGGTCACTGTGGGGGTAGACTTTGAGGTCTTTTATGTTCAGTGTCTCAGAGCACTTCCTGCTGCCTGTGGGTCAAAATGTTGGACTCTTAGCTCCTTCTCCAGCACCATGTCTGTAGATTAATTTTTCTTTGGACCACCAGCTCACAAAAAAATGACATGGAGGCTTATTATCATGAAACCTCAACCTATAGCTTAGGCTTGTCCCACTAGTTCTTATAGCTTAAATTAATTCATTTATATTAATCTACATTTTGCCTCATGACTTTTCATCTCTCTTCCATGTTGTACTTACTGTTTCCCCTTATGTTCCCTCACAACTCTTCCAAAGCTAGATTCATCTCCTCTTCCTCGCTCTCTGCCTGGAAGTCCTGCCTAACTACTTCATGCATAGCTATTGGCCGTTCAACTCTTTATTAAACTAATCAGAAGGCCCCTTAGCAAAGACACATCTTCACAGTTTACAAAAAGAATATTTTACAACACCATTTCTGTCTTCATGCCATCATGTTTCACCAGGATGATAATGGACTAAATCTATGAAAACGTAAGCCACCCCAATTAAATGCTTTTCCTTTATAAGAGTTGCTGTACTCATGGTATCTCTTTTAAGGATTAGAAAAAGATAAGAATGATACACTTCCTCCACAAGGTTACACCTATTAATAATGCCACTCACTATGAGCTTATGGGGCCATTACATTCAAACAACCACATTCATTTACAAGATTGCTTTTAGGATTTGTTTTGACCCTATATAGCTTGACTATAGCATCTCAATCATTCATATTTTCATAATAACTTAGATAAAATTTATAAAACTCTTAGCATGGTTTTAATAAACATCATAGGGTTACAGTATTACTCTAGTGATATTTTTCACAGGAACATTTCAGAACCATCACCTTCAAGTTTCATTGTGGAGAAGCAACCTTATCTTAATTTGACAGAAGAAGAAAACACTGACAGAATTGTTTCTTTATCCTGTCTTCACCCACCATTTTATACCACTTTCTAATTAGTAGTCTTCACATTCACCAGCCATATCTGTATATGCACAGAGGAAACTTAAATACTTCAAAATAGTGTGTGCATTATCCAGCTCTGAACTTAATATTCCAGTGTCAGTTGTTCTCAGCTCTTCTGGCACCCCAGACCCCCTGCTGCTCTAGCAGTAGGCTGATGGCCAGGTTTCCCCTACTGACTAGTTAGTATAGAAATATTATAGTGTCTGAATAGCAATATTTTTATATCTCTCAAAATTCAAGGCCAGGAGTATAAAACATGGCCCTGTACATAGCTACACAGCAATATTTCTGTCCTCTGACCAAATACAGATATTATTGGGAAACTCCTTCCAGTTGGGACAAAAAAGGAGACAACATTCTCTGTGATACTGGAGTGTCATCCCATGGTTCACAGTTGAAATCCTCTATCCTCAAGGACATTAGGATGTGGGGATTAAGGTGATAAGTACCTCATGAACTTGAAGCTTCAATGAATGGCATTAGAGGCAAATAAATGTTAAATTGCCCTCCCTGTGCTCTTTGCCTTGTGAGACTGCATTGGAAAGAAACCATCTGCAATCAGTACACGAGTCCTCAATAGACTATTGCCAGCATATTGATCTCAAACCTGTCTTTCCAGAACTGTTAGGAATAAAGTATGTTATTTAAGCCAACAGGTCAATGATAAGTTTCTTTTTTATTGTAATGATAGGTGCACCGGGCCGCGTTCTTGGTGCCCGGCTCACGGCTAGCTTTTCCCAAAATAATTACATGGAAACTGTATTCATTTAAACACTGCCTGGCCCATTATCTCCGGCCTCTTATTGGCTAACTCTCACATCTTGACTAACCCATTTCTAATAATCTGTATGTCACCACGAGGTCCTGGCTTACTGGCATGAGTCTAGCCAACGTCCATCTTGGAAAGGGGAATCATGGCATCTGCCTCATTGCCTTCTTCCCAGCATTCTGTTCTGTCTACTCCACCTATCTAAGCTGCTGTCCTATCAAAAACCAAGGCAGTTTCTTTATTAACCAATGAAAGTAACACATAGACAGATGACCCTCCTACATCATTTTATAACAGCTGTACTTGACTGAGACTCTGATTAATTTAACATTAAAAACTTTGGATCCTGACATGATCTTCTAATTTCTATGAACACTGAGTTGTATGCTACTATTTACTTCTAGAAATTAATGTTGTTTTTTGTTGTAAGTATAGAGAACACACTTAATATTTTGGATTACTACCAGAAGTAGGGATGCAAACAGTATGCGGTCATATTTTATCTTGCATTTCCTCATATCTTTTTTAACTATCATAGTTTTTGTATTGTGTCCTTCTGTTATCTAGAAGTACATAAATTTAACTAAATGTAATGTTTCAAAATTGCATGGAATTTTGTATTTCTCTAAAAACTAAGAATGTGCCAAACAATATATGGCTAGTTATTAAGAGAAATGTTTTTAGGTTTTACCAGTATGCCACTTCCTGTGGGAAATGGCCAGTTTGCCTCAGACCTTAGGGAAAACCTGGTTTTTTGTAAACAAATTGAAAATAATGACTTTAGAAAAAGTAGAGAGAAACCCAACACTTGAAGGACTCATTCTGGTAACCTCAACATCTGAAGGAGTTGAGGCAAGGAAGTTATAGGCAAAAAGAGAAGGAGAAAATCGGAGAAAAACCAGAGGTAGAAAGCTACACAGACCTCCTTCTCTCACTCTAACTCTCCCAGAGGAGAAGAATGAATACAGGAAATAGTGTTCATAGGCCACATTAGGGCAGCTTCATGGTAGTTATGAAATCATGCACAAACCTCATGCAAGTTCAAGCCAGATCAAATCCAGACATGGAGAGGAGAGGTAGAGAGAAAGCCCCACCTCTCTCCAGGTTAAGAATGTAGCCTGTGGTAGGTTGACCATACTCCAGTGGAAGGTCACATATTCAAGAACATTGGGCCGCACACTTTGGACTTTATGGGAGATTTAAAAAAAAGACACAAAGTTGAGTAATCAGGAAAGGTTTGGATCTCAGAGGAGCTGTGGGAGGGATTATCTAGAACAAAATCCATTGTATAAAATTCAAAAAGAACTAATAAAAATTAAGTGTAAAAAAGACTAAGAAGAATATCACTCCAGTAGTTAGCATACAAGGTTCTGCATTTCCTTTGTGTGACATTTTCATGCACACACATCATTCACTGTACATGTTCTGTCACTGCCCTCCTCCCCTAAATAGTTCCCTTTCTGCTTTCATATCACACACATATTATACACATACTTTAAACATTTTAAATCCAGATTATCCATGAGACAAAAATGTGGTATTCGTCTTTCTGAGTCCTACTTTTTCACTTAACATGATCTCTGGTTTTATCCATTTTCTTGCAAATAACATAATTTTATTTTGCTTTTTATTTTTGAGTTTTTATCAATTTTCTTGCAAATAACATAATTTTATTTTGCTTTTTTTTGAGAGAGAGAGAGAGTTGTGTAATAGTTTGATTGCATTCTGACAATAAAATTTGTTTTGAATTAGAGGCAGAGCTAGCCAGTAGCTGATCAGAATTAACCATAGAATTTTGGAGAACTGAAAAAGTAATAAGGTGGGGCTTAGAGAGGATCTCAGCCCTTTTTGGAGGAAGGAAATAAAGAGGTAGGAGGTCAATGGGGGCTTCTTGGATTATTCAGGATCTTACCCCAATATCTGACTTCTTATTTTTTACTGATAAAGAATAATTAGTTAAACCCTTCTCCTGTACCCAATGTGGGGCACAAAAGTGCAAGATAGCAGGTCACCCTTGACTTTGCAGCCACTGGAGCTACACTGGCTAGAGCCATGACCACTTGAACTACTGTGCTGCCAGCTGGCTTTTCCTTGCCTGCCCCAAGCCCTCTGAGTGAGTCTGTGATTATCCTCTCCACAGCCTAATCGTCTCTGACTGCTGCCCAAATACCACAGGATCCAAACTCCACAGGTACCTGGGCTCCAAACACTGGAGTTACCCTCTGCCTTTAGGAAGCTCCTACCACATATGCTTCTACATGATCCTCTGTGTCTGTTTCTCAGACACTTGACTCTTTTTCCCCATTGGTTGCAGGCTCCCTCTGGAACCCCCTCCTTGACTGCTGCCACACTAGGATAACTGCCTCTATACCTGCTCAGTATTCTACTGTTATGGGAGAATTGTCTGTATTCTGTCAATCATGTTTTAAATAAACACTGATTGACCAGGCAGGAAGTATAGGTGGGAAAACCAGACAGGAAGTAGAGATGATGCAATGAGAACAAGAGAATTCTGGGAAGGAGGAAACTGATTCCTCCCACTCCCTCCCAGATCACCAAAGCAGCAGGATGTGATCTGCCCCACTGAAAAAGGTACTGAGCCACATGGCTAACATAGATCAGAATAATGGGTTAATATAAGCTACAAGAGCTAATAAGTAGCCTGACCTAATGGTCCAATCAGCTTTATAACTAATAGAGACCTCTGTGTGATTTTATTTGGGGCTTGCCGGTTGTGGGGTACTGGGTGGTACAGAAATCCAACAAACAGGCCCCCCTTCATGTTACAAATGGCACCCACATGGATAACTGCATCCACAGAAAGCCTGAGACAGCTTGGGAAAGACTCGAGTAAAGCATTTCAGTTTTCAGCCGTAGCAGGAAAAAAGCTGGGCTGTTTTAAAATGCCAGCTTTCTGGGCCATCCTGCCAGGGAAAACTCTGACTCTTTCAAGCAGGTGGTCATGGACACACTGTTGCAGCTTGCTTCCTGGCAAGGACCTTGAAACGCCATAGGAGCTTTTGAGTGTTGTCTTCTCCATATTCCTTAGCAAATTAAAGACCCATTTGGTCAGAAAAGAGAGATATACAGTAAAGAGAGATTCAAAAAGTAAGAAAACTTCTAAATGGTTTACATTGTGTTAAAAGTATATACAGGCTAAAGGTTAACGTTCTCAAAGTAAAAAAAAAGAAAAAGAAAAAGAAAGAAAGAGAGTAGCCGGTTGTGGTGGTGCAGGCAGGTAGGATTTGCCTGGGAGGCAGAGACAGATGGATCTCTGTGAGTTCAAGGACAGCCTGATCTACAGAGTTATTCCAGGACAAAGATATACAGAGAACCTGTCTCAAAAAGTAAAAGTAAAAATAAAATCAATGAGGTTAAAATAAAGTCACATAAAGATGGAAAATACACAGAGAATCTTGATATTGTATATTATTATGCTCTCTTTAAATTGTGTGAATGATGAGGAAGGAGCAACAGCTGCTAAAAGATATTTGCTTATAAATGCTGCTGAATTAATCTAAGATAGGTATTTTGAAAATATCTTGGCTTCAAAATTGAAGTCAAATGGTATGTTACTTTGGAGAAGAGATTTTGCTTTTGTTTCCACAGAAAACGAGAGGCTCTGGATTTATTCAGAGTTAAGAAAAATCCAGTTTGATTAAGGAAGACCACCTGAGAAATTTCCGGTAGGAATAGGTGGCCCAGATGTCTGAGTTCTTCATCCAGAACAGGTTCAAGACTGCTACCTGAGATGATCAAGACTCACAGGATACTTCAGTCAGGACTTTATCATAACTCTAAATTTTCTTTAGGACCCCATAAGATTATCAGTGCCCCCAACCAGCTGGAAGTAGCCTGGAATACTACGGCCACATTCCCCAAAAATGGACTATGGATATTTTCCTTTGTTTTTTTCTTTTAAAAAAAAAAAGAAAAAAAGAGGGGTAAGTGGTACGGGAGAATTGTCTGTATTCTGTCAATCATGTTTTAAATAAACACTGATTGACCAGGCAGGAAGTATAGGTGGGAAAACCAGACAGGAAGTAGAGATGATGCAATGAGAACAGGAGAATTCTGGGAAGGAGGAAGTTGATTTCTCCCACTCCTTCCCAGATCACTGAAGAAGCAGGATGCGATCTGCCTGCTGGAAAAGGTACTGAGCCAGGTGGCTAAAATAGATCAGAATAATGGGTTAATATAAGTTACAAGAACTAATAAGAAGCCTTAACTAATGGGCCAATCAGCTTTATAACTTATAGAGATCTCTGTGATTTTCTTTGTGGCTAAACAGCCGTGGGGTTACAGGGCAGGACAGAAAACCCAAACAAGTAGGCCCGTTCATGTTACATACTGTTGTTGCAACCAGCACATACTCCCAACTCACAGTGACATGCATAGCTGTCCTCAGCCTGTCTGTGCATCCCCTGTGTTCTCTACCCAGCTGTGCTACACAGTGATAGCTAAGCTCACACTTCCCTGTCATTGACAGAAGGTTTGGCAAGACAACTCAGCATTCTTAAAGGGTGGAATTAGTATTTTCAAAAAGGTTTTCCCCCACTTTAAAAATGGGAAACCATATTACAATGGAAGAAGTTAGGGTTCTGTATGATTCCACAATAGATACTGTGAAAATACAACAACTAAGTGAAGGGATAATTATCCTAGAGGGAATTTACATAATGCTAATTATAACCACTATCAGTTTGCTAATTCATGTTTTATAACTAAAAAAGTTGTTTGCTATTGGAGCCAGATATAAAAATTGACTGGTAAGAAGCAGTCCTTAAAAAG
The DNA here is from genome assembly GCF_982192425.1 of Myodes glareolus. Taxonomy (NCBI): domain Eukaryota; kingdom Metazoa; phylum Chordata; class Mammalia; order Rodentia; family Cricetidae; genus Myodes; species Myodes glareolus. The sequence continues at coordinate 3,018,110 of NC_142032.1, read as the reverse complement.
ATCTACTAATGCAACTAAGAAAAGCATTCACACACTGGCAGAGGAGTTTAGAGCATCAACTCCAACAACACTGCACTATGAAACTGAAGAGAAATGCCTCAAGATTATTCGAAAACCAGCCTTAATTTATCTAGTTACCATTCAAGAATGACCACCAGATGACAGGCACCCCAAGGCTATCCATAAGTGAACTGGGATCCTACAGAAATGTTAGATTTGAAGATATTGATATGTTGTACATTCATCTTTTGTGAGAGAGACGATAAACTCGTGAGGCACTCAGAGCAAAATTATTCCACAAGACTGGGAAGATTTAGTTACAGTGGTACAGGAGGTTGTTCCTCAGTTATAATAGAGAACCTGATTAGAGAGACACAGCTAGGGTCATTAACTTTAAGGCAGGGTCAGAGGGCATGAGAGTTACTAAGATCAGATGCTCAGTGAGGGCCATTATAATGATATGGAAAGACAGATTACATTTGATGATTACACCTTGGCACTATGTCATATTGCAACTTTTAATGCTTGGGAAAAGATTGAAGAGTCAGGAAAGAGGACTGAGCCATTACTAAAAATTATACAAGGCACAAAAGAAGCTTTCACTGATTTCTTGCAAAGATTGACTTCAGCTGTAAATAGAATGATAACAGATGCAAAAGTTAGACAAATATTAATTGAATCTTTGGCTTTTGAAAATGCTAATTCACAATGCAAAGGGGTGATCAGGCCTTTAAAGGCAAGATCAGCACCCATAGATGAATGGATTAAAAATACAGCTGATATTGAGTCTCATGTTTATGATAGTCAGATAGAAGTGACTTCTAAAAATTTTAGAAAATATCAAAAGGTCATATATTTTAGTTGTGGTAAACTAGGTCATCTAAAAAGGGATGTGTTCCTAGGAACAATGTTTTTGCTAGAGAGAATTCAAATAGAAGGCCCCAGCCTTCTGAAATATACAGAGGTGTGACAAAGGCACACATTGGACTCATGAATGCAGATCATGGGGGCCTTTCCCAGTCCCCCATATCAAATTTGGTTCAATTACTTCTTGTCAACATTGGAAAAAGCCCCATAGAGCAATTAAAAGACTTAATGCATATTATGGAAAACAATAATGCTCTGGATGACAGAGCAGATTTAAAACCCAAAGTAAAAATTTCAGAAGAAACTATGAAACAAGTATTTTGACAAACTTCTATAAATGACCAAATTCCAAAGTTAAAAATATGAATAAATACATTGTAATTGAGGGTTGGGAAGAAAAGGTGCAGATGTAGCAATAATTGCACCAAAAAAATGTCCTCTTCAGGAGGTAAATGTTCAAGTTTTAGGTATTGGAACTTTATCTCAAATAAAACAAAATTTGAGATGGGTCAAATGTATAGGGCTTATAGAACAGAAAGGAAAATTAAAGCCATATGTGACTAACATAGTAGTGAATTTATGGGGACATGATTTGTCCAGCAATAGAATACCTAGATTGACATCTCTCTAATCTCAGAAACAAAACATAAACTAATGTTGGTTTGGGGGAAAATATTAAGGTATTATTTTTAAAAAAAGTAACCAGCCACTCAGCTTATACATAAACAAGGCACAAAAGCTGCTGATCTTTCAAAGGCCCCACGACAACAATTTCACCTGTACTATAGTAATGCCACTAAGCTTACAAACGCTATCCAAAGATCAGCTTTGGACTACAAACTCCTCAGGACAATTTCACGGTGACTAGATGAGGTGGTTCAGTCTTCCTGACTACTTCTGCCAGGACCTCAGATAAGCCCTATACTTACCCATTACACAGAGACTGGCAACAAGTGCTACAGCTACTTCCCCCAGGACTTCACCATTATTTCAGTTTTCTCGGGATCCCCTAAAGATGCCATTACCTGCAGACAACCAAAGGTATTTTAAGAACTCTACCTCCACATTCTTACGAGGTAGGATGGATGGTGTTTGGTTGTTCCATGGGTTATGGGTATTTGTCATTTAGGGAGATTGGTTACAAATTGTTATGGAAACAGAGGGAAAGCTAAAGACAGGAGATTAGATTCAGGGATCTCATTCTGAAAAGAAAAAAAGGGGGATATAGAAATGATAGGATAAAAGGGTAGATTATTGAATCTACTTTTAAGCCAAAAAAGTAACTACTAGCCTTAAGTATTTTACATTGGTACAGCTTTTTGTATATTGATACAAATTTGAGGTTATTTTTGTTATACTTTATGTATGTTTCTTTTTAAAGTTTTTTTGTATATTGATAGAAATTTAAGATCATTTTTGTTGGAACATACCATATATACATTTCTACTCTTGTTTAAGGTATTATACCCTATGCAACTCATTTAACAATGCAATATAAATTTCTAGCCCTTGAAAGTTATTGTTACAAACTATTTAGGATAATAAAGAAATTCAGGCTAGTAGTTGGTCACCTATTACAATCAAACTTGTAGTCACACTTGGTATGTTTTCAAGGTCAGAGAGATATATATAGATAGGTGGTCTTCAAATGCTTCAGAGATCTATAGAATATGACATTTAACATGTTTTAATGATATATTTTTGTGGCAATGAGACATGTCTGTTGGCAGTACCCATCGACTTCAGAGAAGATGATGGGTATTAAAGAAACACCATACACAAGACAAGAAAGTTTTCTTTCTTTGTGACAGAAGTTAGTCACTGGGCAAGAAGCCGCCCTTGCCCTGACGGCTGACACTGTGTGATCCAGGTTGGACAAGTATGACACAAAAGAAAGCAACTGCTAGAATTTGCCAAGACATGGCAAGGTAGTCCTTCAAAATTTCTTCTTCATGGAAAGGTCTATCATATGTTCTAGGCCTTTGGCCAAAGATTAATGTCCCAGCATTACGGAGGAACCTTGGTTAACTGTTTAGGCAGCCAGGTGTTTTGTCATTTCTGTTTTGGAAGTTGTTTGCTCTGCACTTCCCCTTTACTCAAGTAGTGCTTTATCTCTCTCAGGTCTCTGGTGAAGTTGAAGACTACATAGTTATAGGTTTCCTTGTTACAAATTCAGAAAAAAAATAGCAAAAGAGGTGTAAAGTGTATAAGGAACAGAGTCATTAAAAGATTGTTTTGGTTTGGTGATACAAATTAGGATGGAAAGTGAATTAGATACAACACTTAGGACTCATCAAGATAGGACAGATAATGGAGTATTTTCTCTGAATTTGCCAAATGCAAATGGGCTACCATTGTTATTGTAATTCTTACCTGTACATATTTGTATACAGATATTGTATTTATTGTATATAGTTTTACTATGTTACAGTTATAACCTTTCTTTTATTTAGACAGAAAGGGGTAAATGTTGTATGATATTTTGATAGAATTCTGACAGTAAAGTTTGTTTTGAATAAGAGAGAAGAACTATCTAGTAACTGACCAAAATTAACCATAGAGGTTTTGGAGGACTGAGGAAGTAGTAAGGTGGGCCTTAAAGAGTGTGGTAGCCCATAAGTGACTCGGTTTCCATCTGGAGTCCATTCTGACTTAAAAGTCATTTGCCTGCTCTGCCTGCTTTAGTATTTTTGAGAAACTGTGAAAATGTTTTGATTAAGCCCATGGAAAAAGAACATTTTGCCCACGAGAAAGAACGCATTATCTATTAAGACAAAGACTGTTGAATGCTAGCCAAAGGCACATCCAGTTAAAATATTAAAACTGTTTGTTACTAGCAGTACTCGTGGGATAGGTACTGAGACTACTTCCTTTTTTCTCTCAAGGATAGTGCAGGGAGGTGGTTGATTATGCTATTCTATGATCTGCTTTATTCCTGTAATTAGTATATAACTGGCTGAGAAATAAATTTGTTGCTGTGTGGTATTGACTGGCAGTCCTGAATCTCTCCTGTGTTTCTGTCTCAAGTTTCTTTTATCTGACATTTCCTTAGCCTTGCACCCCCCCCCCTCCAGGTACTCAGGGTTACTCGGAGCAGCTCCGACAAGAGAGGGTCTCAGTCCTTTTTGGAGGAGGGAATGGAAGAGGTAGAAGGTCACTGGTAGCTTCTCCACAACATCTTGGATGATTCAGGTTTTTACCCCAATATCTGACTCATGATTTTTTTTATTGATAAAGAATAATTAGTTAAACTCAGAGAAGGGGTGGGGGAGATGGACAGACAGACATAACCCAGGCTGGCCACAAAGCTATATGTAGCTGAGGGTGATCTCTAACTCTTCATCCTACACCTCATTAAGACTCAGTACAACTCCATTGTGTGTTTATACTGGTTGTCCTTATTCAATCCTCTGGTGATGGGCATTCTCTCTGTGTCTCAGCTATTGTGAATAAGTGTGTTAGATGAACAAGTATCTCTGAGGGAAGAAAACAACCTAGTAGTAAGTGCTTGGTAGTTGCTGAACAATTGAGTAAATTGCTTTTGTTAAAACTTGAGGTGACAATGCTTGAGGTAAAGAGAAGTAGGAAATGATTGCCAAATGGTAGGTAACACCTCAGATGAAGTCTGTTGCTGTGAAGCCAATGCTTTTCATTGTGGCAGAAGTTCACAGGGCAGATGCCACAGAGCTCACTGCCTCTTGACCAGAATCTGCTACATCTGAGTTCCAGGAAGGGTGTTGTGCTCCCAAGGATGAGTTGTCTATTGGAAAACAGCATCATGTTTTACTATGAATTACTTCAGATTTATTAAAAGTCAGCTTCATTAAAAAGGTTTGATCTAAGTGTCTTGTTAACAGCACACAGAAGAAAGAAATGGTTTTCCAGGGTAGGGGGGTGGGTGGTTGTGGGGTCTCCTGAAAAGGGGAGCATTCTCTTTCCTAAAGAACTCCAGGTGTGTTGACAGAAGAGCACTCTCAGCATCCTCCATGATCAGATGCATCACCATCATCTGAGGACAGAATGAACAGAGCAGATCGCTGTGTTGAATACTACCCTGGGTGCCATCTGTCAGACACTATAGCCATTATCTGAATTTAATACAAAAAAGAAATCCAACAGGTACGTACAAAGTTGGGAAAATATATTTGTAATAAGTGATAAATTAAGTACAATATTAATATAGAGGATATAAAATATTAATAAAAAGGAGATATACAAAATGGTCATGGGATATTAATAATTAAGAGAAAAGACATAGACGCTAATATTCATATGAAAAGATGCTCAAACTCATTTATAATTTAAAAATGCAAGTAAAATCAACTGAATATTTTCCAAAAAGTTGGCAAAAAATTAAGTAAGAACATTATGCCAAAAAAGTGCATGCCATATCAGCCAACATTTAAAATTTATAATCTATACCCTAGCAGGTACTGTTAGGTGCCAGCATGGCATTTGAATGTTTGTGCACAGAACGTCACAGAACGAGCTGGCCGTATTGTAGAGCCAGTGTCTCCTTGTATAGCCTTTTACAGTTGAGGAATGACTCTTTTCAGCTTAATGACGTGTTCATGATATATTCTGAGAAAACAACTTAGAAACTATATTAACATTGTAGATAACAGTGACATCTTAAAATCTGGATGTGTAGCTTACATGTAGACATGTGTGTTATGTACATGCATACATGATGATATATTTTGCTAGTTTGCTGTTACTATTGTGACAGATTGTCGCAGATTCAATGACTTGAAGGTTAGATAGACATACTACAATCCTAGAAGTCAGAAGAAATGAAGCCAGGTGTGGTGGCTTTCACCTGTAATCCAAGCACTCATGAGGCATCTGTGTAGACCTGGGCTCTGTAAGAGAGACTCCATCTTCAAAAGGGGAAGATTTGGATCTCAAGCTGGACATGGTGGCACACATCTTTAATTTCAGTGCTCAGGATACAAGTGGATCTCAGAGAGTTCAAGGCCAGAAAGAGATACATAGTGAGACACAACCGTCTCCAAAGAAGAAAAGAAAGAAATGGATCTTGCTTGATTCACATTTAGTGTAACAAGTCTGTGTTCCTTCTGGGTGAGAGTCCATTTTCTCACCTTTCCTGTCTCTAGATGCTCTTTTCATTTATTAACTTGTGACCCTATTTCTCCATCCTCAGAACTAACAGTATCAGGCAGAACCTGCCTGCATTTCACTCAGTTTAACAAGTTGGTCTTTGAAGAAAATAATATTTTTACAATTTTTTATGCTGGAACAGATATAGAGGATAACTCTGAAATTCACAGTACAAGGTAGATATAAGAAACAGCGCCAGACGGGTCAACTGAGACATCCTTTTCCTGAGGAGGATGCTTTTCCTATCAGAACGAATAGGGACAATAGTCTATTGTCCTCAGCAAGGACCAGCAGCCTCAGCAAGACTGGATATCCACAGCAGAAGGAAAACACATCCCTAGCTCTCATCATATACAAAAATAGACTCAAAATGGATTATAAAAAACCTAGCTGTGAGACCTACAATCATTAAACTAATAGAAAAAATGCAGCAGAAAGATGTCACTGTAGACAGTTATTTCTTTTAATACCCCCAAATCACAGACAAACACAGAAGACAATGGGATCATTACAATAAAGACTGAGCAACTAGAATAGTGGGAGAAAACTCATTCAACAAGGCGCTCATATCCAGAATATATAATACTCAACAGCAAAAATAATAACAGTAATCCATCTGAAGCCAGGCTAATGATCTAGGTAGACATTTATCAAAGGAAAATGTACAAGGGATCAAGAAGTCTACGAGAAAAAGTGATCAATAAGAGTAGTAACCCAAGAAATGAAGGTGCTGCCTTACCCATTACAGTGGCTGTAGAAAGCAAGCAGAAACTTCCCGGTTTCTGGGGTGGGGTGAATGTGCAGAGAATGGGAAACTCATAAACCCAGAAACATTCACATACCACTTTTTAGCACAAAGGCAAAGTTAAAGCTGCCACAAGAGTCAGCAATTCTACCAAATAGGTAGATATCCACAGGAAATAAAATAAGTGCAACCAAGGATCACCGGTACTCCTTGGTTTACTGAAATAGTCTGCAATGGCAGAATGGATGGAAACAGTTAAATCATGTGAAATCAGCCACACTCAGAAGTATAAACCCTACACATTCCTGCTCCTATCTAGAAACTAGAAAAGTTGATTTCAAAGAGGAGTCTAGCTGCTCAGTGAAAGTTAGGAAGCACAGCAGCCAGACAGATGGCTCCACAGCTTAGAGTGCTTGGGTCCAGAGGACTGGAGTTTGGCTCTTTGCACCTATGTCAGGTGGCTGACAATTACCTCTTAACACAAACTCTGGAGCACCTGGTGCTCTCTTCTGGCTTCCATGAGCACCTGCACACATATGTGCTTACATACACACAAACTAACTCACATACTTCATAAGTAAAAATGAAAAAAAACATAAATACAGAAGTATTATAATGTGGAGGGGGAAAGAATTAAGAGGTGCCAAGGCAGTTACATAGATGATACCATTCTATGGTCCTAAGTAGGTGGCTTTAGTTCACAACTTACATATAAAGAGTGAAAAGAGAGGAGTCCGAAGGTTCCCAACACACCAAAAGGCAAACGATGGAGGGAAAATGTCAGTTCCCACTGTGTGAGCATTATCTGCTGTATGCTTGCATCACATCATCATCTTCTATCCCATGTTAGAAGTCAATGAGAACAGCAAGGACTTCCTAGAATTAGCCAAACATTAGAATTAGTCATGGAGTTTTAATGATTTGGGCATCATTTTTGGTTTGCTTATTTAAAATTGAACGTTTGGGACTAGAGAATGCTACAAGTCTAGAGAATGCTTTGGGAGCAGAGAATACCAGAGGCTGCAGAGATCCATGGCTCCCATGTTCCCTCTGCAAAATGCTGCCACATGGAGTCTGGTACAACTGGAGGCACCTGAAAATCCAGCACAGCTTTCTGGCCACTCATTACTAAGTATCTCTTTTGCTGGTTACTTTTCATTACTTACCTTCTACTTACATGTCTCACAGTAGTTTTTCTTTTCTTTGTTGTTGTAAGTGTTGTTCACTTAGGCCATGACTGTTGCCTTTTTCCCCACCCTGTTTATCCAGAGGCGTTATTTACTATTCACCCCGTTTATCCAAAGGCATTCTTTACTGTTCACCCCGACACATCTCATATACTCCTCCTCTTTTCCCTACGTCTTTTCTCACTTCTCTCATCCTTACCTCTCTCTTCCTCCTTTTACCTTGTAATTATAACATTCCACACCTTAATGAACTCTAAAATCTGTAGGCCTCCACAGTCTCCCAATTTTGGCTTCATAGCCTCCCTTCGAAACCAAACTACTACTTACCTTTATCTTTTCCCCAATTGAAATCCAAGTCCACTCCATGCTGTCCTTGCTTTTGACTCTCCAACAGCTTTTGAAGTCTAAGGAGCTGTGGCTGTTGATGAGCTAACATGGCAGCTGCACAGTGGTAACACTAGACGATGTGTTCATTCTCCTACTTAGTGTCCTACAGAGAAGATAATTTGGAGCTTATACCACACACCCAGAGCTCTTGGTGTGAGGAGTTATTTTCTACAGATTCAACACTACTATTTACAAGTCCTGCCTGAACATTGGAAATACTTGAACTGAAAAAAAAATACAGCTTATTAAAATTAAGCCAAGCAGCCAGGCGGTGGTGAAGCACACCTTTAATCCCAGCACTCAGGAGGCAGAAGCAGGTGGATCTCTGTGAGTCCGAGGTCAGCCCCGTCTACAAGAGCTATTTCCAGGACAGCTAGAACTATTATACAGAGAAACCCTGCAAAGAAAAACAAATAAACAAAAATCAAAATTAAGCCAAGCAAAGAAATAACACAAGATTAGTATGAGAAAAAATGAAAATCCAAGACAATGTAACTGCTTCAAAAATTTGAAAGTACAGCAGTGGTATCTAGCAAAGGTTATGTTGTCTGTCTATGATAAGGAAACGGCAACCATGAAATCTCAGAAATATGGCTGTCTAAATAAGGCTTGGACTACACCTGACAATACCTGTTGACATACTTGGATGGGGTAAATCTCAGAGGACCTCACCCCTAGATGAAGACTTCAGGAAATTAACAATATTGATAGAGAACTGATCTTCTGCAGGGATGAGCCCCTAAATAGCAAGTGATCAACCCTGAAGTCATATACATATAAGCAACGCTAGACTTAGCAGGTTGTATGTATATATTCATTCACATACATATGTAATAATAAAGAAAAAGGAGGCCATGAATCTGAGGAGTTTGGAGTAGTGGTGCATAAGAGGGACTGGAGGGCAGAGAAGGAGAGGAGAATAATGTAGTTTTGTTTTCATTGAATTAAATTAGGTTAAGGGAATTTATAACCACTAAGCCAGTTCTATGGAAGGTATTTGAAGGATTGATTCCTTACAGACTAGAGAGAAAAACAAATCTATCCATGAGGCAGGGCAAACAAAAGTGTCAACCATGACAGAATAACACTAAATAAGAGGAAGAAGAAAACCAACCCAACACTAGAAAGTCAAAGCCATGGCAGGAGTCATTTCACACCTTTCAATAATAACTCTTGACTATTAATGGTATCAATTTTTCCATCAAAATACACAGACTAATAGATTGACTCATAAGACAGGAGCCTTTTAAGAAATGAACCCCAGCTGGGTGGTGGTGGTGCACGCCTTTAATCCCATCACTCAGGAGGCAACAGCAGGCAGATCTCTGAGTTTGAGGTCAGCCTGTTCTACAAGAGCTAGCTAGTTCCAAGACAGGCTCCAAAAGCTAAAGAGAAACCCTGTCTCAAAAAACAAAAACAAACAAAAAAGAAATGAACCCCACCAAGAAAGACAGCTACTATGGTGAAAGACGGAAAAGGGTTTTCTAAGCTAATGGATCAGGAGCACACAAGTTCTATCAGACAAAAAGATTATACAAAGGGACTGCTGAGAAAAGATGAAGATGTCGCTTCACACTGACTCAAGGAACAACCATCAAGTGGACACTAATGTTCCAAACAGATGCCTCCAACACAAGTATATCCAATTTGTTGGAAAGTACTCCTGAAGATGAACTCACAGTTAGGTCTAGCACAGTACTTGTAATATCTCACTTCCACTGATTGACAGGTCATTCCAACAAAAATAAAACAAGTTAAATGATTTTAAATTGAACATTTTTAACCATTTTTAAGTACAGTATATTTTCATTGTCATGTAGCTGTATTTGGTAAGGAGCAATTTGGTAAGTGAATACCAAATTAGATGGCAATTCTGTGTTTAGTTATTTTTATGAAGATTACACTGATATCCACAGCAAGAGCACCAGCTTCGTTCTTACCAACATTTTATACTTCTCCAGCACTTGCCATTTCTGTGTCTGTAAACAGACGTCCCAGTTGTGCTCAGTAAGTTGTGACAAATATAATCATCTGCTCACAATGTGCATAAACAACCTGCACAATAGGAAAGTTCCCTGGTGTCTGCATTCCCCCTTCTGCCCGGCCAGGCAGTTTCTGATCTTCCAGCACCAAGGCTTGGGTCTCTTTCTCAACTGCTGTTTTGTTCCATATCATCTTTGTGGTATATCACAGAATCTTTATTCTTTTAAGGTTTATTTTTAATTATGTGTGTTCACGCATATGAGTGCAGGTGTCCATGGAGGCTGGTGACATCATCATCCCCTAGGGTCTGGATGTATAGTGTGTGCACATGCACATGAGTATAGGTGTCTATGGAGGCTGGTGGCCTCACTGTCCCCTTGGGTCTGGATGTATAGTGTCGGTGCTTGGAATTGAACTCAGGTCCTCTGTCAGAGCAGTACATGATCTTATCTGCTGTGCATCTCTCCAGTATCCTGACTATGGAAAAGGTAGGTAGTAAGTCTTGAAATTAGGCAGTGGGATTCTACCAATTCGACCTGTTTGTTAGGATTGTTTTAGCTTTTCTTGATCTTTGCAGTTCCATTTAAAATCTAAAATCATTCATGCATTTGTTCATAAAACCTGATAGCATCTTAATAAGGATTTCACTGTGAGCTGGAGACTACTGATCCCTAAACAGTGGTGTCTCTTTGACCCATGGATACAATGGCTTCCTGTTTACTTATGTCCTTTAGGACTGAATAGCATTCAGGCCCTTCTGCGCAGACTTTTCTTGTATACATGTAGGATATCTTTAAAGTACTTTATGTTCTTATGCCTTTTAACTTGGTATTACTTCAAACTTAATTATGTAATTATTTATTGCTAGTATAAATGTAATTAATTTGTAATATTGTTTGTGTATCTTGCTGAGTTTACATCTTAGTTCTACTAAATTTAGAGTCTGTAGAATTTTTCACCTCCTAGCATCCATAAATATTTTTCTCAATTTAGATGGCTTTTTTCTTCTAGTCTTATTGTACACTGTCTAATGCAAATAATGAGTAAATGTGAGAGCAAACACCTAGAAGGTGGCCAGCAAGACTCTAGGTTCTCCCAAATAGAAACCAGAATCTACCCTGCTTACCTTCTAAGGCCCAGGGGACATTGAGGGTGGAATGAATGTAGTAGACCAGACATTCATGTTAGTTTTTAACACAACAAACCCACACTATAAACCAGCAATATGACAATAGAAAAACCAGGTGCCAAAGCCTTCACACTCTCCAGTAATTCTAATATTTAGGTAAACACTTAGTGGCTTTAGTACCACTGAGTTTGCTGGGGCAAACATTTTCAGTTGATCAGTCCAGTGAAGCATGATTCATAAAAACTCAGAAAGGTTTTGAGGTTCAACCTGAAGATCCAGAAAGCAAAACAGCCAGTTACTGGTTCTCACCTCAATCTCAGTCCAAAAATGGCGATCCTGCCTCCAGGAATCTCAGAATGAGACTGTGACTGAGAGCTGTCTTCTCCCGTCTTATATTCCTCTCTAGGGCTGGGATTAAAGGTGTGCACCACTACTGCCTGGTCTGTGAGGCTGATCAGGGGGCCTGTTTTACTCTCTGATCTTCAGGCAAGCTTTGTTTATTAAAATACAATGGAATGTCACTACAGTGCAGAGCAGAGTCACTTGTCTTCACTGGACAAACTCTTACGATAGGTTTGACAGGGATGCTGAGGACATTGGCAGTGACCTTCAGTGTGATGACCTTGGCTGACTATATGCTGGGGACTATTGAGGGGGTGGCTCACATGGCCTCTGACATCATAGACTGCCCAGTATGAACCAACACAAGCTATTTGTTCTCTTGGGCTCAGTTCCGAAGTTAGTTTACCCAGCAATCTGCCAGTTGTAAGTAACTACAAGTGTGATTGTTCCATAAAAGTCTTATCTTGGTAGCTCAGGGCCAAAGGCAGTTGTTTTATTTTCTACATCTTTGGATTGTCATTGTGAAAATCAGGTATGTGTGCATGGATGCTGGGGGCTTTATCAGCTTATCTTTTTTTAACTCTCAAGTGCTTGGTTCTCCCTTTTCAATTGGGGGGAGCCCTGAACATTGTCCTATACTGATCATTACCCTCTGTAACCTTGATTTCTAAGACCCTGACATCTGACTCTGTGTGAATTAAGGCTGAGTTCCTTTGCCTAGTCCTGTTTATCCAACCACATCTGTTCTCACTAAAGCTCACTATTCCCTCTTCCTGCACAGAAGTCAAAAGTGTACATAACCTTCCAGTTGGCCAAAATGCAGCTTAAAATGCACATGCGCCATCGTTGTAATGTAGATCTACTTCTAGAGCTGCTTGACTCTGGCTCTTTCTGTGGACAAACACTGTCCTTTAGGGATGGTGTTTATTTACTGCCTCTGCACCAGCTGCAGCTGACGGTGAAGCAGGAGAATGTGTCCTTATAATGTGCTGCCGCAGATTCGGAATTCAGCGTCTGCTTGAAATTCTAAGCAGCACTCTGTGCTGATGAATTTAGTATCATGGAGCAAGCACATCATTCTAGTGGACCATGAAATAATTCAGCAGTAGTCCACATTTACTGGAAACAATATTTTGAACCCAAGAAGCTTGTAAGTACTAAATGTGTGTGCTCGTGTTCTCATTCATGGCCATTGTTGACCTCACAGAATGAGACCTTTCAGAAGCACAGCCCATTGGAGCCGTCTCTTAGGTGCCTGCTTTGTCTATTCATCGTTGGCTTCTCCACTTTATAACAAAGGACACACTTTTACTTTGAAAACAATGGCTTGTTATCTATGTCCAGGTAGAGTTAGAGTGTTTTCTATGTACTAACCCCTTAATATATGCTAATGTGTTTCTCATATTACACTTTAGGAAATCATTAACAACTTTCTAAGGTCATCTTATCAGTTTATTTAAGTTGGATACTATTTATGAGTTTATTGTGTGTGTGTGTGTGTGTGTGTGTGTGTGTGTATACCTGTGAGTTTATGTGTACCACATAAGTTCAGGTGTTTGCAGAGTCCATTGGATCTCCAAGATCCCCTGAAGCTAGAGTTACAGATGGTTGTGAACCAAACCTAGGTCCTCTGCAAGAGCAGTAAATGCTTTTAATCACTGAGCCATCTCTCCAACTGCAACCTAGATTATTAATGATTAAAATGATTTATTTAATAAGGTAAGTTACCAAGCTGCCCCCTCCACTTCTTCCTGGTTTGCTGTTATACTTCTCTGAACAATCCCTAGCTGTCTTGGGTGTGAAGAGAAAGAATCTAATGTTGACTTGTGCCCATGGACTAACACAGCTACTGCTTGGTCTTGGAAAGCTACCACCATGTTCCTCTGGCCTGAGGCCCATGTCTAAGGAAGACACTCTCATAACCAAGGCCCAATGGATATTCATATCCAGTTGTGTATGTTAAAGTCTTACTAAGTCTTCATTCTAAAGGCAGGGTCCTTTCAAGGTAGCGTTTCCCATGGCAATGTAGTCACTGTCTTTGAAGTGTAGATACAGCTTTACATGACAGCAGTTGGAGCCAGGTTTGCTTCCCGTGTTTCTGAGGCAAGCATTTCTGGTATCCTGCTAATGGTGGGCAACAAGTTTCCAGTACTATAATATTGAGTGACAGTAGCATATGCATGTATCCATATAATGTTTCATGATTGTGAGGCTTGGTTGTGATTCCACCGGCTGTTGATATTATGTTGACTGAATTCAAGTTGGGAAGTTTTATTGGTTCTGCACCTTGACTTCTAAGTGGTTTCAGAGATCTTTGTGGGAAAGGTGTGCTCATCAGGGAGGCATTAATGAGAGGAGATGGGGCTATTGTGAAGTCCAGTGGCAAGTCGGGGTCCCTGGGAAATTGTGGGACCTCCTTCGGTCTTGGTCTGACTTCTCAGTCATGGAGTAGTTTTGCTTTGCTGCACAGTCAAGTGACCTAAATAGTCCTTGACATGAAAGTGTTTTTATTGATTCCTAATCTCACATTTAATCTAGTATTTCAGGTGTTGGTAGATGGATAACAACTAGAGGGCGGCTTCATTGATTTGTCATAGTTAAAGTGGTCATTCGTCTTATCTTTTCCTCACGGTTACCCTCCCATCTGGCTAATGAGATGTTGTTTCATGTCTGAAGGGAGGTCACAAAGACACCCTAGGGATTTATGAAATCAGTTGCAGAAAACCCTGAGTTCTAGAGTGTAGAGGCCATGGAGAAAGTCTTCCCCCTCCCTCCAAGGCTGGTGAAGTCTAGGAATGGACGGATGCACAGCAGATCAAGGTACCAGTTTACCAACATGTATATGTGTACAGCAGCTATATATAAACAGTAATGCCAAAGCTGGACCAGTGCCCAAGGTTAAACATCCTCTTCGTAAGGAAGAGTCAAGAGCTGTGAGTACTTCTGTGGGCAGTGAAGGCTCTTTAAGAGTACTGAGAAGAGCGTGCTGTATGACTCTAGGCATGCCACGTGGCATCTAACCGTTAGACTACTTATTGCTCATTAGTCCCTCTAGCTCCATGAGATTTCATACCTGGAGTCCTAGGAAGGAATCCTGGGGGAGAGGCTCCTCTCTCTGGTCTTTGGGTGGTGGGGGGAGGAGAAAAGGGAGGAGATGGGAAGAGGGGAAAGGGAGAAAGAGCTAGGGAGAAGAGGAAACGAATCAAGGGTGAGAAGAAATGGAAGAGGGAGGACAGAGGACAGACAGACCCTCTGGTTCTTACTATCTTAGCACCACACCTCTGGCTGCTATTCTCCAAACTCCAACAAAAATAGAAAAGAATGTTCAATTTTAAGACCATCCTTGATTTTATATAACCAGAAAGAAATGACTGGGAATTATTATCTCTTCATATGTCTTAAACAGTGGAATATTTTCCTCCTGTTTCCCAAGAAATAGTGACCTTTGCTTATAATTTCACAATTCATTTCTTACAGAAATAGTTCCTATATAGACATTCATGTGAAAATGGATGGAGTAGCTGGCTGGCTGCCAGAAACCCCAAACTTCACATTTGAGAGACTTTACAGTTTGAAGCATAATGCAAGCATTTAAAACAATTTAAATTCTAACCAAGTCTATGCATAATAATTTAAAACAAAGCCATGTCTTGTAGATTTTTAGTTTTATATCGAAGTTAAAGCAAGAAAAGGTGAGCCCACAGATTATATGACATGATATTCTTTTTCAAGAAAAATAAAATTTAAAATAGCTTAGCAACAGTCGCTAGGCAACACATTAGCAAGCATATTGATTTTGTGGAAAGAGACAAGTTCATTGTTGGACAAGAGACTTTCTAAGGAGTGCTGTTTTTAAGATTGCTGTGTTAGGTCTCAATAAAACGTGCTGTTTTATTCTTTCGGTACTGGCTTTTACTAAAGGCCCTATTTATCCTCTAGGTCTGTGAGAAACAAAGGGATTCTGTTGGAATAAAATATAATTTAAAAGGATGTTTAAAAAATCTGTGTTTCTCTAAAGTAAAATATCCTAAAAGTGTAAGTTTTCACATTTCTCAGTTTAAATAGGCTGAATTCTTTTGTTTCACACAATTAAAATGATGTATAGTTTTATTAGTTCAATATGAAATTATCACTTATGAAAAACAATGTGAAAATTATTCTAGAATCTTTTGAGCTGATTAATTTTTATTTTAAAATGAAAAATTCCATTATATTGACCACACTTGTCTTTTTTCGTAAAACAGACTGCATCAAATTTGATATACATTCTGATCATTTTAACAACTGAAGTCTTCATTCATAATATTTAATTTCAAAAATAATTTTAAGAGCTGTGTCCTCTTTATAGCCAGTGTTACACAGGATACTGCTTTTAAAAATGTGATGTTGTTTCAGTGGCTATTTTCTCCATTTTATGTATGGATAAAGCAAAACAAGCAGTGTGAGTGGCCTAGAGAATGTCAGTAACAGCCTTGGGAGCTGCCTGCCTGCCCTGCGGGGATGTGCAGCCCTACTCTTGGGTGGGTTCTGGGAGGAGTCTGAGGACAGAAGTTACAGAGAAGATGATCTGCAAACTAAGGCTAGCAGGAATCCCTGGGACAATTCTGGGAGAAAGCTGGAGTGAGAAAGGGGGCAACAAGGACAGCAAGCATCAGGAAGATCGGCCGCCCTGTCTCAGGCTTTAAAACTTTGATGCATTCCATCAGACTTCCACCATGATTGGTAAATGATGGATATATTTTGTGAAACTTGCATTTTTCCACAGTCTTGATTTTCCTTGAGTACTTTTCTGTCCCTCCAATAACTGATCATGCAGTTAGTTACAAATTGCCGCAAATAATCTATTGTTCCTTCTTACTGCAAATGAGACTCCTCCTTTTCCTTATGGGAGTTATAATTCTTATATGAACTCTTCTGCAAGCAAGTGCTTTCTGGGGTAAGAGTGTTGTTGAGTCATTACAGATACAAATAAGAAAAGGACAAAGTGGGAAGTTTTACAGCTACCAGCAGTAGACTCAATACCCATGGGAATATGCCTGAGGTCCTAGGAGTCAAGACCACTTGTAGAGTACAAATTCACAAAGGGAAACATACATTGATTACATTGATCCTACACTAACTACAGATATTAGGAGTAGGATCACATAAAGTTGGGGCATCCACTCCTAGCCAGCTTTGGGCTAGGAGGGGCATCCACAAAGAGAATTTGCTCTTTCTGGATTTCCTGGGGTAAAATTTCCAGGAAATCATAAATAGCCACCTGATGGTCTGATAGCAGGTGTTTCAAGTCAAGGGTCTATGTGTGTGTGTGTGTGTGTGTGTGTGTGTGCTCACAAGCTAGAGATCACTGACGATCTTTTCAGTCACTCCCCACCTCACTTCTGGAGGCAGGGTCTCTCACTGAACCTAACTCAGGTTCTCAGTTTTGCACGGCACATCCTTCACACAGCATTTGTGATTAAATATAGCCTTCCACAGTTTTTCTTTTATGATAGTTCACAGTGGTGTCATTAAACTACAGCTCACCCTTCAAATATGACTCACCAGCTAAGAATTCTCTTTAATTAAAAAAAATAAATACTTCATGATGTGAAAACCGTATGAAATTCAAATTTCAGGAACACTAATATAGCATGTTATATTAGTGGCCATGTCTCTCTGCTTACATTTTGTGTGTCTGTCTGAGTCCATGCTAGAGTGGCAGAGCTGGGTTAGTGGCATGAGAATCTGTCTGGCCCATGAAGTCTAAAACATTTACTATATGGTCATTTGCCAAGAAGATGTTCAAATCTGGCGGGTGAAATCCAGATAAAAGAAGAGACCAAGATTACATAAATTGCAAAGGGCAAAATTCAGTATTGTATGGAAACACGTAATCTGTCAAACATGATAGACATGGTGGGTAGTGTCTGTGTATATACTGAACATGATAGACATGGTGGGAGCATTAGTGTCTACATATATACTGAATGATTTGTTTTCAACCAAAGGAATACATACTGGTTTACAGAATTAAAATTGGAGACAATCCTGGCTTCATCGGTGGCTGGAGTCCCTCTTGGTCTCATAACCAGTCAGTGTTTTTCTTTGGTTTGGGCTCTTCTGTCTTTCCTCTGTGTCATTTGGAAGCAGACTTTCCCTGCATGGAAGCAATATTGATCAGAAGCAGTTCTCGATCTCGTCATCCTTTAAGGTGGTGTGTTACCTTTCTGCTGCTGATCAAGTGCTCTGACAAAAGCAAGTGGAGCAGGGTCTTTTGGGTCACAGTTCCAGGTAGAGTCCATAGCATAGAGACGCCATGGCTGCAGGACTGTAGGTCACAGTGCATCCATAGTCATGAAACAGAGAGTGGCGAATGTTTGTGCTCAGCTCGCTGTCTACTTTTTAGACACTCTAGACTCCAGCCCAGGGAATGGTTCTACCCACAGTGAGCAGGTATTTCTATCCCAGTTAACCTGGTCTAGACGATCCACCCCCAGGACATGGTCAGAAGCCTCTCCTCCAGGTGATTCCAACCACCACAGGTAGTGTCCAGCACTGCTTCACAGAAGCCCGAGAGCCCAGCTCTTCTGACGGTATTGGACCTACATCCGTACCGTGATATCTCAGAGGCAGTAGCGTTTCCTGTAGATCAGTGGTTCCCAACCTTCCTCACGCTCCTCCGCTTTACTACAGTTTTCCCTGCTGTGGTGACCCTGCAACCATAAAGTCATTTTTCCTGCTGCTTCATAACTGTAGTTTTGCTAGAATCATAACGCAAATCGTCTGCATTTTCTGATGGTCTTAGGTGACCCCTGTGAAAGTGTCGGGGGATCAAGGTCATGATGGGGGAACCCACAGAGACAGCTGACCTGAGCTCCTGGGAGCTCATGGACTCGGACCAACAGTTAGACAGCCTGCATGGGACCAACCTAGGCCCTCTGCATGTGCGTGACAGTTGTGTAACTTGGTCTGTTTGTAAGGCTCCTAGCAGTGAGATCACACACAACCTGTCCCTGGCACTTTACTGGCTTTTTGGAACCTGTTGGACATGCTGGATTGTCTCCCGAGTCTTGATGCGGAGGCAGGAGCTCGGTCCTGCCTCAACTTGATGTGCCATGCTTTGTTCAAGCCTATGGGAGGCCTGGCTTTGGAGGAGTGGAGGGGGAGGGGGAAAGATGGGAGGTGGGAGGCAGGGGAGGGAACAGGAAGAGAGAAGGGAGGGGAAACTGTGGTCAGTATGTAAAATAAATTTTAAAAAGTCAGTATGTAAAATAAATAAAAATGTTAATTAAATAAAATTTCAAAAAGAAAGGGTCCTACCCCAAGGGTCACGACCCACAGGTTGAGAACCACTGCTATAGCTGGGAGCCTTTGCTTGTTAGTCATAAGCACCATTACTCCTTGTTGTCCAGCACTAGGGCTGATTTCAGCCATCAGAGTCTTTGTTTCTGCCAGGGAGAGTAGATGACTGCCTCTGAATGCCCACTGAGCTACTGAATATAGGGAAATTAAGTTTGATTTGCACACAATGAAAGAGATCATCTTTATAAAATGAAGAACATCTCCCCACAAATAATACGTAAATAAAAGAGGACTATTGAAAGGCTCCAATTTAGGAGGTCAGAGCTCTGTGTATGGAGAAGATGAGGATGGAGAATTTAAACTCGGAGAAAGTATGAACTTCCGACGAGCAGTTATTTTTGAGTATGAATAAGATATCCAATGCTGTTATAAAGGAGGTTACATGTTCAGTAAAAAAGTTGCCCAGACACCAAAAGCTTTTTCAGAAGTGAGATTTGTCAAAGAGCTGATAGAGAGCAGCGGAACTGTCTCACACTGAGACAGCGTTTGCAAAGGCAGCCTTTTCTGGGAATCCTGCTGACCAGGCTCTGCCTGAGTGCTCCAACAGAGTGTAAACACAGATACATTGGTCATAGAGTGACTGTTGCAGATATGACAACAGGGATGTAAGTAAGCCACCTGATTATGGAGACTTAATTGGTAATACTGACAAGAACTTCAAGTCTGGAGATGAGACACCAGATTGAAACTTAGTAAAGAACGTTTGTAAAATGTGGCATGATTGGTCAGCATAAGTCAGGCTGACTGACCTCCTGCAAGGGAGGAACAGCTTTCGAGGGAAAAGAATTTATATTTTCTAATTATGTGATTTTCTAAGAATTTGTGTCAAAGAATTTTTAAATATTTAAATATTTGCCACAGTTGTTTAACAATTGCTACCACAAACCAGATAAAACCCTGTGGCTGAAATCCAAACACTCCAGAGCTTCTTTTAATGACCTAAATGGGTGGTAGCCTGTGTGTAGTACTGGGGACTCATATAGAAGCACTCAGAGCTAGTTCTGGACCTGTCATTCAGGAGAAAAGGCCACATGGTGATATCAGAGCTGGTGGCTTTGAAAACATTCTTAAACAGCAACATATGTCTGACTTGATTTGCTCAGACTTAGTGACATTGTCTTTGAGAAACTAATTTGGCAAGGAATAACCTGGCCCATTGGAGTATACTATAACCATTCTCCCAAAATTTTAGTCACAGCGTGAACTGCCCCCTAGTAGAGTCATATATATATATAAAACTTTTAAACTTCATGAAAATAAACCAATATTGCCCATACTTGCCTTTCTAGTTTAATACTGATAATAGGAAGAGTTACAAATTGGAGTTTTTACACTGCAAGTTGTCAGTAACTACAAGCAAATCATCGCCAGTGGTGTTGGAATGCTGACTCATCACATCACCCTAGGTGGTCGCTGTTGTATGCGGAGTCAGCTCAAACCAAAGCGCACCAGTGCTTGGACATTGAGCTCGGAATAGGAAGCTGAGTGAAATGGGTTACTGCTCCTAGCTGACGAACTTAGAGTCTCGTTTTTATGACTTGATAATAATATCTTAGTATCTTACAGTAACTCACAGTGACAAGCCACGTAGCAACAAATTATGAAAGAAAACTTCAATAATGAAGTGTGGTTGGAAAGAAAAATGTCTCCAAAGGCTCAGGTATTTGAATACTTGGTCCTGGTTGGAGGCACTGTTTGGGGAGGCAATGGAGCATTTCAGAGGTGGAGCCTCGCTGGAGGAAGTACACCACTGGAGGCTCTCTTTCTTTCTCTGTCCTTCCCCCTCTTTCCCTCCCTCACTCCTTCCCTCCTGTCTCTGTGTGTCTAAGGGAGAATATTATCACAACATCAAAATATAAGAAATACACAAAATATTTCTTTTTTCTTAATTTTGTTTCTTTACTTTGAAATTTCAAATATTCCTAATGCTATATATTCCTACCTGGCATCTTGTTACATGTTTTATTATCCTTCAGGACATAAGTTAGGCTGTTTTTCTCTTCTTGACTAGACTAACATCTAATCTATTCTATTTATTAGAGTAGATCACTTCTGAGAGTGCTGGCATTGGCTGTGTGAGGCAAAGATAAAGAAGCTAATGATAGGCTGACCCACAGGAAATTAATTATGTGGGTTTATACTCTGCTTAGAGGTGACGAGGCATCCTCTGGCATGCAGAGATGAATGTAAGTTATGAATGAAGAATTTTAATTATATATTATATCACATAGGCTTTATAACTTTGTCCAAATTTGTAGCCATTTGGATGAATAACCTTGATCATGACCTCAGTGTCTGTATGATGCTCTCTCTCTCTCGTATGGTATGAAAGAATATCCTTAAGAGAATAATCTGTGTTGTCATGTTTGTAAACAGCGAGTCCAAAGAGCAGAAATCTGCCAGAGCGGTGAAAATGTGCCCAGGCAGTGCTAGTGATATCGTCACCGTGGGCACCGCTGCATCACGTTTCCTGTTGTTAGCAGATTATGACTTCCATTCAGCCAGCTGTCTTCAGTGGGACAGTGGTCACCAGGGAGCAGACATGCTGCTGATCTGACTAAGGGACCGTCCACCACTAGCAGTCTGCAGACTGTCTTGTTTCTTCAGCGGTGATTTATTTTCTTTACACATTGTTATATTTACATACTCGTCCCCATAGCAGCCTCTTGTCACTTTGGGCAGCTAAATCAGCTTGCTAGGCCTCACCACTTTTGGGCAGCCTGAAAAAGAGCATTAATCAGTCCCTGATAAGAGGCCACACCATACCTGTTACTGTTGAACTGAACTTACACATGAGTATATGGCCATAATGGACGAGGTTCCCTTACAACCATAATTTAGAAAGGAAATTACTCTTCCTTTGGAAGTTCATATAGATGGATGAATATACCCACTGGTGAATATTTTTAGAGAAATCTGGAGACTCAAAGTGCTAGTGGGTAGTTTCAAGAAAAGATTTTCTTTGGCTTAGTTTCCTTTTATTTTCTTTTGTTTCTATCTATTTGAGCAGACTTTGTGTCTTAATATTTTTGCTCAATAGGCTAATAAGATATGAGTTTACCATGAAGGGAAGTCACAGGACAGAGCGGACTCAGCTGACAGTGGAGCTGCTGGCACTTTACGGTGTGAGGCAAAGTGGTGAATGGCCCTGATAGGTGGACCTCAGTAAACTAATTAATGGTGATTTGCACGCTCCTTAGAGGCAAGCAGGCATCACCTGACATGCAGGCATGAATATAAGTTATGAGACAAAGTGTTTTAATTATATATCATGCCACATAGGTTTTATAACTTGTACCAAGTCTGTCAATATTGAAGTCAATAAAAGTTGAGTGACTGTGAAATAAGACTGTGAACAATTAATCTCAAAGCTAAAGTAGTATGAAGAATTTGTGAAAATTATAGATATATATATATGTTCATTATATTAGTCCATTTATGCCTTATATGTAATAATTAAGCTTTCCTTTATAAAAGTCAATCATAACTACATTGAAAACTGATTCATTCTGCCTTTGGAAATAATTTTAAATATGCTCAACTGGCTTATTCTAAATGGTTGGATTCTCAGATGAGTATAAGTAAATTATTATTTGTTCTGAGACCTGATGCTAGAAACAGTATGCATTTATAGACAGACGTACAGTTCAGGAGGACAGAGCAATACCTACCTGAAATGTGTGTGGGACAGGAAACCCAACAGTCTGCCTCTAGAGGTCCTGACGTGGGCTTGAAGGACTTAAAACCCCAGAGCATTTGCTGGAGACGATCTCGAAGGTCATGGAGTTTAACTTCCGACTAGATGTATAAATCTTCCTTACATCACCCCAGTCATGGAGCCTCTCCTGTTCCTTGCCAATGACATTGGATTTATTACCCTTTTACTTGGCTCATAAATTTTACCTTCCATCTGGTTTTGGATTTCTTTATGTATACGTCATACAAATTTGAGGAGACTGTCTCCTAGAAGGGATAGTCAACAGCTAACCCTCACCTCCCCCCAGCCTGCCAATAAACAATTTTTCTCTGTAATAATGTTCTAAAGTATTTTATTGAAAGAATCAATTAGTGATTTCTAATGTGGGAATATTCTGCTTCTCAGGAGATTCATTCTTAAGCAGAGTCTTTTACTCTTCCTTAAGTCAGCCCGTTTTCCTCCCTCCCTTCCTTCCTTTTAATGCACATGAGTGTTTTGCCGAAATGTATATCTGTGTGCCACATGCCTGGTGCCCAAAGAGTCCATAAGACTGAAACTGGAGTCACAGACTAGAATCAAGGTTGTTGCAAACCACCATGTGGGTGTTGGGAACTCAGCCCAGGCCCTCTGTAAGATCACCAAGTGCTCTTAGTTGCTGAGCCATGGCTACAGCCCCAAACTGGTCCTCTCTTAGGAGTCTCCGATCACTGGTAAGGCATGCCATGCTTTAAGGGGAAATACTTAACTCTGGTTTTCATTGTTCTTTTCCACAATGGGAAGAGCAGTGTGTCAGTTCCACTGTATCAAGTAAGAGATCTGTAAGACAGCAGGGGTGAGTGCTGTATGTGCATGCGTGTGCTAAAGTGCATGTACAGATTATAAGACAGCAGGGCTGAGTGGTGTGTGTGCATGTGTGTGCTAAAGTACGTGTACAGATCTGTAAGACAGCAGGGGTATGTGGTGTGTGTGCATGTGTGTGCTAAAGTACGTGTACAGATTATAAGACAGCAGGGCTGAGTGGTGTACATGAATGTGTGTGCTAAAGTACATGTACAGATTATAAGACAGCAGGGCTGAGTGGTGTACGTGCATGCGTGTGCTAAAGTACGTGTACAATGAGCACCCTGATCATTACTATGTTTTTTCTTATTCCCTTGGGCCTGAGCCTTTCCCTGAACCTGCAGCTGGGCTGGCCACCAGAGATCCGTCTGTCCCTGTCCCCCACCTCTGATGTATTCCCAATGATGGAGTTAGAGGGGCGTGTGTGGCAATGCTTGGCTTTCCACATGGGTTTGGAGGGGCATTCTTATCTGCTGGGCCGTCTTTCCAACTGCCAAGCCCACAGGTTTTGCTGGGCTTAATTCCCTTTACTCAATAAGAAACACCAATTCTTCCGCCATTTCAGTCTCCATTCAGAAAGTCAGGTAAGGACATCCTGCCACAAGAGAGGTGCTTCTATCTGGGTGTGACCACTGACTCAGTGCAGCTGCCCAAAACCACTGTACTCCAGGCACAGGGCAGGAAGTCACATCAGCCAGTTTCTCTTCAGGAGAAGTTACTTACTCAAGTATCTATGAAAGTAAACCTTAAATTCAAAGTAAAGATCGCTGTAGCACCACAAAGCCCTCACAGCACAGTGTTCAGTGTCCGAGGAAGACTTTTGTCTCAGAGGCTCCACGTCAGAGGCGAAGACCCTCCTGTGCTTCCAGATCTCCACCTCTGGGAGCCGCCCTTCCATTGTCACTTTGTTTGGATTCGAGACTGGGTTGCCTTTTCTGTACCATGTCCTGCTGAGAAAAATGTGAAGATGAATTATCCAGAGGAAATAAGTACTCTGGCTGAAATACATTTAGCGACTTATCTCACAAAGAGAGTACAGAATGTTCTCCACAAGCCTTGAAAAGCAGCAGGCCCTTATCTGTAATGCCTGAATACCGCCTCTCGTGTGCAAAGAGAGTGCGTGACTGTATTCATTTTACTCCCAAGCCATCTTTTCCCGAGTGAATTTCAATTTATTAAAATTAAACTAACCCTCTGGAAAAAGAGGTAAAATAGTATTGAACAAGGTGATAAGACTGTCTAGCTTTCAGCTTTGTGGGAGGTAGATGTTTAATAATTGTCATGGAAGGACATGTTTGTTATAGTTATCACATACATCTATTTTCCTTTTGTATTTGTGTATGTGCATGCTTAAGCTTGCAGAGGCCAGAGGATGCTCTGACAGACAGGGTAGTTTCTCAGATGCCCTTTGCTTTTTTGAATAGGCTCTCTCATTGGGCTGCAATATCCTTTAAAAATTGCAAAATAATTCTTTACAGACCTTGAAAGAATAATACTCAACTTCATATGAAAAAACAAAAACCCAGGAAAATTAAAACAATCCTAAACAATAAAAGAACTTTCAGAGATATAACCATCTCTGAGTTCAAGCTGTACTATAGAGCTAATAAAAACACCATTGTATTGGCATAAAAACAGATATATTGATCAATGGAATTGAATTGAAAATCCAGACATAAATCCATACAAGTATGGACACCTGATTTTTTATAAAGGAGCCAAAAATAATCAATGGAAAAAAATCTTCAACAGATGGTACTGGTCTAACTGCATGGAGAATGCAAATAGATACATATTTATCACCCTGCATAAGACTCAAGTCCAAGCAGATCAAAGACTTCAACATAAAACAAGATACATTGAACCTGAAAGACAAAAAGGTAGGGAATAGTCTTAAATACATTGGCACAGGAAATAACCTCCTAGCAAAACACCGCTGCCACAGACACTAAGATCAACAATAAATGAGACCTCATGAAACCGAAAAGCTTCTATAAGGCAAAGAACACTGTCAGCATCCCCAAATTTGCAAGTCTTTAAATAGGTTTAGGGACTGGAACTCAGGTTCTCATGCTTTTGAGGCCAGCACTTACTAACTGAACTATTCTTGCAACCTCTCTATTTTCATAAGTTTAGTATTGGGAGGCTGGGGAAAACCTGAAGTAGGAAGGAAGGGCCTATATGAACTCTCAGAAGTTTGGTGGGACAATAAATATAAAACAGTACCAAGTCTCACTTACCCCAGCTGGCTGGCAAACTTACCACGTAGTTGAGGATGACCTTGAACTCCTGATCCTCCTGTCTTCACTCCCCAGGTACTGGGAGTGTAAGTGTGCCTAGGCTAACAAACATGCACATGTGCACAGACATACTCACATGAACATGTACATATACCACACACATAATTTACAAGCACACAGGTTTGAATCAAAGAATCATGAAGTCTATATAGTCAGGAAAGGATGCAAATTACCTGTATGTTAACATAATCCTGCCCATGGAATCACTGATATAATTTAAAACAATAGAAATAAAGGTCAACAGTATACTACTTTGTATAAAGTGTTATCCACACAGTAAATAGTTCATTCACTTAGTTAGATTTCTATTGCTGTGAAGAGACACCATGACCATGGCAACTCTTATAAAGAAAAACATTTACTAAAGGTGGTGGCTTACAGTTTCAGAGGTTTAGCCCATTATCATCCTGGTGGGATGCATGTACCTGGGGGTATCGTGGTGTGCCAGCAGACATGGTGCTGGAGAACTGTACATCTTGTTCCAAAGGCAACAGGAAGCGAATTGAGTGTCTTACTGAGGGAAGCTGAAGCAAAGGAGCCCTCAAAGCACCCCCAACTTCTTCATCCAACAAAGCTGCACCTCCTAATAGTATCACTCACTCCTTTTGGGGAGCATGCTCTTTCAAACACCGCAGGACCCAGGGTTACCCTCATTTTATAAGTGAAGAAGGGAACAGTAGAGATTTTAACTCAAAGTCTCATTAACAAAAGGCACAGACAGAATTTGAACCCAGCGATTGGACTGCAGAGGACATGATGATAGCAAGTCTGCTACAGTGTCCCACATCATGTTAGAGGTGTCCATTTTCTGAATGTGGAAAACCTTTTACCGCAGTCTATTTATATGAAGTGCATGCTTACACTAAGAATTACATACTAGGGAGAAAAGGAATTATATATTAGGGACAAAAAAATCACATAAACACCTGGAAGTATCTAATTCTGTTTTGGAAAACATTACCTTTTTATTGTGTATTATCTTGCACCTCAAATTCTTAATATAACTTTACAGATTCAATCAGTTTGTCTTTAATTACTAATTATGAAGTTGTAAAACTTCAAAACTGTTCATCATCAGTTAGAGATTTTAGCTACACCATGGTTATATTTTAAAAAGTATGCTGTATTTATGAACATATCTGAAGTATTGGTATTCTATATTTCTGTTTATTCACTATGAGATCACCCAAGGAAACACATAATTTTCTTACTTGCATAAATCTGGTGAGCACTTGAGGAGTGTGCATGTATCAAGGTATCCCGAATTTGGCTTTTAACTCCTCTTTTTGTTGGTCTTATATCCATGGCTATAACTTACCCATTAAAATCTCTGGTTTTTTCCCCCTGAGTATGTAGCAATGAATGAGAAAATGTTGCCTTTCAGTTTCTGACTCAACATCAATGTTCCATAAATGTTTGACTGGATGAATAAACGAATTATTAATGTGGTTCTACAGAAGTATGTTGATCTGAGGACATGTCTTTCTATCTTAGTATTCCTTTACATACTCTTTATTATATGGGGTCCTTATATATCACTATCTATGTCATTTCTGTTTTTCTTTCTTCTTACACTCTTAGTTCAGTATTATATCTATAAGCACTAGTGTGCTAGAAATAGAATTAAATAATGTCAGTGTTGAAAGAGGTCAGTTAGGTAGCCCACTCCTTTCTCTGAAAGTTGTTATAGTTGGCCAATACAGCATAGCAGCAAGAAGACATATATTTGGTATAAGCACTGCCTGGGGCTGAACCCTGGTTTTGCTTCTTGAGAGTAAGTCAAGCCTCAATTTTTTTATCTATAAAACTAGGACAGTAATAAAACAATCCCAGAGCTTGTATAAATTGAAGATGATTCATGCAAAAATACTGCCTTGATATCTAGGACATATTAATAGTGGACGATCCATAAACAGTTCTTTTCGCAAAGGAAGAAAGCCAAGGACAGACTTGATAATTTTACAAGGTCATAGTGTTCGGTGATGGCAATGACCAGTCTCTAACTTTGCTTCCCTAACCTTCAGCTCTCCTCTACTGAACAAGTGTTGTTAGTTTTCATATATTCCAGGATTTGCCATGAATACTGAAAGCAATTAGACTGCTGAGGGCAGAATTAAAAAATAGACTAAGTCTTTCTTGGTCTGCTATCATTTGGTATTTTGAATCTGTTAATACAATGATTACTAAGGGAATGGCAGCAGGCAGAGAAGTATGAAAGTTCAAGGAGACAATCCTCATGCTCTCCCTCAGTAGGAAGTCAGGGAGATGATGGGGAAGTGGAAAGAAGACTGTTAGGGTACCAGTGAAACAGGAAACATGGAATTGTGGCACCCTGGAGCTGGGAAGGAGGCAGCAGGGAGGAGGGAAATTGGCAAAGGAGAGGGAATGGAAGCATTGCTGAGGACCCTTTAGTGGGTGACAGGAGGTGGGGTCTAACACAGAAGGAGGATTAGCACTTGTGGGAGCAAGGTGTTAAGAAAGATAGGGTGATTTGTGAGGAGCTCAGGAACTGGGTGCTGGGAACCTGTGGGAAGATGCTCTGTTTGCTTGTTTTCTTCTTGACAGAGGAAGCAAAGTTATCAGCCAAGAGGATTGGTGAGCAAGGGTTTGGGTGAATAGGGGAAGCATGAAGTGCAGACCAGGAACTTCGGAAATGAATGGCCACTGGGCACTTTTAGAGTCTGTGTAGTTTGGAAATCACACATCCCAAGTGAGACAGCATACTTGGTGAATTTTCCCAGGCACAGATGACAGTGGAAACTTAACTAGAGTCAGGATTTTATGCCAAGAGAAGTAGAGCTGTCACATAGGAATATCATGTGGCCATGGGATTTAAACTGAGAGAGAAATGAGGAAAGAGACTTAAAATTAACAAAGTAGCTATATATGTAACTTAGGTAATACATATTTTTCCATTACACACACACATGCACACCATATATCATTACATAGCTGCCATAAATAAAATAATTATGTTTATTTACTGGGAACCTGCAGTCTATTCTGGTCAGGGAAGCAGACCTAGGTCTGGCTCAGCCTTCATCAGAGAAGCTTCCTCATAGGCAGAGACTGCTTGTTTATTCCCAGCCACCCATATCTAAAATAATCATACAGAAACTATGTTAATTACAACACTGCTTGGCCTATTAGCTTATGCATATTTCTAGGTAGCTCTTATACCTTAAATTAATCCACTTCTATTTGTCTGTGTATCACAAGTGGTTATAGCCTACCAGTAAGCTTCTGTCCAGCATCTGGCATCTGTCTCCTGAGGCAGCTACATGACTTCTCACTGCTCTCTCCTAGCATTCAGTTTAGTTTTCCCACCTAGCTCTAGTCTGCTCTTACATAGGCCCAAGCAGCTTCTTTGTTCATTAACCAATAAAAGCAACACATATACAGAAGGACTTCTCATATCATCTTCCCTTTTTTGTCTAAACAAAACAGAAGGTTTTAACTTTAACATAGTAAAATTATATATAACAAAACAGGTATCAAGCAAGAATTACAGTTATAATATTTATAGCTACTTTATCTTTTATCATAACTAAGAAAAACTATTACTATCTATTCTTCAACTCCATCAAAGACTCCAGAAGGATATGATATTACCTAAGTTAACAGGAAGTGCATTGTAAGCAACTTCTAAAACTCTAGAATTGACAGAGATATCTTACAGCCTGGACAGTCACCCAAAGTTCTTCTGTACCATTGGGGTATCCATCTTCAGCCTATAGGCCCATAGTATCCAGCAGATTTTCCCATGAAGCAGGAAATTTTAAAGGCAGTGCTGTGGGACAATGGTCTTATACCATGTAAAGATTTGTCAATTGCCTTGTACCCTGTAAAGATTTGTCATTTATCTTGTATCCTGTAAAGATTTGTCACTTGTATTGATTTAATAAAATGCTGATTGGCCAGTAGCCAGGCAGGAAGTATAGGTGGGGCAACCAAAATGATAAAATTCTGGGAAGAGGAAAGGCTCAGTCTGCAGTTGTCACCCAGATGCAGAGGACATAAGATGAAAATACCTCACTGATAAAAATTACAAAGCCATGTGGTTAACACAGACAAGAATTATGGGTTAATATAAGATGTGAGAGTTAATTAATAAGAAACCTGAGGTAATAGGTCAAACAGTTTATAATTAATGTAGGCCTCTGTGTGTTTCTTTGGGACTGAATGGCTGTGGGACCAGGCTGGACAGAAACCCCTGTCAACACTTCTTCCTGAGGCAGATGGAAACAAATATAGAAACCCACAGCCAGACATTATTTAGAGACAGAAAGATTTTGGAACATTCAGCCATAAATGGGATGTCTCCATTAAATCCCTCTCATCAGGTCTCAGGAACCCTGTGGAAGAGGAGGCAGAAAGAGCAGAAGAACCACAGGGGATGAAGGACACCAAGAAAACAAAGCCCTCTAAACATGATTGGCACATATATGAACTCACAAACTGAGGCAGCAAGCACAGGGTTTGCACCTGTGGGGTTCTAGAGCTTAAAGGAGAAGTAGCACATGCCCCATCCCTGACCCAGAAGCTATCTCCACTTAATGACCACTTGTAAATTAAAATTTAGTTTCCTTCAAGTGACTCTCCCTGGGGAAACAAATGGTTCTTGAAGGTAGACTGCATGTCCAGCACCAGACGGCCAAAAGAAATGAACTCAGTGGCATCATTAGAGGCTCCTTGTCTCATAATGTCATGTCAGGGCTCCTCCTCCTTTATATATATATATATATATATATATATATATATATATATATATATATATATATTCTGTCTCTTGTGACTTCTCTTAGGCTCTTTTCCTTCTCTTTTTTGTTTAGTCCAATTCCAAAGTGTTATTTTTGTTTTATCTTATTATTTATTTTACTATTATCCTATAGATACCTGTTTGTTTTCTAATAAGAGACAGAAAGGCTAAAAGGAGTAAAAAGGGAGGGAAACCATAATCAAGATATGCTATATGAGGAAAAAAGAGATGATTTTCAATTTGAGGAAATAACAATTATGTCTACATCATGTTTGCACTATTGTACATATCTCATCAGTTGTAGAAAAACTAGGTCCCTCTACCTTCAGTCTTCTGGTACCTCACATTTATGTTTAAACATCTGTAGAATCAGTGTCCACAGCTCAACCTCTCCCCTGGGTTCAGTTCCATCGATGCAGCTAACTGCCTTTGTAGCATCTGCACTTCAGTACCTAATTCATCTCAAACATGCATACTCAAACTTAAGCCTCAGTATTAATCCTGAATACATTTCTCTCACAAACCTCCCCCACCTGATTAAAGGCCTGGAAGGTCTGTTTCGTTCCTTTTGGACCTTCCTTTGCTTCAAGCGTTTCAGATCTGGCCATTTCCAAATGTCTTTACTGCGACCACCTAAGCCACCATCGTATTACATTGTGTATCACTCTTGCTCCACCTTAGTCCATTGTCAGTGTAACCTAAGTTAGTCAGTGCCACTTTTCTGCCTTCCTGTCTTACTTCAGAGTAAAGTCCCAAGCCCTTCCACTGGCTTCCACCATGACCTGCCACATACTAAACGCATTAACCTCGGCTGCCTCTCTAACAATTGCTGTAGGAGAATTGTCTAAACAGTCAGTCCACTGTACCAATAAAGCAACCTTGAATCAAAGGATGGAGTTGCAATTGGCTGACCAGGATTAGCGATAGAGTTCTTGGAGGACTTAGCAGGGTGGCTAGAGAGGACAGGAAGAGAGACAAGAGAAGCTCTGGGAAATTTCAGGGGTTGGTTTGGGAAAAATGTGGAAAGAGGGTCAGCCAATTGCTCTGATTTCCTTGGATTTTCCAGGTAATTATCTGAATTTCTGACTCCCAAGATTTTATTATACTGGAACAAATTAGGTAATTGTTGCATCTGACAGCCACATCTGGCACCCAACCTGTGGCATTATTAAACCATACCACTGCCACTGTTGCTGAAGGAGCCGGCTTTGTCTCCCTTCCCACAGGCCCTCTACACCTGTTTGTGTGTGTGTGGGGGGGGGTTCCCTTGCAATCTTTCTACAGCCGCCTTGAGCTACTGCTTACCCCTCGCCTGCAAAGGCCACTGGAGTTAGCTACCCCACCACTGACCTGAGACCTCCCTTCCTGCCATGGGGGTCTTCTTTCCCAGACTACCAACCCAGGGCAGCTTGAGACTCGCTTAGAACTTGGGCTCTTCCTGCTGCTGCCACTGCTGCAAACTGCCCGGGGCCTGTCTGCGTGTGTCCAGTGCCACGAGAAGCTGTTGGATCCCACACTGTATTTCAGGTGCATGGATTTCTACCAGGTGTGAGCTCTTCAAACATCCTGCGTCCCTCCTAAGAGCAATCAGCTCTTAGCCTCCGGCCCAAGTGTATAATTAATACAATTCAAGGCAATCCTGCTGGCACCCTACACACAACACAAGTAGTTACAGGTGCCCACAACCAGGTCCACAGCAGCAGCCCCCATGACCCCAACACCTGCTGCTGTGCTAATCTGACTGCCTGGGCAATCCACTGCCACAGAGCACAGTGCTGCCACAACAGCTGGCTACCCATCTCCCAGTCCCCCCACCTCTCCACCTATACTGTCAGTTCTCAAGATATTAAATAATCTTCCAGTCCTTGGAATTCTCCTGTATTTATCAGCTCTTTACAGTCTGGAATTCCCTTTCCTTCTTTATTATCTAAAAGATGGTTTATCATAGTGATGGATTTAAACACTGCATTTTTACATACCTTAAGGTGGTATAGTAAAACTATGCCCACTTATAATAATTCCCAGCCTGTTAAAAGATATCAGTGGAAATTCTTCCACAAGGAACATTAAGCAGCCCCACCTTGTGTGAATATTTTGTATAACAGCCATTGGAAATAATTCTAAAGACAGTTTCCTCAAACTATAATTTACCATTATGTACAGAACAATTTATGAATATCGTATTAATTATCTGGGATAAGAGATAGATTTACAAAATTTCAACCACAGAAAGTACAAATAATGAAAAATCAGTTATGAACTCTTCATGATTTTCAAAAATTGAGGGGAGATATTAACTGACTACAGCCCACATTGGATTGATAATTCATGAACTAAGTAATTTATTTCAAACCTTACAAGGTGATAAGGACATAAAGAGTGTAAGAAAATTGTCAGCTGAGGCTGAGAGAGAATTTAGAAAAGAAATGCACATGTGGGAGCCACAGCTTGACATGTCCCGGTCATACCTTCTATACAACATGTCCTGATCATGCTACCCTCCGTACATTCTCCTACAGGAATTCTTATGCAGAGAGAAGACAGTGTTTTGTTATGGGTTTTTTTCCTACACAGGCAGAGTAAAAAGTTAAAGACCTATGTAAAAAAAAAATTTCTGGATTGATTCTGAAGGAAAAGTTGAGACTTCATCAATTAACAGGAGCAGACCCAACAAAAATTGTAGTACCTTTTCCAAATGCTGAAATTTCCTTATTATGGGCAGAAAATGAACATTGGCAATGAGTTTGCAGTAATTTTGAGGGGAGAGATTATCAGTAAATATACCAAAAGCAAGAGATTTCAATTTATCAAAAGAACTAATTGTGTCGTTTTTTACATTGTATGGGGACCATCAGTTTCTGGAGCCTCTACACATACTGATGCAGACAAATCAGGAAAGGCAGGTCATACATAAGGATATTTAAGCAAAGTGGCTCAAAACTCTTATGATTCTGTTCAAAAGTCAGAAATATATACTATTCTTGTGGTATTATTAGATGTTCCAGAACTCCTTAATGTAGTTACTGACTCTTAATATGTAAACAGAGTTGTTTTATATATTGAAACTGCTGAACTTATTCTAGATGATTCAGAATTAACTTTGTTATTTATTCAATTACAAGAAATGATTAAAAATAGAAATCACCCCTTGTATATAACACACATCAGATCACATACATGTCTATCAGGCCCTCTACCACCAGGTAATGAAGAAATTGATCAGCTATTGGTAGGAAATATGTTAGAAGCCTCAGAATTTCATAAGAAACATGTGTTAATAGAAATGGTTTAAAGAAAGATCTTTCTATCACTTGGCAACAAGCAAAGGGAGTTATAAGGAAATGTCCTACCTGTTCTTTGTGTAACAAAACTCCACTACCTGCAATAAATAATCCTAAGGGTACTCAAAGAAATGAAATTTGGCAAATCAGTGTGTTTCATTTTGCCAAGTTTAGAAAATTAAAGTTGTGCACCATACCGTAGATGCAAAATTCAGGGTTTTTATGGGAAGCTGCTTTGATTTATAAAAAGGCTAATTCTGTAATCATGCATTTATTAGAAATTATGGCCATCATGAGAATGCTTGTACATGTCCCACTGGTCAGGACAGAACCTTACTGGTAGGCCACAATCATGTAGCAATACACGGATGAATAGAAATTGGTTAATTTAAGATGTAAGAGATAGCTAGAAATATGCATAAGTCAATAGACCAAGCAGTGTTTTAATTAATACAGTTTATGTGTGGTTATTTTGGATCTGAATGGCTGGGAAGCAAACAAACAGCTTCTGCCTATACAACTGCCATAGTGAAAGGCACTAACTTCCTAGAGTTGGGGCTGCTGAGTGCAGTTCCAGGTCGTGTTCAACTGGACCAGGGTG
The DNA here is from genome assembly GCF_982192425.1 of Myodes glareolus. NCBI lineage: Eukaryota > Metazoa > Chordata > Mammalia > Rodentia > Cricetidae > Myodes > Myodes glareolus. The sequence continues at coordinate 2,983,527 of NC_142032.1, read as the reverse complement.
CTAGCTTCAGGCTCAGTTATCGTAGACAAAAGGAGGGAGCAGAGCCAGCTACCAAAACCTTGGCAGAGGACCAAGGGGTAATTTTGCATTTTGTTTTGTTCATGCAGAAAAAAAAATGCTAGAGATAGTCAGTAAAATAGATTCAGATGGGAAAAAATTCTCTGTAGTAGGAGGAGCAGTAGGCTGTGTCCCACTGCCTGGCTATCTTATACCTGAAATAATCACACAGAAACTGTATTCATTTAAACACTGCCTGGCCCATTATATGTAGCCTCTTATTGACTAACTCTCACATCTTTATTCAGCCCATTTCTAATAATCTGTATGACACCACGAGGTTGTGGCTTACCAGGAAAGATTCTAACTAGCATCAGTCTCAGGCAGGAGATTCATGGCATCTGCCACACTGCCCTTCTTCCCAGCATCCTGTTCAGTATTCCCCACCTATCTAAGTTCTGCCCTATCAAAAGCCAAGGCAGTTTCTTTATTCAACCAATGATAGCAATACATAGACAGAAGGACCTCCTACACCAATCCTCTAAACAGGTCACAGAGTGTCTAAAATGTGCATAGGCTAAGAAAGAAAAGAAAATGGGTATAGGCAGTCATAGAAAAATTATATAGTTTTATAAATAATAAAAAAGAAATAAGCTATGTAGAGATGGGAAATACACTCCCTATATATCTGTATGTATGTTGATGCATTGATTTTGACTTTTTGAGTGCCAATGAGCTAATGACATCTTCTTGATGAGATGGGACTATGAAAGGAACTGCTGACTTAAACCAACTTTAAAACAGAGTCACAAATATATTGCTTTGAGGGAGAGGTTAAGCTTTTGTTTCCAGAGGAGTCATTCAAGGTTATCAGTGGTCAGATTTCATTGGAGAAGATCCCCAAAAATCTTGGTTACAGAATAAACAAATAAACCAAGAGACAAACTATGAGACAGGTGATGTGTATTTTACTTGCTCAGACATAAAACAAGAAAATCATCTTTGGCTGGCTTGTACACAATGCAAGTCCATACTTGTGTTAGTGCAAATATGTATGTTACCTTTAAAAGTCTGTGCATTTTCAGAGCAAGGAGACCAGACACCAGTGAAAACGGGCGGCCCAGGTGACCCAGCCTCTCAGATGCCTCTGCTGCAGTTTCCTCAGAGTTCTGCCCCCAAAACAGTTTCCAAGCTGCTGGCCAAGATGGTCCAGCCTCACACACTATTCTAGCCAGCACCACAAATAAGCCTGTGCTTTCCCATTGCACAGAGATTGGACCACAAATGTTATGGCTAGTTTTCCCATGACTTGACCATTATCTCAATTTTCTCAGGTTCCCTAAAATGCCTTCATCCCCAACCACCAGGAAGCAGTCTAGAGACCACGACACCCACATTCCCAAGAGGTGGAGTTGGTAGTTTTGTCGTTTGGTGGGTTACGGATGTTTGTCATCATTTAGTGGTGATACAGGAGAAAGAAGCAATCTCAAATATACAATTGATACAATTTTAATGTTATTTTGTTGTGTTGTATATATGTTTTCATCTTGTTTGGGATATTGTGCTTATAAAACTCATTGATATATAATGTATAGTTAAGAAATGCAGGTTAGTAGTTGTACTGACTGGTTTTGTGTCAGCTTAACAGAAGCTGGAGTCATCAGACGAAGGAGAGCCATTTGATGAAATGACGTAATGAGATCCAGCTGTAAGGCACTTTCTCAATTAGTGATCAATGACGGGGGGCACAGCCCAGGGTGAATGATACCTTCCCTGGACTGCTGGTCCTGGGTTCTATAGGAAGGTGGACTGAGCAAGCCATGGGAAACAAGCCAGTAAGCAGCTCCCCATCCATTGCCTCTGCATCAGCTCCTGCCTCTGGGATCCTGTCCCGTTTGAGTTGCTGTCCTGACTTCCTTCAGTGATGAATGGAAATGCAGAAGTGTAAGTCAAATAAACTCTGTCTTCTCTAAATTGCCCTTTGGTCATGGTGTTTTTGTCACAGCAGTAGACACCCTAAGAGATTAATCATCTATAGTAACCAAACTTGTAGTCCTAGTGAGTCTGTTTTCAAGGTTAAACAATATATTTTAGATAAGTTGTCTTCAAACACTTCAAAGAACTATAGAACATGGCATTTAATAACTTGAGACTGTTCATGGCACTCACTGCCCCATACCAAATCCATTAGCACCTTTGCTGCTCTCCTCTGAGTTTATCCCAGCATCTGACACTGTGAATTCACTCAGCTTCTTACTTGGTACTGTGCATCTCCACAGCCCCTCCTAGATCACACACCCAGCAGAGCTAGAGTCACTGACGGTATGGTACTCAAGGGAATACTCCCCAGTATGCATCGTCTTGGAGCTTTTTTGTACCATCAGAAAAGGCTGTTTGTGGTAACAGGGAGAAACCATTCAGAAAGTGGAAACCAGGACATTATGAAATAATCTACCAATTCATGATTTCTGAACCAGTTCAAACTAGATTCTCATAATGCACTGTATTTCAAATGTTTTCTTAAAGAACTCTTAGGTCAAAGAGGATATGAAGTATTTTAATTGCGGAATTTCTGAGGCAGTATATATTGAAACAAAAAAAAAGAATGAGTAAAGTTGAAGGATTTAATTAATAAAAGTTAAAGTCAGAGTGGATACAATATGAACAGAAAAAATAAAACATAAAAATTTCTGTGGCAGTAGCTTAATAAAACTAATAAAATGGGAGAGTCTGATGGCCAATATAAATAAACATGGGAAATAGGCTGAGATGTGGAGGAAATTAGACTGCACTCGGCATGAATGCATGTAAGAGCTTTGGCACTCTGCCTGAAATTTCTAGTTCCATAGCAAAATAAACCCCAGACAGGTGAGCAGAACCAAACAACAGAAGTGTGTAGAGAAACAGGAAGCTGTTAATAGTTCTGGAGTGATGGAGGCTTTTCTAAATAGATAAAACCCAAGACCACTAATAATAAGACTGATAATCTTGATTGAATAAAGTATATGATTTTTATACAGCAAATATGAGCTCAGACAAAAACATAAACAACAAACTGCAATAGTTTTGTCAAATATGTGACTGGAAGAGAGAAAATTTCTCTACTATCAGAAGAATTTGTACAAATAAACAAGAAACAAATATGTAGAATATCCTCCTAAAAAAACTCATCCGTAGAAAGCAAACAAACAGCCAAAAGTGCACAAAAGGCTGTTCAGATATTTTGGTAGTTAATAGATAAAAAATAAAAATAGCAAAAGCCTTTACTCTGTGTTTGTGTATGTATGTGCATGTGTGTTTGTATGTATGTATGCATGCATGCATGTATGTACATGTGTATGTACGTACATGTGTGTTTGTGTGTTTTATTTGCAATTGTGCATATGTATGTATGTGTGTGTTTCTGTGTCTGTATGTATATGTTGTGTGTATGTGTTTGTATGTATGTGTGTTTGTGTGTATGTATGTGTGTGTTTGTGTATGTATGTTTGTGTATGTATGTCTGTGTGTCTATGTGGAAGCTCGGGTCAACTCTGGTGTTGCTCCTTGGAATAGTCTCTGCTTTGAGTCTTGATACTTGGTCTCTCACTTCACACAGACTAGGCTGACTGGCCACAAGCCCCAGGGATTTGCCTTTCTACACCTGCACAGCGCTGAGATTACAAGCACGCAACACCATGTCTGCCTGGGATTGTTATTTTTTTAATATATGGATTCTAGAGATCAAATTCAGGTCCTCATGTTTGTACAACACACACTTGACCAACTCAGTGGTCTCCCTAGCCACCGAAGGTCTTCATTCTGTAGAACACATGCACGCCATTCCCATGGATGGTGGAATCCTCATCGTTATTTCCTCTCCTTCCCTGGACAAGCCTACCTGTGAGCACACCCCGTATTGGACCACACGTGTTTAACGTGCATCTGTTCCTTCTGTCTGAGAATGACGCGTTCCGGCAGGTCCCCGCTCCTTCAGCCGGGATCCCGCAGGAAACAGCCGATGGGTCCGAGACAGAGCCTCCCTGGTGCCACTGAAGCCAGAGCACAATGTGAACAACAGATAAACCTGAATTTTGTTAAGCCAGTGATTTTTGAGAGCTATTTTTTAATACCACATAACAGCAAACAGTTTTAATTAGTGTGCCTCTGATTCCATTGGTTGAGAGACCCAAATAGCAGTTATATTCTGCCGTTTAACAGCGGATAGTACTTCACTCAATCATTACATTTTCTCTTTAGTTTTCATACACACACACACACACACACACTCTATAAGGTTCAATTCTAATGTCAAAATTGTATTAATAATTGTAGTTAATAAGACAAAGAAATTTGTTATTATTTCTTAATAATTGTAGTTAGTAAGATGAAGAAATCAAACTAGCCTTCATTTGATAAAGAAACATGCTTTATTTTCCTTTTGTGTTTTTATTATTACTATAAAAGTAATTTGTATTTATCTATGAAAATTAGAGATCACAAGTATGCATGAAGAGGGAAATAAAAGCCACTTATAAACTTCCCACTGTTGCTCATTAGGTAGATTTCCTTTGAATTTTATGCTCCTCAATTACAAATAACACTGTAAGTTCTCTATACACATGTCAATGACTGCATAATATTCTCAAGTGTCGTAGTTTCAGGGCCATATCCTTCATAATTGCTACCCAAGTTACTCATCTTTCAAATTTTATAGAAAGTGTGTTAATTTCAGAAATGTATTAATCACCCTATTTTCCCATAAAGCAAATTTAGTATCTCACCCTGTGGTCCAGCCTGTTTTATCAGATTTAGTGCCCTTCAGTGTTAGACTCTTTCATCATTATCTCTTTACGGAAAAGTGGGAAACGACAATAGTTCTGGTAAGTCACGCGGTGGCTTGAGTGAGAAATGTCTCTAAGCTGAATTTTAACAGTCGACTCTGTTGGGGAGGTTGTGGAACCTTTAGGCCGAGCTTTGCTGAAGGGAGTGTATCAATGGTGCACACATTTCCTGCTTTTTCTCTCTCCCTGCTTCCTGTGCATGGACGGAAATATGATTAGCAGGATCCTGCTCCCATTGCCTTGCCTCCCAGCTATGACGGACACAAAATTTCATTCTTTTAAAGTAGTAACTAAAATCTAGGGCAAGTCAAGGTGTGTACTTACAGGATGTCCTGAGATCTGGTCCATGTGCTGTTTATGAACCTGGCCATCTTATTTGTAAGAAGGTAGAAGTAATCTCTGAGTAGTTAACAAATCTCATCCCCAAGGAAGTCAACAGGCACTGGTGATCACACAGGGGATTGCCCAGTTTATACCAGGGGTCCAACCACAGGGAAAGACGAAGTAGAAGGACAAAAGTAACTGCCTTTCTACTGTCTCTCCCTCACAATGCAGTCTGGGAACAAGAAGCCACCTTCTTAGGGAGCTCACTCTCACTTCCCCTGTCTACCTTTCTTCCCTTAGCTCTCTACCTCAGCAGGAAGTGTCAAAGATAGATGTGGTGTGGTGCAATAAACTTCAAGTCAAAAGTTTTCAATCCCCACAGCCACAAGGGGGATGCATACACCAGTCAGTCTGGTACATCCTGTGTCAGGAGTTTTAGTCCAGGCTAACACACACCCAACTGTTGAGTGGTTTTGATTTCCTAGAAATGAAAGCACAAGGATGCAATCTTTGGGATGAGTTGATCTATCACTGATTAGGCACTGTTTCTTCTCTGTCAGGGTCTGTTAGAGGAAATCTGTCAAACCTCCACACTTTAAGTAGCCCTTCCTGTTCTGTAAGATGCCTATGACTTCAAAAACAAACTTTCAATGACCTTGGTTTATGGCTAGAGTCACAAATGAGTGAGTACATACCATATTCATCTTTTTGGGTTCACAAGCCCAGAGAAGCCAAATAACAAGGTGAACCCAAAGAAAACCATATATAGATCCTCCTGGAAACTGGAAGCAAACAAGATTGCAAGGCAAAAGCTGTGAGCATGGGGGTGGGGACAGGGATGGGGTGAGTTTGGGGGAAGGGAGAGGGGGAGAGGGAAGGGAGAAGGGAAGGACTGGCAAGAGCTTGGGGGAGTGGGAAGGTGGAGATGGAGGAAGGGCGGATATAGGAGCAGGGAAGAAGATATCTACAGTAAGGGATCCATTTTAGGGTTGGCAAGAGACTTGACTCTAGAGGGGATCCCAAGTGTCCACGGGGATGTCCCCAGCTATGTCCTTGGGCAGCAGAGGAGAGGGTACCTGAACTGTCCTTGCCCCACTACCACACTGATGATTATCTCGAATATCACCATAGAATCTTCGTCCAGCTATGGATGGAGATGGAGACAGAGACCTTCATCAGAGCAACAGACTGAGCTCCCAAGGTCCAGTTGAAGAGCAGAAGGAGGGAGAAGATGAGCAAGGAAGTCAGGACCACGAGGGATTGGTTCACCAACTGAGGCAGTGTGCCTGTTCTAATGGGAGCTCACCAAACCCAGCTGGACTGGGTCTGAATGAGCATGTGATCAAACTGGACTCTCTGATTGTGGCTGACAACGGGGATTGACTGAGAAGCCATTGATAAAGGCACTGGGACTTGTTTTTATGGCATGCTCTGTCTTTTTGGGACCCTAGTCTATATGGATGCACAGCTTCCTAGACCTGGATGTAGAGGGGAGGGCCTTGGACTTCCCATAGGGCAGGATTCCTGGCCCTCTCTCAAGCAGAGCCAGAGAGGTTGGAGGGGGTGTGGGGGAGCAGGAGGGGATTGGGAGGAGGGAAGGAAGTGTAAATAATTGAATGGAATTATATAAATTTTAAAAATTAAATTATAAAAAGTAAAGAAAAAACCCCAAACTTTCAGTACCAGAGTTCAAGTTTTCTGTTACTGACTTCATACGCTTTTGTAGAATTTTTCACAATTATTTTGAAACAGTACTTGAGATGGGTATACCAAACTGAAGAAGAAATGCACACAGATATTTTTTTCTCCGTGTTCTACTTTGTGACGCTCAGCAGCTTTGGTGACACTCAGCAGCTTGGGTCCCTACAGCTTGTCAGACTGCCAATTTGACGCTTTCATGGGGCCTCTCTAATTGTAGGTATTCTCATGAATAAATGAGAATTCTCATGAATAAAGAGTAAATCAGCCTTTTGTACTAAATTCCCTCTCCAAAACAGCTTTTCTCTTGATGACAAAGAGGACTACAGTCAGAGTTTGCGGTCTCCAGTGGGACCTGTAAGAGCTGGAATGAAGGGGCTCTGGATCTGTGTTGAAAGGAACTGCTTGTTTGTCCTGGCCACCCAGAACTGAAATAATCACACAGAAACTGAATTATTTAGATCACTGCTTGGCCCATTAGCTCTAGCTTCTTATTGGCTAACTCTTACATCTTAACTTAACCCATCTCCATTAATCTGTGCATCACCATGAGGTCGTGGCCTACCAAAAAAGTTTCAACACATCTGTCTCCAACAATGGCTTCATGGCTTCTCTCTGACTCTGCCTCCTTTCTCCCAGCATTCAGTTTAGTTTTCCCTGCCTATCTAAGTTCTTCCCTGCTATATGTCCAAACTATTCCTTTATTAACCAATGGTATTCACAACATATAGAGAGGAAGCCCACATCAGATCTGTTTAGATACATAACAGTTATATTTCCCATATGGACTGCATTATTTAGCAGAAAAGTGTTTCAGAAACTCTGAAAGCAATCGATTTTATTTCCTATCTCTGCAAATTCTGCTTCTGGTTTTTGCTCTCTTGGTAGGAATGTTGTAATCAGAATACAAGGACAGAGCTCAGCGGTTCAACACTCAACCTGAAAACCATGGGGGTTTGGACCCAACTTGCCAAGTTCCTTGACCTGTGGTGTCCACCCTGTTAGTTCCCACCACGGTGGTTAGCCCACCTCCCCACCAATGCAGTTACATTGCTGCCGGGTGCCTTCCCACTGTCAGCTATGTGGCACGCACACTCCATAAAGGTGCTCTTCAGTCACAGAACTCTCACTCGCTCTCTTGCCCCTCTTATTTCTCTCTTGCCTGTTCTGTCTGTCTGCCTCTCTCATGTCCCCACTCTGAGATGGCCTTTCTCTGTCTCCCCAGTCTTTGTCCCCTCCCCAATAAAACTCTTGCAGTAACTCAATCACACATGGCATGTTCTCTTGGCAGCATACCTTGGGGGAGCCCACCAAAGGTACCCTTTTTCCATTTCAATCCTAACTTGTAGTCTTTGTGCTTACTGTAAGGTCTCTAAATCAATAGAGAGCATAGAGTCAGATTGTTTCTTGAGGCCATAAGGTAGATTGATGGGAGTTGGTGTGAGCTCTGACCCCCCAGAAGCAGTAGGAATGCTCCTTTTAAGGTAGTTGTGAAAGGGAAGGGAAGAGAGCCTTGTGCTTGGAGGAAAGAAAGTGCAACCTTAAGGATTTATTGAAGCATAGAAGCATCCAATTGATGTAGCACGTTCCCATATAGAGGAGGTGCTGTCTCTGAAGGGTTTAAACTTTCCCATTTTCACAACTGAATTTAGGTTTCAGTTCTCTGAGAGAGGCAAAACAGGTGTCTCTTCCAACAAAGGGCCATTAATCAACAACACCCTTATTCACGGACAAAGAAGAGAGAACACAGGAGGCCTGAGTCAGCCTCACAATGCCTCAAGGACAAATCCTGCAACCTCCCTTCTGAGTCTTGTAGGGGCTTGCCCAAACTTATCCAAAAATGATAAAACTGAACCTCAGCCAATTAAAAATATACTGTTGCTTGCTTGACCTAATCTTGACCATCTTGTTTGAGATGACCTAATGCTTCCTGAAATTCCCCTAGCTGTGCTTGAAAGGAGCCTGCACGCTCCTCTGGAGTGATCACCAGCATTGAACTAATGAATACAGATCGACAAGGGACAGACAAGAAACACCTTTGCCATCAAAAAACAACTTGGGGGCCTCTCAAGGGCCTCAGTGTCAAATTTGTTTCAATCGTTTTCTGTCAGCACTGGGGAAACCCCTCCATAGAGCAATTAAAAGACTTAATACCTGTTCTTAAAAGCCATACTGCTCTGAACGACATAACAGTTTCATTAGATACAACAAAAATTTCAGGAGAGACCATAGAACAAGTTTGACAAACTTCTATAAATCATCAAAAACCAAAGCTAAAAATACAAATAAATGGCATTGTGATTGAAGGTTTACTAGACAGATGGGGATGTAACAATAATTTCACCAAACTCTTTGTATCCAGATTGGCCTCTGTATGAGGTAAATATTCAGCTTTTAGGGAAAACAAAGAACAAGGTTAATCAAGTGTATAGGGCTAAAAAGACAGGTAGGGAACTGCTGTGGAACTCCTTCAGCCAATAGCCTTTAAGAGACTAGCCCACTTTGGGTGGGGTCTCCTGCACTATAAAAGCATGCGTGGGTCTCTTGGCTGCTGGATTCAGTTCCAGTTCCCCACTCACTCAGAGGACTGCTGATCTGAGTCTAACCCTAAATAAAGAAACCTTTATTATACTCCATTCTGGGCAGTGCAGGACTATTTTATTATAAGTTCAACAGGAAAATTAAAGCCATATGTGGCTAACATAGCAATGAATTTATGGGGACATGATTTGTACAGCAATGGAAACCCCTGATTAACATCTCTCTAATTTCAGAAACAAACCTTAAACTAAATAAGGATTTAAACAGTCAAAGAAAAAATTATCAGCTGGGGCTAAAGGAGAATTGACTTGGGTAGAAAAGAAGTTACAGGACGCACGTGTGGATCATTTGGATTTAGAGCTTGGTGGTGTTCTGGTTGTTTTCACCTTCTCACAGGAATCCTTATACAAACAGAAGATAATATTGTAGAGTGAATATTTTGACACACAAACAGAGGGAAAAAAGACCTATGTAGAAAAGTTTTCTAAATTGATTCTGAAAGGATAATTAAAACTTGGTCTGTTAACAGGAATAGACCTAGCAGAAACTGTGGTACCTTTATGTGAACAGAATGAATACTGGCAAAGAACTTGCAGTAATATTTTGGGAGAAATTATCAATAAATATCCTAAAAGCAAAAGACTTAAATTTATAAAAAGGAATAATTGGATTCTTCCTCACATTGTATGGGGAGCAACAACCTCGGGAACCCCTACATTCTACACTGCTGTAAACAAATCAGAAAAATCAAGTTATAAGTCAAGAAATTTAAGGAAAGTAGCTGAAAGCCCTTATGATTCCATTCAGAAGTCAGAATTATATAATATTCTCATGGTATTAGATTTTCCCAAACCTCTTCCTATAGGTGCTGACTTTCAATATGCAGAAAGAGTTGTTTTACTTTTGAAATTGCTGAACTTATTCCAGATGTTTTAGAATTAACTTTGCTATTTGTTAAATGACAAGAAATAATCGAAACTAGAAATCATTCCGTGTATATAACACACATCAGATCCCAAATAGGTCTACCAGGCCTTCTAGCACCAAATCAATCAGCTACTGGTAGGAAATGTGCTAGAAGCCTCAGAATGTCATAAGAAAAAAAATATGTTAATAGAAAAAATCATGTTTAAAGAAAGGTTTTTTAAACCACTTGTCATCAAGCCAGTCAAAGGAATTATGAGGAAATGTCCTACTTGTTCTTTATATAACCAAACTCCATTATGTGCAGGAAGTAACACAAAATGGACTGTAATTAAATTTAGCAAATGGATGTGTTTCATTTTGCAGTTTGGAAAATTAAAGTATGTATACTGCTCCAAACAAAGTCAGTGTTTTAATGGGAAACTACTTTGAGTTCTGAAAGGGCTGATTCTGTAGTCACACATTTATTAAAAGTTATGACTATTAGGGTAATGTCTTTGCAAATTAAGACTGACAATGTTCCAGTATATGTCTCTGTTAAAATGGAACAGTTTTTTGCATACTACAACATAAAGCACATTATAGGTGTACCACACAAACCTACGGAGCAGGCAGGTGCAGAAAGATCTAACTGCACTTTAAAAGATATGCTTAATAAAGAAAAAGTGGTAATAAAGACCCCCAGAAATAGATTGCACAATGCTTTATTAACTTTAAATTTTCTAAATGCTAATGAGAAAGGAACCAGAGCTGTGGAGAGACACTGGATAGTAGAAAAAAACTGCTGAACTAAATAAGCTTGTATACTTTAAGAATGTGTTGATTTCAGAATAGAAACCAGGATATATGTTACTTTGGAGAAGAAGTTTTGCTTTTGTATCAACAGGAGAAGAAAAGCTATGGACAACATAAAATTCATAAAGATTGGATTCTAAGAAGACAGACTTCGTGATTAGGAAAGGCAATAGTTCATCAAACAGTATGGTCATTCAATCTAAACTAACTTAAAAGACTAACAATTGGCTTTAAATTTTTCAGATATAACCTGTCGAAAAAGGGAAACTACCCAAAGTTAGGATTAGAGCAAAGTTTTTTATTATTATTTTGTTTTTCCAGGAGAATAAAAACATCCAACTAAGGAGTCTGCAGACCACTGGACATCTAAGTGAACTATCTAAAGAAGGGAGATGCCTCAAGAAAAAGAATAAATTGGCCTAATGGTATAGCCCACTTCCAACAGGATAAAATTTTGTAAATCTTTATAGATGTTTGTCTCTATGTTCTCTTCAGATGTAGAAGGCAAACGATCTTTTTTTTGTAGTCCCAACTCAATTAAAAATTAAAGCTGGCTATGAAGTTGAAGCATGGCTCTCTTCTTCTCTAAACCCAAATATTCTTGTTAAATGAAAATCCAAAATCTCTGTCTTATGCCATAAGAGCTACCTGTTTTGGAACAAAAGAAAAATCAAAATTAAGGGCTATTCTATTTACACTAATTCCATAATTCCTTGGTATTATTTTGTCTCTTTAAAACTTTTTTAAGGTATAAGTGTCTCAAAATGTATCAGATATCTATGTATAAACACACAAACACGCTCATACTTTCTGTTGTGATGCAACTGCTTCCAGCAGTTGGAGTGGTAAACATGGCTCCCAGAACTGGCTGTAAATGGACTTCAGCCATGTTGGAAAGTTGAGCAGGGTGGAACCAACAGCCAATGTGGCCACTCTAGTCCTAGCCATGCCTACTTAACAGTTTACAACAGTGATCAAAAAATGCTTACGGATATGCAATAAAGACAGATTCAGACAGAGATAAACCTCTGAAGCAGTAACAGCATGCTTACAAAATGTGTGTAGGCTTAAGAAAAAAAGAAAATGGCCATCAGCAATTATAGAAGAAGTGGTTTTAAAAATAAAACAAAGTAAAGAGGTGATGAAAATAATATAAAAGAGTACAAACAGTCATAGATTAAAGACATAAAGATAATAAATATTAAAAAGTAATGGAGTTTTAAAAAGTCATGTAAAGATGAAAAATACACAGAGAGTCTGGATTATGTATATTATTGTGTTTTCTTGGATTTTTTGGGGTGCTAATGGGTTGACTGTTAAAAAAACATTTGACTCTGAGGCCTGCTAAGCTAAGCCAACATATGTATTTTAAAGGTATCCTTACTTCAAAATTTGAGTCTAAAGATATGTTACTTTAGAAAAGAGTTCTGCTTTTTTCCACAGAAGATTAAAATCTGTAGATTCCTTCTAGGCTAATGTGATTTGATGGAACAAGACTCTCTGAAAGGTGTCCATGAACCCTAAAAATATTTTGCCTAACAAACAGCAGGAATTATTTCAGTGTAAGCACTTCCCAAATTAAATGGTCAAAGGTAATAAAGGCAGATATGTTAGAGAGATGAATACTTTGTATTGGTATGGATCTTGGTCTATTGGTACAAATTTAAGGTCAATTTTGTTACACTGTGTATATGTATTTCTGCTCTTGTTTAAGGTATTGTGTTATTGTAGCTCATTTAAACATGTAATATATGTTAAGAAATACAGATTAATAGTCATTTGTAATAATCAAACTTTTAATTATGTTAGGTTTTCTACATATACAGAGTTATATTTTAATTAGATAGATAATCTTCAACACCTCAAAGACCTACAGAATAGGCATTTTAAAGGTTTTAAGAACTTAGATCTTTCTTGAACATGAGACATTTCTGCTCCTAGCAGCACCAATCTACTTCAAGAGGATGATGGGCATTCAAGAGGCTCCGTATGCACTTTGTCTTCACTGTGACAACGTTAGTCATTTGGGAAAGAAACTGCTCTTGCCTGGATGATTGATGGTATGCTGTATGAAATAGATATGCAGAACCCACAGAAGATTGACTACTGAACTTTCCAAAAGACAGGATGGTTCTTCAGGGTTCCTGCTTTTCAAAGGAAACTGCCAGACATTCTGCATGGCACAGAAGAAAGTGACTGACAAACTGCCAATATAGGCAAATCAGTCTTTCAATTTTTCTAATTCATAGAAAAGTCTTTCAGATACTATGGGCCTGTAGGCTAAAGATGGATGCCCCAATATTACAGAAAAACTATGAGTGATTGAGTGAGTGTCAAGGCAGTGAGACGTCTCTATAAATTTTAGAGTTAGTTTTGGAAGTTGCTGACAATTCACCTCCTGTTTTCTTAGGTAAAATTATATCTTTCTGGAGTCTTTGATGGAGTTGAAGACAAATAGTTATAATTATGATAAAAGATAAATTAGAAATAAGAATTAAGATTCACAAAGATAGGCTAGATGATAGAATATTTTTCTTAATTCGACAAATGTAAATGGACTAAGTATTGTAACTATAATTTTTGCTTAATGACTGTTTTGTATATTTAATTTCACTATGTAAAGCCTTCCTTTTTAATTAGACAGAAAAGGGATAAATATGTACTCAACAACATCTGTGTCAGTATGACCCTGCTAGAGCTCAGCTATCCTACAACAAGATCTGAGTGCTCCAATACAGCTGAAGCACAAGAAAAAAGCCTGAAAAAACAACTTTATAAAGATGATAGAGGTCCTTAAAGAGGAAATGAAAAACTCCCTTAAAGAAATCGAGGAAAAGACAACCAATAAAAGATAGAGGAAATCAATAAATCCCTTAAAGAATGCTAAGAAAGCCAAGAAAAACTAAACAAACATGTGATGAACACAAATTCATTACATGAAAATTGAAATAGAATCAATAAAGAAAGCACAAACAGAGGGAATTCAGGAAATGGAGAATCTGGACAAACTAGCAGAAACTAGAAATGATAAGTATGACTAATACATTTATTAATACATTACTAATACATAAGAATACAAGAGATGGAAGAGTGATGAAGCTACAATAGAAGAAATAGATTCATCAATCAAATAAAATGTTAAATCAAAAGAACTTCTAACACAAATCATCCAGGAGATCTGGGACACCATGAAAAGACAAAACCTAAAAATAATAAGAATAGAAGAAGGATAAGAATCTCAGCACAAAAACCCAGAAAATGTATTTAACAAAATCATAGAGGTAAATTTCCCAGACATGCCTATAACAGTACAAGAAGGTTACAGGACACCAAATATAGATCAGAAAAGAAAGTCCCCACATCACATAATAATCAAGACATTAAAATACAGAACAAAGAAAAAATATTAAAAGCTGCAATGAGAAAAGGTCAAGGAACATATAAACACAGACCTATTAAAATTAGACCTGCCTTCTCAACTGAGATTCTAAAAACTGGAAGGACCTAGACTGATGTCTTGAAGACTCTAAGAGATCATGAATGCCAGCACAGACTACCGTACCCAGAAAACTTTCAATCACCACAGGTGGAAAAAACAAGATACGCCATGACAAAGTCAAATTTGTAACAATAACTATCCACAAATTCAGTCCTACAGAAGGTACTAGAAGGAAGGTTGCAGCATAGAAGTTACCTACATCCACAGAAATCCAGTTTGACTGTGGGTTTACTTGAGAGATGTTTTCTGATTAAAGATTGAAGTGGTGGGGGCCTAGCCCACTGTGGGTGGTGTCACTCTCTGAACGGGTCATACTGAATTGTTTAAGAAGGCAAACTAAGAAAACCCTGGGAAGCAAGTCCGTAAGCAGAATTGGCCTCCTTCTGTGGTTTTGTTTGAGTTCTTGCTTCCCCTTCCAGTTTCGAGTTCCTGCCCTGGCCTTCCTCTATGATGAACTGCAACCTGCAGGTGAAATAAACTCTTTCCTCTCCAAATTGCTTTTGGTCATAGTTCCTAATATAGTAAGCAAAACCAAATTCACACACGCACTCACACACACACACTCACACATACACTTACTTGTAAATGGAGACTGTTTTTTGTTTTTCAGCAGCCTAGTCCCAAACAATTGCACAGAAACTATATTAATTACAATATTGTTTAACCAATGGCTCAGGCATATTCCTAGCTAGTTCTTACATTGAAATTGACCTATTTCTATTATTTTATATTTTACTATGAGGTTTGTGGGTTACCACATTTATAAACAAGCATTTTGGTAATTTGGGCATAATTTTCTCCAAGCTGCTTTTTGCTGCTTGTTGGGCAAATTATTTTTAGGGTTCACAGAGACCTTTTGGGGATCTTGTTCCATAAACCACATTATCCTGGAAGGAATCTGTAGGTTCTCATCCTCATCTGTGGGAACAGAAGTGGAACTTCTTTTCCAAAGTAACATATCCTTAGGCTCAAATTTTGAAGTTAAGATACCTTCAAAATATATATGTTGTTTTAGCTTAGGAACCTGTACAATGAAATGTCTTTCCGTGGTTAGTTTAATCACAGTAAAAAAAATAATAATAAAATTACAATAATATACATAATCCAGACTCTTTGTGTATTTCTATCTTTATGTGACTTTTTATCTTATTACTTTTTAATATTTATTTTATTATCTTTATGCCTTTAATGTATGACTTTCTGTACTCTTTCTTCTCGCTCTCTTTTAAGTCCATGTACATTTATTCAACACTGTGACCCAATCAGAGATTTTTTCCATCATACATTGTAATACCAGAATATACTCAACACTTGTTCTTGTTCATGTTTTGTGACTGAGTGGGCAGGGAGGTGGGATCGGGTGAACAGAGACATGGGGCATTAATATGTATGTGTGAGCAGGACATGATGTGTGCATAGGCGTGCCTATGTCAGAGACCCCAGGAAGTGGTTGGGGATATATATGCACAAAGTCATCTACATGTGGTTTTATTTACTTATCCAGCATGAAAGTCTTTTTAGAGTCTTGGCACAAAGAAACTGACATATATTATTGATTAATGTGAAATATCCAAGCTTAGACACGGAGGTCTGGCCCCAAGTCAGAAATTACTATTTGAACTTGTACAGGGGTTTGGAGTACTTGGTGTTCTTGCAGAGAATTAGATCTTAGCTTCCATGGTTCTTAGCATCCTGTCATGTGCTCACAACTACCTGTGACTCCAGCTCCAAGGGATCTGACATCCTTGTCTGGCCTCTGTGGGCATACATGCACATATGTACATACATGAATAAAAATAAACTAATTTTAAGAAACTTTATCTATTTACTTTTGTATGTGTGTGAATATGCATGAGTATTCACGTATCATGTGTGCGCAGGAGCCTGCAGAAGCCAGAGATGGAGTTGGACCCCCTGGAGCTTGCATTGCAAGCAGTTCTGAACAGCCACGTGGGTACAGGGAATTGAACCAGAGTTTTCTGTAAAAGTATTAAGTGCTCCTAACCACAAAGACATCTCTACAGGTCCCAAAAGAAAACCTTTATAGATAGATAGATAGATAGATAGATAGATAGATAGATAGATAGATAGATGTGTTTCTTTCTAAGAAGAGGTCAGTGCTCTTAGTTAACAGTTAATTTCTGCTAACTACTTGACAATCACTCATAAAAATGACTTCATCCTTGAATGGAGCTGTGTGGAGAAATAGTTGGTTTTATGTAGAAGGCTTCTCCTCTCTGGGGATGCATTTATTGCTCATGTGTTTGGGTCTGACAAACATTCGAAAGCAGCACAGGAAGCATTTTTCTGGGGAATTTAATCAGAAACTAATTTTTTTGAAACATGATCAGCTAGTTAAAAATTAGGGTAGTAAGCATGTAGCAAAAAAAAATGCATCTTCCATTCTGGGAAATAATAGATTTTTTTTTCTGTGTTGAGCCCTGAACAATAGCTAGAATTGCTGAAGGGCTGAAATAACCAAACCAGTTCTTTGTATTCCCGTTGTTTCAGCTCTTTTGAACATTATATCCAAATTTGCTTTTTGGCAGCATTTGTTATGCAGTAATTAGATGCTACTGTGTAGCAGGCATAAGTCCAGGGGAAATTTTTTTGTTTATATATTTTAAATGCCATCCTCAAAAAGGCCTTGAGAAGACTGAGCTAATCAATAGCCGCAACCGAATATATTACTATGTACTTGGGACATGAAAATTATTTTATTAAAATTTAATTATTTATATGGAGCAGAACGAAGTCACAGGTAGCTCATGAGATTTTCATAGAGATCAATATGTGACAAAATACTAAATCTGATTTTGTTGGATTCATAAAGCACTTGGTGTCAGATCTGAGCTAAATGTATTTTTCATTTGGTTATCACTATGGAAAGGAGAAAGAAAATCTATTTTATAGTAGGGAGTGAGAAAGGTTTTCATTTTTAAGCTTTAGGGACTTAATCCTGTTTGGTCAGGGTAGAAAACAGGCTTTCCCACTGGCGTGGGCTGTAGCAACACTTTGAATGTCCATGCGAAGGAGGATGGGAAAACCCTTCCCTGCCCCGACTGTGGCCCATCCTTGCCCTATGTCTGTTCTCTGTTTTCTGGCCTGGTAAACCGCCAACGGCCAAACACCAGCATTTCTTCCCCACATCCTCCTCTTCCTCCTCTGCCTTTCTCTTTGCCACAGACACTGCCTTGTGTGGCCAAGGGAGGCTAGCGTCCACCATCCTGAAGGTGTGAGGAAGCAGGTCTGAGAGAGTGGCGGGCTAGCCTGCTGAACCTGTGTTCTAGTTTGTTTACGAAATGTGTTTGACCATTTTGTCCCCACCTTATGGTACTGTCTTTGGAAGGTTGCAGGCCCTTTGGAAGATGTTGTTTTACTAGAGAAAGATCCTGGATGGTGGAGGGGCGTGGCGCTGGAGTTTTCGATCCTGACCCCATTATCTTTCCTGTCTGTGTTTTCTGGTCTAGAGAAATGTGAACAAGAAGACTCATGTCCCAGTCACTGCAGCTTCTGGCCACTCCTGTCGCATGTCCTGGTTACTGTAATGGACTGTACCCACAAACTGAGCCAAATAAATTCTTATTCCTTCAGAAGCTTTGTGTACGGTTTTAGGTCACAGCTTAATAAACAGTTTCTTAGCCATCTCTCCAGACCAATATTTTAAATCACATTAATAGTATTTAAACCTTTTTATAGTTTGATATTTTCAACAAACATGAAAATGAATAAACTTTGATATGTTACCATTAAAGTAAGGAAAATTATTCAAGAAATCAACACTATATTTACAAAAACATTTAGGAAATAATCGCTTATTAAATTAGAAGGTCTACTATGGTGCCTCTCAAATTGATTCCCTCTCCCTTCCCTTTAAGATATTCAGAACAATGCTCTGTACGCAGGACACTGTGAACCAGCACTGCCCAGGTCCTGAAATGGTGCTGACCCCAGATACAATTGTGTTCATCTAGCAGAGCCTGTGAGAAAAAAAAAAGTCCCCATCTTCTCAGATCAACTGTGGCCTTTACAAAAATGAAACGGAAAAATCACAGTTTGCTATTGTTTCTGTATAGAATGTTGTTCTCATTAATAAACACTCTATGTGCCTCAGAAGCAGACTGTGACCTGGGACTGAGTCCAGGCCGGTGATGAATGGGAACTGAGGCATCAGTGACGGGATGGAGCTGTGTGGGAATTTCCCTGAAGAGGAGCCCGTGATTTAAAAGTATGGGGATGTAATCTCACTGGGCCAAAGTGGTCCTTCCATCTGGCTGAGGTTCTGAAGTCTATTTAAACTATTTCCTGGTTGAAAAGGGGATTATTGTTCTAAAGTGACTGAAGCATATTTATTATGGTATGAAATATTGAGAGACAATTTATGGCCACAGTTAGTGACAGGTTATGCTTTATGGGTTGGCGTGTCTACTGTTGATAATGACAGGCAATGAGCATATTTCTCAGTCATCAGGGCGTGCCTGCAGCTGCAGATTTAGACCTCATCGTCGCCCTACAGGGTGAATCTCTGCCAGTCTCCTGGGCCCCTTCCTCCAACACAGATCCTGATGTCTGCATAGCAAGGGACCCTACCCACTAAGCCATCTCCTCATCTCAAGTCTATTTTTAAATGATTATTACTTAAAATATACATTCTAGTTGCACTAATTAAGAGTGATTACAGGTACATACTGAAGCACACATGTAGGATTAGCATTTGACCCTAGCGTGGGGAGCCAGGACCGGAGGACGACTAAGCGTGCTCAGCTCCGTGTCCCATGAGAGGCCCTGGTCAGTAAGCAGGGCTGATATGGCCTGATGCCTGGCCTGAAACCCTCCTGTAGCCTCTGCATGAGCACATGAAGCACATGCCACAAACATACATCAACCACATACACACATAGATACTAAACATAAGATCAACTCAATTTTTTATACCTTATTCCTTATTATTGTTTTCTATTCAGATTTTATTTCAATCAAGAAAGTCTTTTGGCAGTTAGTTTATTTAAATTCAGACCTAGGCTACGTCTGCACAAGGCACTTGATTGTCCTGGCCTAGGTCACCTTTAATCTGTACTAGTTAACACTCCCTCTTCCAAACCTGTTAAGTATACCAGCTCACATGTCCTGTGAAAGCATTCATATCCAGCAGATGGACTCTTCCATTAGGTTGGAAGGAAAGCGGCCACACTTTCCTTAAAAGCTGTCAAGTTAGCTGTTGGATTTTTGTCTTTAAAGGATTATGTATATAATATTTTATGATATTTAAAGGCTATCCCAATTGGAATCATACGTATTGGTAGACAAGGAGGAGAAGGGTTCCTGGAAGGAGCAGCTAGTATGGAGATCCAATGCTGGAGGAAGCCTCAGACCCTGCACTTAGGGCTGAAGGAGTAAGGAGCAGTCTCTCTGTGCAAAGGAGAGGAAGAGCCAGTCCAGACACCAGCTGGAGCTGCACAATCCTTCCCCAGGCTCCTCGGGCTAGGGTGAACACAGAGGAACCCCAGGTCTGCAGAATCTGCAACTTTCCCAGAAGAAGGGGGGATGGGTTGTGTAGGAACAGAAAACTAATTTATGCCAAGTGATTGTTTTACAGATTTTTAAAACATGGGCTCATGTTAGAATAAGGTTTAAAGAAAATCTCACATCCCACTTGAGAGCTTCATTTTCTGTCTTGGGGGAAATTCACTTCTTTCTCATAGACTCCCTGGCCAAGAGACTCTGTAAATCTTTCCTTTCTGGAGATTGTCTAATAGCAGTGACAGGTGTGGTTTTTGTCATGCCATATTGTGTCTTTCCCCCAAAATTCATGCTTATATTAAAATCCCAGATGGATTCTTTATTTTATGCATGCTTTTCTTGTTACACTCTTGAGGGGTTTACTCAGCATTGACTTCTAGATTTTTTTTCCAATAAAGGATGTCCAAAGTCTGTATAGTCTGAGCCAAACACTTTAGGCATTTTTTTCTTTACATAGTTGGAGTTTTGCATTTAGCCTTCGCATGGTGATCTATTTCTCTTTTCTTTTGCAGGCTTTGATATATGTATTCATTTAATAAATGGTACCAAGTATGCTAAGCAGTGAGGTTATATGAAAACAAGATACAGGCCCTATGTTTGAGATGGAAACAAAGAACTCTCAGAGGACGAGAGTTGGACTGGAGGCAGACATAGGGTGAGCGGAGCAGCCAGAAGAACCAGCTCTTCCACTGTTCCTAACACCTTCATCCCCAATTTATTCATCTCCTGAGGATGCTGTGAATGAAGACAGAGAAACAAATACGTTTTCATTTACCAGCTTTTGGCTGCCACACAGATCTTGTCACGAGCAATTGCAGTTTAGAATTCAGCCTTTTGTTTTGCCAGTGAACTCTGTCCTGGAGGAATAGAATCAGCATTTCATTCAGCCATACACAGGAGTGTCTATCCATCAAGGCTGAACTGACTGTCATCATGGCTGGAGGGGCAGTCATCTGGAGAGTCTTAGACCAATGGAGCAAAGACTGTGCTCAATAGATTTAGGATGACGCTAACCAAAGCCTGACCTTGGGCTTCTCTCTGGCAGTCCAATGGCTCCTACTGAACCAACTGCAGAGTCATGAGCATTGAATATGAGTATAGATACAATTACCAAAGTTTAGTTCTTCATTTAGTAATAACCACGGCAAACTCAGCATCACATAGTAAGGCTAGAGAGGAGAGTGTGTGGAGAAAGACAATGTCAGTTAAATAGTCTAAAAAACATTTTTCTTCATGATTACCTCAAAAAACTGTGTGGGCAGCACACATCTGGGCATTGTTCATCCATGCAAGGTGAGATTCTCAAGTTCGTTCTTTTTCTAGTTTCATATGTTCATGTTGTATATGCATGTGTGTATGCACATTTTTGTATGTGGACACACGTATGCAGGAGTATTGCATATGTGTGTTCATGCATGTGTTCTGAGTGACTGCACCACACGTAAGTGTGAGATGAGAAGCAAGGTTGGTGACCCTCTGGCTTAATATAGACTGTGACGTTGATATCTCAGGTCCAGGAGTTCTGTTTCCTCCCAAAGCTGCAGGGGGAAAGATGCAACCTTTTTTTTGTTTTATTTATAGAGCTTTCTCTCACCAGCAATTATAAAAACCCTATGCATTTTCTAGGCCAACAACTAAAATTCTACTTTTTGTCATAGTGAGACCTGTAATCATGGCGGTCAATACTTAGAAAAGTATTGACCCCCATGATTACTGAAGAAAAGTATAAGATGATGATGACAATGATAATAATAAATATAATAATAGGGATGTGTGAATTTGTTCAAAACAATGAAAACAGTTGTTTTTGAACTCTCAGAAGCTAGGGTCTCCTTTTGAATTTACAGAGCATCTTAAAATCCAATGCAGCGACGTTGGAACCCAAGATTGTGGGTAGGGATCTGGGGTCTGGTTCTCACTCCAGCACCGTTAGTGAAGTGAGCTTGGGAAATCCAGTCTCCTCCCATACCATCAGTGTTCATAGTAAAACAAAGTAGTATTCATGTTTTCTGGGGGCGAATTTTTCGTTCTGAAGCCCATTGCTAGAATTAAGTAAGGGTATGGATAGGACTCTGTCAATCAATCAATACGAAATAAACATCACTTTTATTCTGTGGTCTCCAACAAGACATGGCTCTAGTGAGATGAGGTTTCTTATTTTTATTCTTTATGATCTTCATTCATTCCTTTAAATACATTGTTTTCCAAAAGTTTGTCTTTTCGTTGTAGACAGCGTTGCTTAAGTTTAACATGTTAGGGAGCCCTCTAGTGGACAAACGAGTTCATCGCGCTACCCAGCGACTGAGGCCTCAAAACCACTATACTTCACATACTGAAATTCTGGTTTGGCAGAAAACTTGAAATGTAGAATTAGCATCCATAATAATGTCTGCTTGTTTGTATTTATGTGGAGACAGGAGATTGATTCTGGGTATTGGCCTCTAGTGATCTCCACCTTATCTCTTGCCTGGGTCTTTTTACCGCGCATGAATTGCCTTAGCTCAGCTCCACTGGCTAGCCGGTGAGTTTCTCGGATCTCAGTACTGGGATCACAAACCGGACCTCCACATCTGGCTTCCGTGTGGGTATTGAGAATCTGAACTCGGGTCTTCATGCTTGTCGGAGAAGCCCTCTTCCAAGCTAATAATTGCCCAGCCCCGAGAGTGGCTATGAATCATTGCTCTTGGAAGAAGAATTTGAATTTGGAGGCGCAAAACATGAAAGTCTTTTACCGTGTTCACTAAGTTCATAGATCGCATTCGCCGGGGAAAGGAGGCTCCAGGGTTCAGAACCCATTCCTGCTTCCCGTGTATGTTCCCAGTACATGCCTAGGACAAGGGCAGTATTCGTGTGACAGAGAAGGGGAACGCTGACGCTAGCAGAGGTGCCCTGGGCATCGGTCACCAGCTATATGGGACATGGCATCACACTTATGTGTCCACGGGCTTGCTGCTGCCATGGCAATCAATAAAGACATTTTTCTACAGTCTCAACATTACCCTCGCATGAACAGAGAACTAAAGGCACGTGAGGGCAGTATTCAGGTTATGTCTTCAAGTCAATTTAACAGTATTAACTGGTCAATTCTGGTTTTAAAAGGCAACAAAAAACATCTTAGCTGAGCAGCAATGCTGACCTTTGGAAACAAGTTCTTACCAACCATTGATTGCCATTTTTAACGCGTCAACACACTACTCTGTCAAATACATCACATTGATACACACACAAAACACGTTATGGAGGAAGCAGGGAACGGGAAAAGGATGCTGGCAACTCAAATCCCTTAGGGCGACTAATTAGTGTGATTAATACTTTATAGGGCAGCATCGACACGGTAAGTTTCTTTTTTAAGATTTACATTTGTTTCTCTGTGCATGTACATGCTGCATGGGTGCAGAGGCGGAAGAAGAGCCGGTGGGGCACATGACCTGAACTCTGGTCCTCTTAGAGAGCAGCAAGTGTTCTCAGCCACCAAGCCATCGCTGTAATTCCCCGATGTAGCAAGTTTCTGTAACTCTTTAAATTAAATTAGCTCATCTCACATAGAAAAATGCCATGGGATGTTCTAGGACAACTGTTTCAATGGATTTTTATTTTCTAATTTTAAGTTTACTTCTAATTAACTTGTAGTTGTGCATCCTTCTGGGGTACAGTGTGGCATTTTACCATATATTTATGCTGTGCAATGATTAATTCAGGTGAGTAGGCATACCTCATTATCTCAAATATTTATCATTCCTTTGTTGTTTTCTCTGCTAGCTTAGTCTATTTTAATCCCACCAATCAAGAAGCAGAGGCAGGTGGGTTTCTGTGAGTTTGAGGCCACCCTCTTCTACATAGAAAATTTCAGGCCAAACAGGGCTATATAATGAGACATTGTCGCAAACAAAATAAATAGAATTTTTAAAAAAGAGTAATTATTTCTCCCGTCCAGATCTACCCCGAGCCCATTAGCCACCATCCACCCATTCTTAGTATCTTTCCCAGTCTCTGGTAACTGGTAACTATTTTCCACTCTTTACTAGGAAATTAATTTGGGGGCCGAGGATGTAGTTCTGTGGTAGAAGTCTCGCAGGCTTAAGGCTCTAGAGTGCGGAGTTCAATCTGTACTGTGAGCCATACTTTTCAAAAGCTTCCCATGGAAGTGAGAACTCGCAGTTTTTTCGTAGCACCTAATTTACTTAACCTGATGTCCTCTAGGTTCATCTATGCCGCCGGGATACTTCCCACTCAGTTGTGAAATTGTACCACAAGCTCTTTATAGTTATCAGCTGATGGGTTCTTGCATTGTTTCCACACCTTGGCTTTTGCGGGTAGGGCTGCAATAAATACGAGAATGCAGATGTCTCTCGGACATGCTGATTTCAGTTTTCTTAGCAGTATACATCAGAGTGGAATTGTAGGATCATATGGCCGCTCTATTTCTGGCCCTTTGAGAAGCTTTCATATTGTCTCCATGATGCATATACTGATTTAGAGTCTCACCAATCATGGAAGAATGGATGAGAGATCCCCCTCTCTTTATGTCCATGACAGCCTTTTATGATAACCACTTAGCTGGGTTGATTTATAATTTCTTGACTACTGATGGTTAGCTTCCTCTCTTTCACCCTGGAGACTGAACACAAAGCCTTGCTCTTTTCATATATACATTACTCATTTGTGTGTCTTTGAGAATTATATACTTACATCGCTTACCCACTTTAAAATGAATCCTTTTTGCTGCACACACATGCACACACACATGCACACAAACACCAGCACTCACACACACACGTCCGCACATTGCACACACACGCGCATTCACACGCACACACATGCACTCACACATGCACACACGTGCACTCACATATGCACACACGTGCACTCACACACACGTCCACACACGTTCACTCACACATGCACACATGTGCACACACATACACACATGCATGCATGAGAACAGGCTGTCGCTGTGTCTCATGCTACCCTGCAGTTTTCCTCCAATCTGTCTTACAGCAGGATGCTTTATTCCCATCCATCTCCCAGTTTGCTAATCTTATCTCCTGTCTCTCATAGGCTGTTAAACCTGTCAATCAGCCCCATAATTTCAGTTATTGTAATTTCTATACTTGACATTTTTACTTGGTTCCTTTTAATAAATTTCAATTTTCTCCCTTCTTAAAAGCCATAATTATACTTGCTATAAATACTAATTTTATAATTATCTCAATTACATTGTTGCTTATTAAATCACCCAGTACAGTTTAAAATGTTTTTATATAACTGTCTGGAAAGAGACTACTTTGAGAAAGTTTCTCTTTTACATAGAATCAGCTCACAAACTCCCCTTGCCTGGAATCCTGTGTATGAATTTGCATGGAAGTAGGATTTGTTATCTATATAAATAATAAAACACAATTAACTTACCTTTAGTATAGAATTATTTCAGATAATATAAAAATGAAGCATTAGTTATGTCACTTTTGAAAATTTTTAAAACTGAAGCTTTGCAATATGTTAATTTAACCAGTAAACTGCTGGGTTATTTGTCGAATTGGTGGTATCGATTAGATAATTTGCATCAGAGGAGAAAAGTTACTGCTCTTGATCAGTAGAAGGAAAATAGACTTCTTTAGAAAATTTAAGGAAGGTAAAATAGGTTGGCACTACCTCACACAGAAGTAATTTAAATCAGAAGTTAGCAGAATAGTAAGGAAAAATGAAAATATATCAAGTTCACACTCTAGACCTGCTAATTCCAAAAAGATTTACACACTCCCTGGACCAGTTTTTGTGACAGGCTATGAGTGACTGCCTCACACACGGCTACAGGAGTCTTGGAGGTCACTGAAACTTTGGGTCCCACCCCTGTTTCTCTGATAATACTAAGAAGAAACAGAATACATCATACATCAGACCCTGGGTGGAGACACCACAACCTGACTTGTTCCAAAGATTAGAACACTTCATTCTGTTGTCTCCTTCCTCGGGCTAATCCAGTAGAGCTTACCATCAGCCGTCCAACCAGAAGACACACCTCAAGGAGCCTGTGAAGAAGCTGGGAGGAGCAATTATTCGCTAACAAGAGAATGCATTTATTGTCCTCCAAACTTTGCCCCTGTTGCTTGCAGAGTCACCACCCTGCTGTCCTGAAATGTCTGCTTGCTCTTCTTTCTTTCTTAACCATGCTTTTCTTAACACTTGGGTTTCCCCCACCCAGCTCTGCAGGTTCTCCACCCCCTGCTTTTCACCATAGAGCTGCTTACAAAAGGACATAGCTTCCTCTCTTCAGTGTGTGTGCCTGTCTCCCTCCTGCCCTTCTCTGGGGTTTGTTTGTTTTTGAGACAGGGTCTCACTGTGTAGTCCTGGCTGGCCTTGAACTCACGGAAATCTATTTGTCTCTGCCTCCTGAGTGCTGTAATTGAAGGCATTCATCACCACATCCAATGTTCCTTTTCTCTTAAATCCAAGAAAAAAATTCTTTGAGTTTCTTTCTGAATTGGATTTTAAATTCTTTCATTGAGAAGACTAGGAAAGCAAAGAGAGGAGCCTAATTTCCCTGGTGACAAGACACGAGGCACACGAGGCACAGAAAGTGCCAAAAATCAGTCAGTGGTGGAAACAAGACCCTGGGCTCAGCAGTGGAGCTCCAGAGTCAGCAGCAACAACGGAAGTGCTTCCCCAGTAGTGGAGCAAGGGAGTGATGGACACCAAGAAAACCACGGAACCTGACCAGATAAAGCTCACGGTGTAAGCTAGCAAGGAAAGTGCACCCTTTTCAGTTGCAACAGCAATACCCCACATTAATAACAAAGAAACCCAAATGGGGGAAGGTTGGGGTGATGTGGATGAAATCAATGATGAGAAAGCAGAGGCCAGAGAAGAAAGCAACCCCTAAAGGGGCGACCCAGGCACCTGAGAAAGTGTGCCGCCTACTTAGCCTCGCGCACCGAGCTGCACGGGGACCATGCCGCTAAATACTTCAGCTAAAATGAGCTGCCATGCTCCAAAGTCCACAGCTCTTATTTAATCTTAATAATCCAGTCATCAGGAATATATAAAGCCAAAAGTAAAACCCACCGACATCTTCTCTTTTTCTACCTGTCAGCATGTGTGTCTTCAGGGATGGCCACAGAGTTCGTTCTAAAGATGTCCGGTGCAGGCTGGCTTACTGTGGGTAGGGAACTGCTCTTGGACGGCGCTCTGTAGTACTCTGTGCTTATAAACAACAGTATATGATGAGGACACACACACACACACACACATATATACATGCACACATACGCAGGCACACACTCCTTTTGTATTGGATTGCTATTTCTAACACCTTATTAACAAGAGAATGGCGTAAAATGCATCTAGCTATGTAACTATACTTAGAAAAAGAAGTACACGTTTTAATTTTTTAATTGATTACCAATGATGAAGAGGAAACTATAGCGGGAGAAAGGCAAAGCATTTTCCCTCCCAAATATACTATTTTCTTGTAAATTTAGCTTTGCAAAAATGGATGTTTTACATTCTTACCCTTTATCATGTTTGCATTATAAAAGTTTTTTTTAAAGCACTTCAGAGATTTGCTTCTATTACTTTAAATTATGTGGGGTGTGTGTGCAGGTGCATCTGGGTGCTTGAGCTTGAGTGCAGGAGTCTGGGGAGAGCAGAAGTCTTGGACTCCCTGGACCGGGAGTCACAGTGAGCTGTGGCACTCCTGAACTGAATGCTGGGAACTCAGGTTCCCTGGGAGAGCAGCTCTTAACTGCAGAGCCGTCACTCCAGTCCCTTTGAAAGCATTTTCAGAAGTCCTAGAAAGGATGACTGACTCAGTCGTGTTGAATTCCCAACTACTTATAAATGCTGAGTCTGGGGGAAAGAGGATGAAAACCTTGTCCTTCCTGCAAACCGGGTGACCACAAAGAGTCCAAGGGCCACGTCCCAGGGTGTAGGTGTTAACACCAGTTGCATTAGGACACCGTGAATACCAGCGTATGGTAACACCAATGGGTTGAAACAGTGTCAATATATTCTTATCGGTGAGTTCAAAATGATTCTAAGAAATAGAACCAAGATGTCATTGATCGCCTTGGAAGGATGTGGAACTACTTTGGACATTGATAAACAAATGGAAAATCAATAATTGATCCCATATTTCTAATACAAATTATAACTCGGAGTCATTAGTTATTAGACAGGCAGATTTTCTTTACAGAAAGATTTCAGACAGAATAGGAAGAAGAGGTGATGGTTAGGATGTCATTATTTTTAAACACTGAGGAATTAAAGTGTCTGGACATTGATGGCTCATAACATCACAAGAGACATCAGATATATGGAAGTCTACTAGGCAACTTAGCTGTGATTCCCAGCTTCATGGGCCCCTGCATGGGATGATTCAGATTTCAGTTCCCATGCCCCACGCCCTTAGAGTTTTTATCACTGCTTTCTATCTTGTGTGTGTCCTAGTCAGCGAGAGACGTACAGGTTTTAAAAGCATCGAATTCTAAGCCCTACCCTTGAGCCTACAATTCAATAGGCAGTCAATGAGGACTTGCTTTTATAAAAGTCCAAATACTTATAATGCATCATCAGGAATAGGAGCCACCAACATCCCTGTCATTGTCCCCAACACCTTATTATGAGTGTCCTGTGTGGCGCTGCAGCCAGGCGAATCCTTGGGACCCTTTGGAGGAATCTGTCAAGAGACTGATCTCCTCACTCCCTCCTTCACCTTAGTGCTGGCACCTTCAATTTCACCATCCAGTGAGAAGCACTTAGGTTTTTATTGTCAAAAATGACTAATTAAAGATGGGAAGGGAAATACACAGCCAACGTGATCCCATTTTTCTTTCCCTGTAGCCCCACTACTAAATGATCACGGTCTTCGTTCCCACTGAGATCAAATGTGACCTCGGAATCCTTCTCACTCCAGTGCTCTGGGCTCTCAGGACCAGTTAATTATTGTTGATACACAAATCAAAAGCAATTTGTCATCCACGGTCCTGGCACTGCCATCACCCCTGTGTACTTCAAGTAGGCAGAAAAATATGATGTGTTTGCACCAGCTGCTCAACACACACCAAGGTCTGTGGGTGGAAGGTGACGATAAAGCGAGAGCTTAGAGCCATAAAGGCTGATGAGGCATTTATTTAACAAGGATCCCATGTGTATGTGTGTTCTGTGTACATGTGTGTGAATGTGTGTGTGTGTGCCCTGGGTATCTTTTAATCAGGTTCCCTCTCATTTTTGATTCAGGGTTTCTCACTGATTCAGCCAACTAGCAGACCAGTGAACCCAGAGAATCTCTTGTCTCTGTCTCCCCAGCACGGGATTTATGGGCATGGCCACCATGCCAACCTTTCAACATGGGTTCTGGAGATTGAACTTGGATCTTCATGCTTGCATTGAAAACACTTTACCTGCTTACCCCAGCCTTCATCAGTAACTTGAGAGTTCACCCATGTCCCAGGGAGCCCTGAGAGTAGCCCAGGCAGAGTGGGTAAAGACGACCCTACTTTCACGAGGCTTTCTGTTCCACACTGCTTGGAGGAGCCTCTATAATGGGTCAGCATAGTGCCTTACTCAGGAGTACTGTTGCCGTGACGAACACCATGACCAACAAGCAAGTTTGGGAGGAAAAGGTTTATTTGGCTCACACTTCCACATCACTGTTCATCACTGAAGGCAGTCAGGTCGGGAACTCAAACAGGGCAGGAAGCTGGAGACAGGAGCTGATGCAGAGGCCATGGAGGGTGTGGCTTATAGGTTTTCTCATTATGGATTGCTCAACCTACTTTCTTATAGAACACAGGACCACGAGCCCAGGGGTGGAACCACCTATAATGGGCTGAACCCTCCCCCACTGGTCATTAATTAAGAAAATGCTCTACAGGCTAGCAAACAATTAACTTAATTGAGGCTCTCTCCTCTCTGATGATTCTAACTTGAGTCAAGCTGACATAAAACTAGCCAATGCACAGAGTCTGGTGATTTCAGCTGAGGACAAGGACAAAGCATCATTCCCTTCCAGGACACACACAAAGTCACTGTTTTCCGAGGAACCCTCCTTCCCTTCTTCAGAACCAGATGCAGCCTGTGCTGTAGGCCCAGAAGCCGCCCATCAGCCTTAGTAGCATTTTGTGTCATGGCAACAACCTCCCCCTCCCCCGATACAGTCTCACACTATTTGTGAATTGATTCTTCAACTGAGCTTGTTAATTTGCACAATTTGGTTTTATTCTCCTGTTTGTTACATCGCCAATGCCACTGAAAAGGATCAATGATCCCAGCATTGTTCACTGAGCTGGGAAATCAGAGCTGGCAATAGCAGTGTGGATTCCACAGCTCAGACAGATGGGACAAACCCGAGACCAGCCCTGGGTCCAGTGAGTCTGGATGGACAAGGGGAAAAACTGAACAGAAAATCTTTCTTCATCTTCTGTCAGGCCCCTGGTTGGTGAACATTTCTCCAGAAGAGGAATCAAGTTTTTGACATTCTCACGACATTTTTTTTAAAAAAGAAAATCTAATCACTTAAAGTATATAATATTTTTTGTAAAAATCACATGCATACATGTGTGTACACACGTGTGGATTCATGTATATGTGAACGCAGATGTAGGCCAGAGGCCAGCCTCGGGTGTTGTTCCACAAGAGCTGTCCACAGTATTTTCTTGTGCCAGCTTTTGCTGGAACCACAGGCTCACGCACTTGGCTCAGTTGGCTGGCTAGTGAGCCCCAGGGATCTGTCTTCCACCATTGAGTGCCAGGATTACAAGTGTGCCCAGCCTTTTACAAGGTTGCTGGAAATCAAACTTAGGTCCTTGTGCTTACATGAAGCCACCTCCCCAGCCCCTGTCTATTATTTTTTAAACAGCAAATCAGTACATTCTGAAATGAGGCCCACCGTCAGGAGACGAGCTGAAGTACACACTCCCCATGGAGAGCTGTATAAACTCAGATGAGCACAGAAGTCAGCCTAAAGTCGTGACAAAGTCCTTTGAGAGCACTCAGAATAAGCTGCGGGTTAAGTTCCCATGTCAAGAAGCTGTTGGATGTTGCATCATATTTGAAGTATGATCTGTGGAAATGCTATCATTGTGCTCACTGCTGGTGAGTTTCCACAGCTGGACAAAACCACGGGCACTAAAAATGCTACAAAGGAGAAGCACCGATGGCTCCCTCCCTCTTTATTGTTGAAAGCACATGAGCTAAGATGGGCATCAGCTAAACAATTGATCCATGTGTCATCAGAGAATTAGAAACACTGGGTGGGAGTGGAAATGGGTGTTGCCGCCCCCAGATGGGTTTGCTAAGAAGATGCTGGAAGGATTCAGGAGACAGCGTAGCAACAGAGTGCCAGTTCTACATGGTAGTTGTGTCCGTAAAGAGCAGGGAGTCCACAGAAACATCCCTGATCCTGACAGTGCTCAGAGAAACTGTGGCATTTTCCATGTGACAGTTTGGTGGTCACACAACGTGTGTCCCACATACTGAATGAAGAAATAAATTCTGTTTCTGAGGAACACATGCCCTTGGTGAAGACATTTCAACTCCCGCTTCTAATAGTCAAAGTGAGATACCCCAGTGAAAAATTCAGCTTTGAGAACGGTTTGAATTTCTTCTTGTGTGTGTGGAGGGAAAGTCAGAATTTTTAAATTTTAGAAATTATGTCAAGGGGGCTGGAGGCAAGTCAGTGGGTAGAATACTAGCCTAGCATGTGTTATATTTGCCTAGAACCCCTAGGTTTGATGGCCAGCACACACAAATTGGGTGTGGTGACACAAACCCATAATCCCAGCCACAAGGAGGTGGATACAGGAAGGCCAGAAGTTGAAGGTCATCTTTGTCTACTGAGAGAATTCAAGGGCACCCTAGGGTACATCTGAAATTCATTCTCAAAAACAAACATTTTTTAATGTAAGAACAAGCAGGCCCTGTGGGAAGAGTACTGAAGAAGTGACATGAGGGAGAGGTGATAGAAAGAGGGAAAGGGGTTTAATTGGGGAGCAAATAAGGAAGTTAATACAAAAGAGGGGAAGGAGAAGGTCAAATAACACTAGGATGTTTGAAAAATCCATAAGAAATTATAAGATTTTATATTTACTTATAGCTATACATAATGCAAATAAGTACATGTGTAAATATCTATTTAAGTCATGCCATAGGTGGTAATGTTCCCCCAAAGAGTCATAGACCAGAGTGTGTAGCAAAAACACTACCAGGTGTGAAAAAGAACCTTTCAAGTTGTTGGTCAGGAGAGTTCAGGCGCTCCCAAAACAATAGAGGCTATGACTGTCTCCCTTGGTTGCCTCCCAGAACTTGAAAGCGTGACCCTGTTGCTGAAGACACCACACACTTCAGACACAGAACTTCGAGCTGCATCTAGCCCAGAAGCCTCCTCCCTGGCGACTAGCTTTCACCACACGGGAAGATGCTGTGCAAGCAAAGGAGAGAAACAATGAATAGTCCCACTGAGCTGTGATGGCTGTGAGTTCCAACAGAGACCAGCGGGGCAGTCACAACGTGGTGGTAACCAACAGCTGTCTCATGGGACCACGGCCTATCAAACAGGAGCAGACTCACACCTGGCCCTGGAACGTAGCTTACTCCCTATGGCTAGTGAGGTTGTGGATCTCAGAGTAGAAGTTATCACTGCCACTTTACTAAACAAGTATAATTCTTAACTCTATTCTAAATCCTGATCCCTATGCCCAACAGACAAGTCCTTCTCACCCTCATGGAAGAAACTTCTCTTTGCAGCCAACAAAAACCAACAAACTGTGGGGTGCCCAACCCCAGCTGATGGATCTACAGTGCAATCCCCATTCTTTTTTTCCTATTTCTTTTTTATTCCTGTTTCTTTTTTAATTGATTTTTGTTGAGCTCTACATTTTTCTCTGCTCCCCTTCCTTCCACTCCCCTCCCTTTCAACCATTTCCCATGGTCCCCATGCTCCCAATTTACTCAGGAGATCTTGTCTTTTTCTACTTCCCTTGTAGATTAGATCTATGTATGTCTCTCTTAGTGTCCTCATTGTTGTCTAGGTTCTCTGGGATTGTGATTTGTGGGCTGGTTTTCTTTGCTTTATGTACCACTTATGAGTGAGTACATGTGATAATTGTCTTTCTGGGTCTGGGTTACCTCACTCAAAATGATATTTTCTAGATTCATCCATTTGCTTACAAATTTTAAGATGTCATTATTTTTTCTGCTGTGTAGTACTCCATTGTGTAAATGTACCACATTTTTCTTATCCATTCTTCAGTCGAGGGGCATTTAGGTTCTGGCTATGACAAACAATGCTGCTATGAACATAGTTGAGCATATATCCTTGAGGCACGGTTGAGCATCCTTTGGATATGTACCCAAAAGTGGTATTACTGGATCTTGAGGAAGATTGTTTCCTAATTTTCTGAGAAATCACCACATCCAAAGGGGTTGTACCAGCTTTCACTCCCACCAGCAGTGCAGGAGTGTACCCTTTTCCCTACAATCCCTCCAGCATAAGTTCTCATCAGTGTTTTTGATCTTGACCGTTTTACAGGTTTAAGATGGAATCTCAGAGTTGTTTTGATTTGCATTTCTCTCATGACTAAAGATGTTGAGCATTTCCTTATGTGTCTTTCAGTCATTTTAGATTTCTCTGTTTAGAGTTCTCTGTTTAGGTCTGTATTCCATTTTTTATTGGATTATTTGTTCTTTTGATAAGCAATTTCTTGAGTTCTTTGATATTTTGGAGATCAGACCTCTGTCTGATGTGGGGCAACCCCTATTCTGAAGGCTAAGGGAACATCATGGACGTGCCAGATAGTAAAAGCCAGAGGGACAGGACATCTGCTTTGAGGCTGTGTTTCCTTGACACCTGTGAAACCTCATCAATATGAAGACCTAAACAAGACCCGAACCACAAGGACGCAGTAGACGTGCTTGATGTGGAAGGGTGGAATCTTTCAGGACCCCATGCTTAAATGAAGAATACAGGCAATTAATGATTGTTGAAAGAGAGAGAATTGGTCTGCCCCAGGGATCAGCTCTGTGGTGGCTTGATTGAATAAGAATGACTCCCAAAGACTCATATTTGAATCCTTATGGAGTGGCATTAGGAGGTGTCACCTTGTTGGAGTAGGTGTGGCCTTGTTGGAGAAATTGGGTCACTAGGGGTGGGCTTTGGAGTTTCAAATGCCCAAGCCAAGTCCAGCCGCTGCTATCTGTCTCTTCCTGCTGCCTGCTGAACCAAATGGAGAGCTCTCAGCTCCCCTTCAGCACCACGTCTGTCTCCACACTCCTCCACTGTGACAATAAAGACCTAAACCTCTGAACTTCAACAATTAAACAGCCCCAATGAAATGTTTTCCTTCATAAGAGTTGCTGTGGTCATGGCATGGTCACGCTTCTTCACACAAAAGAATCTCTAAACAGTTCTTCAGTTAGCTTAACCAATACTAAATTTTGATCCCTGAAAACATATACATCCATGCAACACTAAGCAGGCTCAGTAGGTTGTATGTAGTTCATTTTCTTTTTTTACTCTTTACTCTTTGGGGAACCTGCTACCCAGCTCCCACATAATCACATGGATATTTATTCTTTCTTGTGAATGCCCAGCCTTAGCTTGGCTTATTTCTAGCCAGTTTTTCTTTTGTCTCTTGGCTTTTGTTTTTCTCTATTTCTGTATACCTTTTCTTCTTTTTCTGTGCCTGGTTGTGTGGCTGGGTAGCTGGCCCCTAGCATCCTTCTCTCCTCTTTTTTTGTTCCTCCCGTTCTCTTTTTCTCCTTCTATTTATTTTCTCTGCCTGGAAGCCCTGCCTGTCTCTCTCCTGCCTAGTTATTGGCTGTTGAGCTCTTTATTAGATCAATTAGGTCTTTTATACAAAGTAACACCGCTTTCCAGAGCTAAACAAACACAACACTACTGCTTAGCGTCTTAGCTGGGGTCATCCTTGTGGATTCCTGAGAATTTCCCTGGTACCAGGTTTCATACTAGCCACATAATGACTCACAGAATTAAGCTATCTCCTTCCTATTTTTTTTTTATTTTCGAGACAGGGTTTCTCTGTAGTTTTTGGTGCCTGTCCTGGAACTAGCTCTTGTATACCAGGCTGGCCTCAAACTCACGGAGATCCGCCTGCCTCTGCCTCCCAAGTATTGGGATTAAAGGCATGTGCCACCACCACCCAGCACTATCTCCTTCCTTGCTCTCCCTCTCTGTCCTTCCTCCATCTCAACCATCCCATTCCCATGTGTTTTCCTCCTCCCTCCCCCTTTCCTGTACCCTTCCCATTATGTCCTCCCTTCCCTAGCCCCTGGCGTGGGAAGTCCTTCTGTCTATGTGTTGCTTTTATTGGTTAATGAATAAAGAAACTGCTTTGACCTGTGATAGGGCTTCTCTGACTTTCACACATATGGTCATTTATTCATTCAAAAGATATTTGCCCGAAGCAAGAGCATGCTGCTTTCGTTTGGAGAACAGCCAGTGTGTCCGAAGCTGATGTCTGATACAGAAAGTGAGGGGAGAGTTAGCAGAGACACAGCTCTACAAGATGTAGTAAGGAACTTAGAACAGTTCCGAGGAGGGTGGGAAAGAGCCAGTGATATTAACTTCCGAGGAGGAACACTCTACTCACAGAGCTCCTGGCTCATGTGTATGCCCGTTCACGTGACTGTGACCACCACCGAAAGGCTACCGTAAACTGGTGGCCACAGTAGAGTGTGATTTCTCCTGTGAATATCTGTGGGGTCTTTGGTCTAAACAAGGAGACCTGAAGAATGACTTTCTTACAACTTCAGGACTTCCCAGCAAGGAAATATCTTTTCTTTCCTGGACGCTTAAAGTTCATCTTACATATGTTAAGTTGTGAGCATAGGCCCCAGCCCTTCTCATCCATCCCAGCCCCCAGACCTGGTCTGGACTCCAAATCCCAGCAGGCCAGGTCCTGACCCCTCCATGGGGGTGGGGTCAGGACCACTCCCCAGGGTATTTAAGTGATCTTCCAAAAGAGAAACACGTGGTCCCTTTTCCTTTCTCCTGGTGGTTGCATTTGCTTGGCTTCCCAGTTCCCCCTCAGGACCACCAGAGAGCGCAGAATTTCCATTAAACCTGGCTATTTCTTAATTTGACTTGTTTTGATTCGGCTTGATTGGGAATTTTGCATCGGCGGAGAGCTCGCGTTAGGAAATAGTCCTAACAGCATGTGTTTTTATATGTGGGCTCACGTGTGTGCACACATGTGTGCGTGTGGAGGACTGAGGTTGATGTCAGATGTCATCCTGAAATGAAGATCTCTCTGCTTTGTTTATTGAGGAAGACTCTCATAACAACTGAACCCAGAGTGTGTCTGTCCATCAACCAGCGAGCCAGCTGGTCCCAGGGTTCCTGCCTCCGTCCCGCCTAGTGCTGAGTTGATAGGTGGCTGTTGGCTACTGGGTCCATCCAGATCTGACCTGGGGATCCCTGGGGAGTGCTCAGGCTGAGACACTTCAGTATCTGCCCCATCGCTCTCACAGGCAGGCTCATCAGGAGCTCGCTGAACCTCGCCTCTTGTCCTGATGACGCCCACCATTAGAGGGGCCCTGGATGAGGCAAGGGTGTCAGAGTTGGGTTATCTTGAGATCTGGTGTGCAGGGAAGATGGATGGGAGCAGGTTTTTTGAGTTATGGTGGCAAATACGTGCTGCACCTGCTACCTGTGAGAGCCCTCTGCGTACGGCCCACTCACTGGGCGTCTTTCTCCTCAGTAGAGGCGGTCTGGGACCCACGCCTGGCCTGCAGCATGATTCTGACCTCGGGTCACCTGGGAACCACAGTTCCCACGGATAGGATGGATATTAACGGTTTCGTTCAAGCACTCTGCTGAAGAATCCGGGGTAATTTAGATGTAGAAATGGAAGGAGATTGCTCTTTTTCCTCCCTAATAAAGCAAGTCTCCTTTTAGGAAGTTGGTATTATACACAAAAGCTCTTTCTTCAGAAACATTTATGAGTGTAACCCAGGCCATCAGGATGCTTGCAGACCAGCAGAAGCATTGTTTTCTTTGTATAAAAACTTGAAGTTTTAATAGACTTTGGGGGAAATTGGTGAATAATGAAATGCTGAAATACTCTAAACTGTTTTTCTAGTGGGAAATAAATGGCACTCTGGAGGGCTGGATAAATCATTATGGCTAACAAAGTTCCCCGGTGCTGCCTCTAGTGAATTTGTACCAAGAAGATTGGATTTGTATAGATTTACACAAACAAGGTCAGTCTATAGAAAGGGAAGCTGTTTCGCCAGCATTTGGGCAACACAAATGTAGACTATTCATCATAGAACCACACCTGCCGCATGCCCTCCGTAGCTCTCCCGTGAGATGGGAGGACGGATAGCCCACGTACACAGCAGTATTTATTACCCCAGGAGACGGTGCTGCCAGAGTCATCCCTGGGCCCTTGACTGACAGTCTGTGCCTCGGTCATTGTAGGGACTTGGCTCTATTTCTTACACAAAGGTAAGACATTTATCTAATTTTAATTTTAATTTTTCATTCCTATGTTGAATTATTTATATGTAACTTCAATTGTTTCTATATGTGTGCTTCTTTATGAAGTCTCCATCTCTGTCTTCACCTGTTTCTTCCAGATGGCTTTTGTTTTCTTTATTGAATTTCAAAACTCTTTGCATATCGAAAGTATCAGATTTTTTTTCTCTTATACCATGTATTGTCCCCAGGATGTGGTTTACGTTTTGACTTTTTTTTTTTTACCTTTTTTTTCCTTGTTTATTTATTTAAAGAATTTCCACTTTCTCCCCTCCTCCCAACACCCTCCCGCTCCCCCCACTCCCTCTCCTCCTCCCTCACCATTCCCAAGAGCAGTCAGGGTTTCCTGCCCTGTGGGAAGTCCAAGTTCCTCCCCCCTCCCTTCAGGTCCAGGAAGGTGAGCATCCAAACAGACCAAGATCCCAAAAAGCCAGTCCATGCAGATGAAACAAGACCCAGTGCCATTGTCAATGGCTTCTCAGTCAGCCCCCATGTCAGCCACATTCAGAGAATCCAGTTTGATCACATGCTCGTTCAGTCCCAGTCCGGCTGGCCTTGGTGAGCTCTCATTCGATCAGTCCCCTTGTATCAGTGGGTGAACGCACCCTTCGCGGTCCTGAATTCCTTTTTCATGTTCTCCTTCCTTCTGTTCTTCATTTGGACCTTGGGGGCTCAGTCCAGTGTTCCAATGTGGGTCTCCGTCTCTATCTCCATCCATTGTCGGATGAAGATTCCCTCTGGTTCTGCTTTCCTTGCTCACGATCTCCCTCCCTCTGCTTCTCATTTGGACCTAGGGAGTTAAGTCCAGTGTTCCAATATGTGTCTCTGTCTCTATCTCCATCCTTCGCCAGATGAAGGTTCTATGGTGACATGCAAAATATTCATCAGTATGGTTATGGGCCAAGGCCAGTTCAGGCACCCTCTCCTCTGCTGCCCAGGGAACAATCTGGGGACCTCTCCTTGGGCCTGGGAACCCCTCCAGAATCAAGTCTCTTGCAAACCCTAAAATGGCTCCCTTAGTTGAGATATAAACTTCCCTGCTCCCATAACCATCCTTCCTCCCTCCCCCCCATTCCCCCAAGCCATCCCCAATCCTCCCCCTCTCCCCTCTCCCTAACCATCTCCCCTTACTTCCAACCCCCCACCCCCCATGCACCCAAGGTTACCTGGCAATCTTGTCTACTTCTGATATCCAGGAGGATAACTATATGATTTTCTTCAGGTTAACATTCTTATTTAGCTTCTCTAAGATCATGAATTATAGACTCACAGACCTTTAACTATGGCTAGAATCCACTTATGAGTGAATACATGCCATATTCCTCTTTTTGGGTCTGGGTTACCTCATTCAGTAAAGCATTTTCTATTTCCATCCATTTGCATGCAAAATTCAAGATATCATTGTTTTTTACCGCTGAGTAAAACTCTAATGTGTGTATGTTCCACACCTTCTTTAACCATTCTTCTATTGAGGGGCACCTAGGTTGTTTCCATGTTCTGGCTATTACAAATAGTGCTGCTATAAACATAGTTGAACAAATGCTTTTGTAGTATGTTAGGGAATCTCTAGGGTATATTCCCAAGAGTGGAATTGCTGGGTCTTGAGGGAGGTTGACTCCCAGTTTCCTGAGAAACCGCCACACTGATTTCCACAGTGACTGCACAAGTTTGCATTCCCACCAACAATGGATGAGTGTTACCCTCACTCCACATCCTCTCCAGCATAGGCTATCATTGGTGTTTTTGAGTTTAGCTATTCTGACAGGTGTAAGATGGCATCTCAAAGTGGTTTTGATTTGCATTTCCCTGATCGCTAAGGAGGTTGAGCATGACCTTAAGTGTCTTTTGGCCATTCGAAGTCCATCTGTTGTGAATTCTCTGTTCAGTTCAGTACCCCATTTTTTAATTGGGTTAATTAGAGTTTTAGTGTCTAGTTTCTTGAGTTCTTTGTATATTTTGGAGATCAGACCTTTGTCTAATGAGGGGTTGGTGAAGAACTTCTCCCAGTCTGAAGGTAGCCTTTTTGTCTTACTGACAGTGTCCTTTGCTTTACAGAAGCTTCTCAGTTTCAGGAGGCCCCATTTATTTATTGATTCTCTTATTGTCTGTGCTACTGGGGTTCTACTTAGGAAGTGGTCTCCTGTGCCTATGTCTTGTAGACTACTTCCCACTTTCTCTTCTATCTGGTTTAAGGTGGTCAGATTAATGTTGAGGTCTTTAATCCATTTGGACTTGAGTTTTGTGCATGGTGATAGATATGGATCTACTTTCATTCTTCTACAGGTTGACATCCAGTTATGCCAGCACCATTTGTTAAAGATGCTTTCCTTCTTCCATTGTATACCTTCAGCTCCCTTGTTGAAAATTAGGTGTTCATAGGTTTGTGGGTTAATATCCGGGTCTTCTATTCGATTCCATAGGTCAACTTCTCTGTTCTTATTAATAGTAAATACTTTTAAAGGAAATGCTGAAGGAGAGGAAGTATAGTTCAAGCTAGGTGTTGAAGTTCAATAAAGGGTGGTCAAGGAAGGGCTTACTATGGGGGTGGTAGTCTTTTGGGGGAAATCCTGGGGGGCATGAGACTCAAACCAGTAGGTGTAAGGAAGATTCAGGCAGAGGAAGGGGGGCAAAGGCAGGAAGGGAGCTGAATGGTGTCTACTTCAGGAAGGGAGTGAACTGGAGAGATGGCAAGAAAGTGTTCACACTGAAGGAGCTGTGAGTAGAGTCCAAAAAAGGCTTGTCCTCTGAAGGGACTGGGACACTTCTGGGAGGTTCTGAGAAAAAGCCTTATCGTTGCTGCTATGAATCTTTACACTTTACACAGACGCTTGCTATGGTTTGAGTGTTTGTGCTTCCCCAAACTCCAGTGGTAAAATCCTAAGACCCAAGGGAATCCTGTCAGGAGACAGAGCCCTTCAGGACTGGCTGGCAGAGCCCTCAGTAACCACTGATGAGATCAGAGTCCTTGTAGAGAGGTCCCAGAGAGACCATGCATCCTTTCTCCTTCGGAAGGAACAGCAAAGAAACTTTATGCACAGAAGCAAAACTGGCCAGTATCTTCCAGTTTCCACAGACACAATGCCTTTGTTTATAAGCCGCCTAAATAACAATACTTTGCCACAGCATGCCACAGACTTAGTCCTTTTTCTTGGCAATATTGTAGTTCTTTGAACAAACAATTTAAAGGCGAAAATAGATTTTTTCCACTGTCTTCCTCCTCTCTGCTTTATTCCCATGGGTTTATGGGAAAGGTGAGCAATGTTGCCTGTTGTGATCAGACTACAATCATTCAGGATTGTTGGTAGGAGCTGCTGTGAAGACTTGGTCTGTTTTTCTCACCCAAGGGTTGACCTGAAACTTACAAACCCAAATGGTTCCAAGATGTTCTTCTGTTCTCTGATGTCCCTCTACTTCAGATAAAGAGAGCTTATTGAAATCCAAACATCAGATTTTATAGGCAGATGATGTCTAACACCCATTGGACAAGGAGATTCACTCTTTCCTATCCATAACTAATCTGACTCTGTCAGAAGTACCTCGTTTCTCCATGTTTTGTCTTCTGCGACACATCACTCAGCCATATAACTCAGCCGGCCTCCAATCTCCAGGGTGCACTGGCCTCTGCCCTCTCCTTCGCTCCACTTGCTAATGACTTGCACCTGCTGTCTGGATGATGAAAGCCTCTTCTAGAGACACAGGCAGGCTCTATGGCACTGATCTTTTCTTTATCATGTACCCTGGTTTTATGATCCTACCCTCTTTCTGCGGAGGAACTGATGGGCATGGTAGATGTTATCCATACAGATGCCTGCTCCCTCAAGGAGACACTTCCTGACGTGTTCCTAGCTGGAATTTCCCAGGTTGAATGCTGGCTTCCTGCTTTTATCATCTTCCATTTGGTGGCCTGAAACTAACCCTTTCTTGATGCTTTAGCCACAGGTTCAGTAAGTTCCCTTTCTCTTCCACTTCACTAGAAGAGGTACATGGGCCAAGCTGACGTTATTCTAAGCCAAAACCACACCCATAGTTTTGAATGGTCTTTTTGAATTAGGCATGAAGAATTAGCATTTGTTTTCTAAGTTTCACTTTCCTGTAGGTTAGAAAAGCTGTTCATAGGAAAAGTATGTAGGTGGGTAATTATTTTATATATTTCTTTGCCAAACCTCCCAGTAAACCCTGCGATAAGAAAGCCTTTTAAATCATAAGTACATACATGCGCAGAACTGTGGCATCAAAAAGAATCACAATGAAAAAGCAACCTGTGGACACAGATGACGAGAGCCACAGGTAAACCAAATGTGCACACAAGATTCCCTTCCAAGGTTATTGTCACAAATCTTTCGGTGCTTAAAATTGAAAGCATGTTTTTAGATTTATCTTTCTTTTCTTGTTCCTTTTCTTTGGGATGATAGCAAAAAGAAATAAGAATGCTTTTATTTTCTGGCATGGAAATGTCTGAGATGCAGGTCAGAAATAGAAGGGTTCAGACACACCTGGAAAGGGGAACAATTGAATGTGATGAGAACTTTAAGTTCAACATAAAAATGAATTATATGAATAAATATCCAGAGGTACCTATCTGTAGC
The DNA here is from genome assembly GCF_982192425.1 of Myodes glareolus. NCBI lineage: Eukaryota > Metazoa > Chordata > Mammalia > Rodentia > Cricetidae > Myodes > Myodes glareolus. The sequence continues at coordinate 2,941,326 of NC_142032.1, read as the reverse complement.
AAGGAAAACAAGTCTCATAACCCAAGACATGGCACAAAAGACATCTCGCCTCCTTAAGAGGGCCATTGCTGCCACATGCAGGGAGCTCTTGAGGAAGCCTTTGCTTGGGGTGGGAATGAATGTGAGGCTGTGGGAGAGAATACCTAGCGAGAAGAAATATTGCCATGGACTTTATTTTAGCTTACCACATGATCATTCAACAAAGACAAATTCTCGGCTCATTTTGTGGATAAACTACTACACCCTTGAATTTTGGAAGGCTTCCCACATATTTTCCACAGTGATTCCCCTGTGAGAAAGACAATAACACGTGATTGTGTCATGGTAACAAAGGCAAATTTCAAGCAAGACTCATTATTAAAGCTGTATGTATTTTATCTGATCAAAATAAAGCTGAAAATATGATATTTGTCTTGAATTTATGGTCCTGAAATTCTGAACTTTACGTATACCTGCCAGGAAGCGTGTCTCAAAAGTGTTCATAATAGAGGCAGGGGTGACAGCTCATAACTCAGACTTTTGCTATGCAAGCATGAGAACTTGAGCCAGATCCTCAGAACCCAAGTAAAATGCCAGGTGGACACGGTAACACACCTGCAGTTCTAGCCTTGGAGTGGAGAGACAAGGGAATTCCTACAGCGAGCTAGATAGTAAGGCTTAGTCATAGTGCTAAACTCTGGGTCTGATTGAGAGTCCTTGCTTTTTTGAGTAAGGTGGAAGAGCAATTGAGGATGATTCCTGACATCAACATTAGACCTTTATATGCATGTGCTAACACATACAAGTGTACCCACACACATTTATGCTAACACACATGCATATGTTGACAGAGGTTTCTGTCCTACGCAGTCCCAAAGAAACACACAGAGGCCTACATTAATTATAAACTGGTTGGCCTATTAGCTCAGGCTTCTTAATAATCAACTCTTACATCTTAAATTAACCCATAATTCTTGTCTGTACTAGCCACATGGCTTGGTGCCTTTTATCAATGAGACATCCTCATCTTGCTTCCTCTGCATTTAGGTAATGACCGCAAACCAAGCCTTTTCTCTTCCCAGAATTCTATTCTGGTCACCCTGCCTATACTTCCTGCCTGGCTACTGGCCAATCAGCATTTTGTTAAACCAATACAAGTGACAAATCTTTACAGGATATAAGACCATTGTCCCACAGTATACATATGCACGTTCATACATTTATACAAATATACAGTTACATACACACATAAACATACATGCACATACACACTAACATACAGTGATATGCACCCATACACACATATACATATATATACACATGTACATACACACAAATATAGTTACATATGCACACATACACGTATATCCATATATACATACACACATATACACACATGCACACAGACATACACATACATACACACATGCACATGTACATACACACACATTCACACACATAGACACACACATATATACACAGAAAGACACATAGGCATACACACAAATACAAACTAAATAAGAAAAAATATTCCCATTAGATTTATCATAACAGCCCAAAGTCAATAAGTAATAGGCTAATTAAGTGGATTGTGTTAGAACCATACCATGACATGTGTACCCCACTTGATGGTATATGCAATACCATGGAGACTCTCACAGGACATCAGTGTGTTTGGTGAAAACCCTAAGGCACAAAACACACACACACACACACACACACACACACACACACACATCATGTGACTCTATCATGATTTTCAAAGCCAGGCAAAATTGGTCATCACAGATGACATAGCTCAGAAGAACAGCTTCTGTGCCTGAGAGGCATATCCAGTGGAGCAGAGCTCCCCACCACAACCAGGCTGCTTAAGGAACCAGCATTCCCCACCCTGGCAGATCTTTGGAACTTCCCATAGTGTTTCAGAGCCAGGCATCCCTCCCATATTTGCAGCAGCTACCTTTAGCTGGGCTATCACTATGTGCTAGAGGAGGATCCTAAGGAAGCTTGGCTCCAAGGATAGCCTAGATCTTGTCTGGATGGATGACTTCTTGAGTGTATGCATTAGGAAAATTAATCAAGAGACACATTTACTATTTGTGTACTTTGCTGAACATAAACCCTTAACAATAAAATATGTTTCGAAATGTTTCAATATGGTAGCCAGGGGTAGCTCAGTAGGGACAGTGCTTGCTTTGCAGGTTTGAAGACCTGAGCTCAATGCCAGGTAGTGTCTGTGTCTAATCCCAGCACTGTGGAAGTAGACAGGGGTTTGCTAGTCAGCAGACCATCCAAACTGGTGATCTCCAGCCTCACGGAGAGACCCTGCCTCAAAAAGTAAGGCAGGGAATGATTGATGAGGACACCTGGCCTTAGCCTTTGGTCTCCATCTGTACACATACATGGGAGAGAGAAAGAGAGAGAGAGAGAGAGAGAGAGAGAGAGAGAGAGAGAGAGAGAGAGAGAGAGAGAGCATTTCAACTTAGCCTTAAACAGTGACATTTATATATTTTCAGATCTTTGGGATCAGTAATCTTGAGAAACATTATATAATTCAATTTAATTTATACATGTTGTTATTATTCTTGTCCTCCCATTTAATAGCTATTTTCTTCTATAGATTGGGAATTTTAATAATATCTGCCTCCTTGGTGTTATTGTGTGTATGAGCATTTGCCTGCAGGTGTGTATGTGTGTTCCTGGTGCCCACAGGGGTGAGGAGGGGCCATCGGATCTCCTTGAACCAGAGTTACAGACAGTTGGGATGTGGGTGCTGGGAACTGATCCTGGGTCCCTTGCAAGAGCAGTAAGGGCTGTGAACCATCAAACCATCTTTCCAGCCTCTACCTTCTAAATTGACATTTGTGGAAATAGTACAGTGTTATAAGTTCTGACACATGTTCACACTTCTGGTAAAACTGCCACCACCAGGGTGTCCACCACCACCACCACCTAGACCTTTCCTCTCCACATTGCCCGTTTCTCTTCACTGAACCTTAACTTTTCACAGCGATGAATCCATGTTTCCTCTTGCCTCAGCCCCAAGAAACCACATATTTTCTTTTTGTGCATTTCCTAGATAAAGTGAATCAGTCTGAAATATTGATGTATTGGCTTCCTGGATTTAGTGAGATGATGCTGAGACTTCTCCATATTATTTATTGAACTTATCAGTAAAATAGGTTTTTAGATAAATTAGCATTGCGGTATTGTGCAGCTATGGCATGTTACTAATACATTCACCTTCGGAAGAACGTCTGAGAAGCCTGGGCACAATCTGAGGCCAGAGATGTGTGATAGTGACCCTAACGAGGAAGGCAGCAGGTCCTCAACTGGCCCTAAAATGTAACTCAAATTCCAGGTGGTTTAGGAACTTTCCCCAAGACTGAGAGTTAGAGATACAGTTACCCACAGAGGAAGAAGAATAAAACAGAATAAAATAGAATGTTAGATGATGGATATATAGTAGATAGATAGATCGATAAATCGATAGATAGTAGATGAAAAAATGAATGAGGGATACTGAGAAATCTGTCACTTTAGGGACTAGTGATGAAAGCAGAGGACTGAGTTTGGGATACCTGGCTGTAGTGAGCCTCAGTTTCTCCTTCTATGGTGAAATAGTGCTTAAGATTATTTCTAAAATTACTGTCTTTAAAAAGAAATACTAGCCAGTGAAGCTGTTTCTAAGTTAATTACTTTGTTTTTCTTTCCAAAATTTCTACACATCCCTAACATAAATGATTCTGTCTTCCTTGATTTTCTGGTTTTTCCTCTGGTCCCAGGAAAACCATCTTTAAAAGCTCTGATGGATTTGCGTGCTTTTCTGTGAAATGGCAAGAGACGCGAAGTCTTTTGATTCAGAAAACATTGGTGGTTTCATCATGAGAAAATCTTTTTGCCTTTCCTTCAATATATTTAGTTGAGGGGCCCTCTAGTGGGAAACTCTGCACACCGCGTAACAACTGCATCCAGAATGAGCATCTACATGCTACTCGAAACAATAAAGACCCATTTCCGTATTACAATTAAATTTTCAAAATTCAGGTTCTCATTCAGGCTAAATTGCTATTTGCATTCAATACTAAAGTGTATGAGAGACTGCATACGTAAGATTACAACATTTAACTTTCTTTCTGCAGGCTGCTTGCCATCCACTTTGGTAGCGATGCCAGTTTTGTAGATTTAAACCACAGAGGCCATTCTCACAGCCCCCCTTCCCCATCCTCACATCCCCCAAAGTTTTCCATTCTTTGGAAACTTTGGTTGTCTTCAGGCCTCCCAGAAAAGAAAGATCTTTGGCATGTGATATTTCTAGGCTTGTGCCCTGGACAGGTGCTGCCTATCACGCTAAACTGCACTATGGAAGGAGCCCTGCTCACCCCTGGTAGGATCCTGTCATTCCCTGGGAGCTCCTAACCCTCACAGTCAGGTGTACTCCCGTCTTCTCAGCTGTTTCCACTTGGTGGGTGCAGACCGTCAGGGGCTGTGCTGAGCCTCTATGTGCAGCAGTTCCTATAGCCCTCCCCCGCCCCAATAACTCTGAGAACATTGACCACGACTGCTCCCATTTTACAAAGAAAAACGGTAGAGGGTCAATTAAGATAAATGGCGATATTGAAGATTTTGCTCCAGCAGATTGTAGGAGAGTTCTGTCCCCTACACAGATAGGACTTAGAGCTGGAGTCGATGGGTGGTGCTCCCATGACCAAAGCAACATGCCAATGCATTTGCATTTAGGCTAAAAGATGACATTTATAAGCAACAGGAAGAACCAGCTGTCAACCCAAGTAGGAACACTGAAGGTGACAGCAATGTCAAACCCTGGGAGTAACAGCCCATGCACGGGCTTGAGTACTTCCTCCTCTGTGGGTTTGGGGGCCACCAAAGCAGAGCCGACAGGCAACACACTGGCTGGTGGCTCCCTGTGCTGACAGGAAGGAGAGATGGGTATGATCTCTGTCCTGCATGGTGTGGTGGGAAGTCCCTCCCAATAGCCACACCGGGCTGTGAATCGTACACACTCCCTTGTAGGGCTCATGAAGGCTCATGTTTCCTTGGGAGGAGAGTGCAGAGTGTGCCGGCAGAGCCAGACACATGCTGCTTGTAACATACCCATAATGTGGAGTATTATCTTAAGGGAGAGACATCCAGCAGCCATATAAAGGAATGCTCTATGCCCAGGACTCTGCGTGGCTAACTCACAGGGGAAGCTGGTCTCACAATGGTGGCTTTTCCAGTGGCACAAATAATCATTTTTGTGTTGTGTCTGCTCAGCTGGAGAAGCACCAAAGTGCCATTGATCCGCTTTGGTAGTTGTAAGTCAGAGAAGGTCTCCAGTGATGCTTGAACAGGTGGGCTCTTTCACCTCCATTCCAAAGCCACTTGGCTTTTATCTTTGACTAGCAATTTATTAACTTCACCTTCTCACTTTTAAATGTCTATCACTAGTGAGGCATAGTGGCGTACACGTATAATCCCAGTACTTGGGAGGCAGAGGCAGGCAGGTCTAGCTTGGGCTACATAGCAAGATCCAGGACATCCAGGCCTATATGAAGTGACTCTATTTAAAAATCAAATAAAAAATAAATGTCTATCCAAGTTGACTTGAGTCAAATAGCAGACATTGAGATGGGCATCCCTCAAACACCCATGGCCAGCAAGGCTCGCTGGAGATCTTGTTGAGAGGCAGGCCCTAGTTTAGCAGATACAAATGACTCTCACACCTGACTGGCTTGCTCCCAGATGATGCTGGAGCTATTGGCTCATGGACCACACATTGAGGAGCAGGGATATGGGTTTCTTTATAAAAAGATGAAAAGAAACTTATATGTAAAAATAATTCTTTGATTCTGAGTCCGAGGCTATAAAACCACTAGGTGTATAGAGAGATTTCCCCCAGGAAAATGTTATGTTTTATCAAATTCACTGAATGTTTGATATAATTTTACTACAAATGGATTTTAAATGTCATTTTAGCTCTCAATATTTGATGAGGACTATACTAAGATGACAGAAGAAACAATGAAATTCAGAGAGAGTTCTTGTTACCAACATTTAGCTGATGTGTCTGGGTCACCCTTTGATTTAGTCACACTCCTTTGAACAGTCCGTCTTTTCTTCTAACGTTGCTTCATATTTTTATCTACGCTATCTCTGTTCGAAACAGCTCTTGGGATCTGCAAAATATGAATCACGAGGCACAAAATTTCCTTCATAATTTTCAGGTGTCAATGAGATTTTGACACAGTTGACGACAGTTCACAGTGTTATGATATCTTGGAGAGAATTTGTTTTTACATTTTGTTTTCTGCACGTGTATGTGGTGTGTGTACAGAAGCATGCGTTGGTCTGTTTGCATGTGTGTAAGCAGGTGTGGGGGTGTGTGCAGGCCAGAGGTTTGCACCAGGTGTCTTCTTCTGTTACTCACTCTCTACCGAAGACAGACATCTCTATCCAGAGGGACACAGTCTTTCTCTGCACCCAGAACTTCCTGATTCAGCTGGTCTAGCTGACCAACGCCTAGGAATCCTGTCTCTGTAACATGTTAGGATTAGAGGCCCACCTGCCCACCAAACCTGCTTGTCATTATCCATGGGTGCCAGGACACAAACTCTGGCTCTCATGCTTGTGTGACCAGTGATTTATCCTCCAAGCCACACACTCAGCCCTTGTACAGGGCTCTAACCAGAAAAGAACACCATTCATCAATATGTGATCAAATCTGATTTCATCAGAGGATTTACCACATGTCAGTCCTTGAGAGGCAGCTTTTCCAGTAGTTTCCAACTCCCCTGGCTCTACAGGACAGTCTTGCCTGCCCTGAAATGTTGAATAGAGAAAATATTTGCCATGTCATGGCAGTGACCAGGGAGTCCCATCCCCATAGAGAAAGAGAAAGAAAGGAAAGGAAACTGAACATTTTCTAGTAATTTTTATGACTCATACAACTTTTTGCACATTATGTACTTAAGAAATACTTTGCCAAACTACTTACCCAAGAAATGATATTTTAGAGGAAATTAAATTTAACTTTAAACTAAGTTTAATTTAACCTCAATCATCTAAATGATTGCTTTGTCTGAAATATTTGCCTTTTATCCACGTGTTTGATGACGTCTAGACTAGGCTGCGTTCATCATACAAAAGAAAGGAAATAACTGGCTTTATTACTTGTGCTCATTGTGACTTTCACTGTGTGAGTATATTAATTACTTGTCAGTTATTTCTGAGTAATCAAGATTTTTAAGGATGCATTCATTTAACCCAGACTTGGGATGTGCATCATTTCACAGCTGAAATATGAGAGTGGTCAGAGAGACGGCTCGCGGGTTAAGATCACGTGCTGCTCCTGCAGAGGACCTAAGCTCAGTTCCCAGCGCCCACTCCAGCTCCAGGGTGACTGATACCCTCTTCTGACCTCCACGGGCACCCAACACACGTAGCAAACACTCATACAGACACACACATACAAAAACACAAAGAAAGCTTTGAAAGGCGTTTTATGTGTTCTATGTGTGTTACAACGTTGTTAGCCAGAGAGGTATTATCTGTTATCTTAGATGGGGACAGATAGTGATAGTAACTAGAGGAAATAAATTGGATTAAGTTAGCAAATTGTGGCAAGGCCTTCTAGAAGCAGAAATATGGCAGTGAACATTAATCTAAATAGTAACAGTACCAAGTGGCTACTCTGTGCCAAAACCTATTCGATACCGGCTTTCGAGCTGCTCATCCTCAATGAGCAGGAGGGCCAGTCTCAGTGGAGACCTCTCCAGTCTCCATATCCAACTCAGAGCTCAACAGCCTTAGCCTCAAAGTATAAATCTGGGCAATTCTCATCATTAGGGAAGTTAACACTTAAGTATCCCAGGGACTGAGGATGATAATTAGGAGGTGTGAAGATTTAGGGCACATGGGGAAACAGCCACTAACTGGAAGACTGTATGAATGAAGAGAAGATTGGACCACACCCTTGAGAGTGATCTGATCTGCAGGCTCATCCACCCGTGTTTACCAAAATTTCAAACATCCCTACATTCAGTCAAGTTGACAGATATAATTAGCAATCTCAAAGAAACAATCGACTGGGAAAGCCACCTCATCTCAAGACTTCCTTTCTCTTCTCTTACGTGGTCTTCCCCAGAGTGCGTGCCAGGATGCACTGAACTTGGCGTCACTCTCTCTTTTCTCTCTCCACCAGATTCATCTGAAGCTCCCAGCAGTCGGTAATTTATGTCCCCTGTAGTTAACTCCCATCCAGAAGACTCCTTCCCCCTCCCCTTGCCCGACACTAATGCATTTCAGGTTCCGAGAATTCAGCAGCGATGAGAAATTGAACAAATACGTACACAACTGGTTAGACTGTGTTATAAACTTAACAGGCTACCAAACCGTATCTGGGACGCTGCAAAGAAAAAAACTGTACCGAGAGCTGTGTTTTCTGACACAGGAACCGCCAGCCACAGGCGGCAGCTGGTCATCTGGAGTGTGACGAACACTGGCCCAGCGAGAAGAATAGTATTTCGGGCTTACTGAATTATACAAGCTACAGACATGAGCTCTCGTCTTTCCTGTGACATTTTAAAAGTGTGGATGGCACTAGATTCCTACCCGGCAATGCTGAGCAGGACAGTACAGGCAGTCTCTGTTTAGAACTGAGGGCTGGCGGTGCACAGAACGCAGACATGGGTGCGGAGGTGGGAGGTGGGGGGTGTGGGAGAAGGAGTCAGCCCACGGACAAGCAAGGCAATTACAAAGTTACCGCAATAACCCCCAGAAAATAAAAGTGGTTTTTATTCCTATCTTACAAAATTTACTTTGGCAGTATTAGCGATAGGGAAGAAAACGTGACTGAAGCAAAACCTGCCAGGTTATCAAAACTATGTGCATGTGTAAACGTTTATCTCGGGAAGTCAACACTCAACCTTTAACAGGTGCGTGCATTCCCAATGTGCTATTGCTTCTGTGCTCACTCTTCAGGTCAATTCTAGACTAACACAGTCTGGGCAAACTCAGCCTTCCACACGTCCATACAAAAGTAGGTCAGAGGTTAGAGGGAAGAATTTGAGCCTCTAGATTAAGGCTCTGCAGCTTCCACACTCCATCCTGGAAAGATTCTTTAACTTCTCCGAGCTCCACAATCTTTACCAAAACAAAACAAAATCAGGAAAACCTAGCTAGGCTTTTCACAGGTTTGGAGTTGAGTTGGAAGCAAAACTGACAAATTGTGGAAGGCTAATGCTGTAAAATTTGTGTGCTTGTCTTTGTAACCGCAGAGTATCTGATGTGGTTTCCTCACTGTGTCTGGGCGACTAGAACCTTCACATTTGGCGAGAGGGTTGTTGTGTAAGGTACAAAATACTAACCACCCCCTATAGTCACAGAATTTTCTTTGTAATCCTAGGCCAACATGCCTTCCTTCCCATGGACAGCCTTGGCTACGGCAGAGCTAGATAAGAGGACTCAGGTCAGGCTTTCTTAAGGCTGGGTCAGTGAGACCCAGGTTGGCTCCTGTGTTAGTTATCTGACCACACAGGTGTCTCAAGGCCTTTCCGTCCCTTGCCTGAGGTTTGGTATCACAAAGCTGCCAGAATCAGGGTGTTACATAAGGGAAGCCTTCCCTCCTCTGCAAACAGAACTATTTGACCAGAAACCTCCAGTCTTGTGTTTTTACATTAGACCATTCAAGGTTTCTGGGTCAAAGTGGAGTCTGTGTTAGATATGCTCAGAGTGTGGAGACCTGTAAGCATTTCCGATGGGAGCCCACGGCAGCTTCCATGTCTGTACTGATGAAGGCTGACCTCTAAACCTACGATTTGGAGATGTGAAGGACATCAGAGGCTGGTGCAGAGTGTAACCTGTGTGGTAGGGCTGGTCCCATGCTCACACTGAAGCGTGTCCTCCATGTGCAAAGTGCTACACTCTCTCAACTTCATGTTAACTATGCCTAGGGGACTAGGAAAAGGGGCTGATTTTCATAAAACCTTGAGGTATACGAAGCCAAAGGTTGTCTATAAAGATGCTGCTTTATAGACAACTTTTATAGACAACCTTTGCCAGGGATTGAAGTAAAAAATGAGTATTAGACTCCACCATATTGGAGTCAAGACTTAAATGTATTTTGGCAATTTAGGAGGTCACAGGAAAGTGATAAAAACAAACACTGGGAAAGACAAATGCCCAAGTTTGGCCGTTCAAATCCCATGCTCAGACACTCCCCCAGAATCAGATGCTTTCCCATAAACAGGTCATGGATGTTAGAGAAAGAACATGTGTTAAAGCAATCTTGGGGGCTGGGCGTGTACCTCAGTTGGGGGAGTGCTGGTCTAGAAACCTTGTGTGAAGCCTGGTACTTGATCTCCAGCAATATGGAAACGGGCATGAAGGTGCACGTCGGCAGCCTCAGCGTTTGGGAGGTGAAAGCGTAAGGGTCAGAACTTCAAGGTCATAATTGGCTACATTGTGAGTTCAAGGCTGACCTGGGACATGTGAGTTTCAGTCGTTGTGAATACGTGCTCCTATGTTACCATCACCCACAAGGCAGCTTACAGATGCAACTGCATGTAACTTCAGCTCCAGGGGATCCACTGCCTTGGAGGACACCTGGAGAGGTGTCGTGTGCACACATCAGAGAGGTTGGGGAATAAAACCTAGATCTAGTCCTTGGGGAAAGATGCCAGAAGTCTCTGTCACACAAGCAGAGGCAGAAACCCAGGAAGCATGTGAACAATCCGAATACTACGATTGTACATTTTATCGCTCAGCTGAAGAAGGACTGGAAATGGGGGAAATCATTCTGACAGGGTTGACAGGATACAGCAGATCAGGTCCCACCCACTTGTTGGCATTTCTAGATGTGGAAAATGGATTTTTTTCTGGAGTATTCTAAAATCTAAAACTATTGCAGTTTATAAAATAGTTCCCCCATTCACTCGGTATTTCAAAATTGACTCTGAATTCTAATTCAGTAGACTGAACAAAATAAGGGTCCCCAAACAATGTGACACATAGCTGAGATGCCAATTCAGAAATGTGTGAATTACTTGGTAAGCAGAACAGGAACGACTTGACAATGCAAGAGGGATGACGGCTCATATGGAATATAACTGTAGTTGAATACAGCATCGCCAGGAGAAAATAATGTAGGAATAGAAATGTCCAGCTCTCTTTCCTTTCTTCTCTCTCCTCCCCTTACCCTAATCCCCCTTCCCTGTCCCCACCTCCCCATCACCCTCTCCTTACTTCCTTCTCTCTCAGATCTCCTTCTATCTCTTTTGTGGTACTGTAAGTTGAATTTAGTGCCTCAAGCCTACTAGGCAGTGTTCTAAATGGAACCACATCCCCAACTCAGGACTTCAATTCTTAATGACTCTTAGGGAAGTTTTTAGTTCTATCCTGTTTTTGTTGGATTCTTCACTTATTACTCAACTCTTTTTGACACACACACACACACACACACACACACACACACACACACACATATATATATATATATATATATATATATATATATCCTGATTTTCTAAGCTAGTGACTCCTAGTCTAAATGGTTCAAATCCTTAAAATTAAAAAGACAAACACTTATCCAAACTAACCAAAAAAGGGAGAGAGAGAACATTCAAACTAACAAAGTCAGAAACAAAGAGAAGGAACACAATAACAGACTCCAAAGAAATACAGAGAATCATTAGGTCATACTTCAAAAACCTGTACTCTACAAAATTGGAAAATCTAAAAGTAATGGACAATTTTCTTGATAGGTCACATACCAAAATTAAATCAAGACCAGATAAACAATTTTAAAAGATCTATAACCCCTAAGGAAATAGAAACAGTCATTAAAACTCTCCTAAAAACAGACATGTGGATCAATGGAATCAAATCAGAGATGCTGACATAAACCCACACCTATGAACATCTGATTTTTGACAAAGAAGCCAAAAGCAGACAATGGAAAAAAAGAAAGCATCTTCAATAAATGATGTTGACATAACTGGATGTCAATCTGTAGAAGAATGAAAATAGATCCATATCTATTACCATGCTCAAAGCTCAAGTCAAAGTGGATCAAAGACATCAACATAAATCCAGTTACACTGAAGCTGATAGAAGAGAAAGTGGAAAGTAGCCTTCAATACCTGAGCACAGGAGAACACTTCCTAAATATGACACCAGTGGCATAGACACTGAGATCAACAATTAATAAACTGAGAAGCTTCTGTAAGGCAAAGGTCACTGTCAATAAGTCAAAATAGCAGCTTACAGAATGGGAAAAGTTCTTCACCAAACCCACATCTGACAGAGAACTGATATCTATATATCTATATATCTATCTATAGATATATTATCTATATATCTATATATCATCTATATGTCTATATATCATCTATATATCTATATATCATCTATATATCTATATATCATCTATATATTTATATATCTATGTATATTTATATATCTATATATCATCTATATATCTATATTTCTATATGTCATCTATATATCTATATATCATCTATATATCTATATATCATCTATATATCTATATATCAATATCTATATCTACATATCAAGCTATATAAAGAACCCAGGAAACTAGACGTCAAAATACCAAATAATCCCATTTTTAAAAAATGGGGTACAGATTTAAACAGAGAATTCTCAACAGAAGAATATCAAATGGCCGAGATACACCTTAAAAAGTGTTTGACATCCTTAGGTATCAGGAAAATGCAAATCAAAATGACCGTCTTGCACCTGTCAGAATGGCCAAGATCAAAAATGCTAATGACAGCCTATGTCGGAGAGGATATGGAGTATGGGGAACACCCCTCCACTGCTGTGGAAGTGCAAACTTGTATAACCACTTTGGAAATCAGTATGGTGGTTTCTCAGAAAATTGGGAATCAATCTACCTCAAGACCCAGTGGCGTCACTCTTAGGTATATACCCAAAGAAAACTCAACCATACCCCAAGGACACTTGTTCAACTATGTTCAGAGTAGCATTATTCATAATATCCAGAACCTAGAAACAACCTTGATGTTGTTTCAACCCTTCAACCACAGAATGAATAAAGAAAATGTAGTATATCTATCTACACAATGAAGTTTTACTCAGCACAAAAAAAATGACATCATGAAATTTGAAGGCAAATGGATATAATTAGAAAAATCATCCTGAGTGAGGTAACTCAGACTCAGAAAGAAAAACATGGTATGTCCTCACTCATCGGTGGATATTATGTGTAGAGCAAAGGACAATCAGGCTACAGTCCTCAGCCCCAGAGAGCTAGGTAGCCAGGAGGACCTTAAGAGGGATGCATGGATCTTCCTGGGAAGAGAAAGAAGAGATATCCTGGGTAAACTGAGGACATAGGGGAGTAAAGGGGAGGAAATGGGGGAATATGAGGGATCAGGCTGGTTGAGTTGTGGGCAGGCCAGAGGGCAGAGTGATGGGGAAGATAATATGAGGTGGCCATTGTGGGGTTAGGGAGAAACCTGGTGTCAGGGAGGCTCCTGGGAACCCACAGGATGACCACAGCTAAGACTGCTAGCAATAGTGGAGAGGGTGCCTTCCCCTGTAAGACTGGTGACTGACCTAGTTGTCATCATAGAACCTTCCTCCCGTACCTGATGGAAGCAGATGCAGAGATCCACAGCCAAGCACGGGCCAAGCTCCAGGAGACCAGATGAAAAGAGAATGGAGGGATTGTATGAACAAGGCAGAGGGGCATGTCCGGATCCTGATGGGGAAACCTGCAGGGGACAGCTAGCCTGAGCTTGTGGGAGCTCACAGACCCTAGACTGACAGTTAGGGAGCTGGTCTGGGAACCACCTCAGCCCTCTTCAGGTGGGTGACAATTGTGTAGTTTGGTCTTTTGTGGGGCCCCTAGCAGAGGGACCAGGACCTGTCCCTCGTGCATGAGCTGGATCTTTGGAACCTATTCCCTATGGTGGGGTGCCCTGTTCAGCCTTGATGCAAGGGGGGGCAGAGCTTGGTCCTGCCTTAGGTTGATGTGCCCTGCTTTATTGATTCCCAAGGTAGGCCTTACCCCATCTGAGTGGAGATGGAAGAGGAGTGGATGGGGGATAGGGGAGGCAGCAGGAAGGGAGCAGGAGAAGAGGAGGGAGGGGAAACTGTGGTTGGTATGTAAAATAGATTTTTAAAATGATGAAAAACAAACCCTTTTCACCCCTGCATTGGCTTCCTCCACCAGGAAGCTGGGTGCTCCCTGGGAGGTGTGTGGTGTGGCAGAATACAGTCTTTTGTTCTTTTCAGCCATAAGGCTGCCAGCTGCCTCCTGTACAAATCCTGGACCCTTTTGAAAGAGCTTTCTTTGTCTTTGAATTTGCATGTTTTTCTCAAGTATGTACCAGTGTTCAGCATTCCCTGAGAGCCCTACCTGAGCATCAATGGGGAGCAGGCACCCCAAGTCCTTTGTCCGTTTAGGGATCATTCTCTTCAGTTATTTGTTTAATTACTGGCGCTTCCCTCCATCGCCTCCTGTCAGAGCTTCAATCATTGACAAGCCCGTCTCCTCGAACTCTCTCCAGCCTGCGACTTTGAGACTTCTGCCTCCTGCTTCTCCCTGGAGATGAGTTATTAAATGATAATCTCAGTGTCGGGCATGGATTACCTCCCTGTGAGGGACTGGTTAGAGAACACAGGCTAGTCTCGCTACTCTTGGTGGTTTACCATAGCTAAGCGGTAAGACCCGATTGCTGAAGACACAACACACTTTGGATGCAGGACATCGTCCTGCTTAGTTTTCATAGTGAGGGAGGTTGCGACACAGGCTGCTGGGAGAGCAAAAGGATCCGTGGATCTCTGTAGCAGCTAAGTCTACGTGCTACGATACCAACCTGCCAGTCAAGATGTGTCCACTGGTGCAATAGTGGCCCAAAGCCAACTGTTTTGGTGTTGAATGTGAGGTCACAGGAAGGAATTTGGGCTTGCAGACCTGGAAAGTCTATGGCTAGGGAGGTCATTGGCCCTGGGAGTGCATGAACCGACTACTAATGCTTTGCTAAATAGACCTGCTGTCAACCTATCTTCGGCATATGGATGTTTATATATGTAGATTAGAACTTGGTTCATCCTTGGCCAGAGAAGACTCGTTCTGCCATGGTCAGCAACGCAGAGGCTCTCAGCTGATTAAAGTGTTGAGAATAAATGATCGTTGAGCGGTCATCCCTAAATGAGACACTAATGTCAACCACTGTAAGACTCGGGAAACATCTCAGAGGAACGGGCAGAAGGATTTTAAGAGCCAGAGGATGAAGAGGAGAGCCATCGTCTGGATGTGACATGACCATCCCACTCATGACCTCACTGTAGCTATCGTTACCCACACAAGACCCGCACACGATCAAGCCAACAATATCAGGCAACACTGTAACAGGCAACACTAACTAGATTCAGTGGGCTTCAGAGAGAGAGAGAGAGAGAGAGAGAAGAAAGAGAGAGAGAGAGGGAGCGAGAGACAGAGAGACAGAACGAGAGCATAAAGGTGGGAGTGGATTATTGGCGTAGGGTGTCTGGAGTCTGGGGTCATTAGAAATGGGGTGGATATGATCAAAATACACTGAACATATGTATGAAATTATGAAAACTAAATAAGAGATACTGTTTTTTAAAATTATCTGTCCTCCCATAACTACAGATCAACTTCACTAACCCAGCCCAGTTGTCTGCCACAGAACCCTGTGCTTTCAGAACAATTTTGAAGACTGTATTTGTAAAAGTTGAATTTTATTTTCTTTCTATTTTATTCATAATGTCATCTGATGGTAGAGACTCCCACACCTCTCCCTCCTCCTCATTTTCTTCTTCCTTGTCTTTTTCCTCCTCTTCTTAATTTTACTACTATTATTATTGAGGGAGGCCACAGTGGACATGTGGAAGTCAGAGAACAGATTTGGTAGCTGGTTCTGTCCTTATGCCGTGTGGCTTCTGGGTATTCAGGTCAAGTTTGCACTGCAGCATCTTTATCCCCTGGGCTTCCTTTGGTTGTTTTGTTTTGAAATAGGGCACACACATACAGTGTGTGTGTGTGTGTGTGTGTGTGTGTGTGCAGCTAGCCTGAAACTCACAATCCTCTTAAATCAGCATCCCCTGTGCTGGGGTCACAGGTGTGCAAATCATGTGTGCCCTTCTGTTAATTCCCCCAGGTCAACAGTGTGAACTCGTGACATAAACCAGCCCCCGCTTTTATTTTAACTACATGCTCTTGAAGGTTCTTTTTCTATTTGACTGTGTTCAAGGGGTGTCAGGGTCACTCAGAGGCTGCACAAGCTGTGTGGCCAACAGAGCTGGTCTTCAAAACAGCTGTTGTCAAACATGAAAGAGTTCCCACGTCCATAGATCTACAGAGAATGCTGAGCAAACAAGGGAGAGAACAAGAGACTGTTCACAGGAGCAATGCAAAAACAGTGGTTCTGGGCGGTCCATGAGCACACCAGTCGAGAACATTCCACATCGAGCACTTTCT
This sequence comes from Myodes glareolus, assembly GCF_982192425.1. Lineage (NCBI taxonomy): Eukaryota > Metazoa > Chordata > Mammalia > Rodentia > Cricetidae > Myodes > Myodes glareolus. Next base: position 2,924,852 of record NC_142032.1, on the reverse strand, counting down.
CACCTTCCCACGAACACCTTGGAACACAACCTACTCTACCAACCCGGGCTTATCTGTGATTAAAATTAGAAATATGTCCTTGGAACCTCTCCCTTCTCCTGCCACTTTTCCATGACACTGCTTAGAAAGATAAGGCTCTCCTATAAGAGAACATCTCAGCTTTCCCCTGTTGTCCGTGGAACCTGACGGATCCGCCATGGTGAGTCAGGAACACGATTTTGAGACTGATTCATTAGAGTGCCCCCATTTCCCCACAAGTCTGAGTGAACGTGATTATGTCAATGTTTTGAAACCTGAGTTCTTCAGACTCAGCCATGTTTTTACTTCTGTGCAGATGCTGCCGCTGTGGACATTTGCTGTGCTCCTGGGAGCAGTAGCTGGTAAGAAAAGATGTGTGTGGAGATGGGAGAGGCTCAGTGTGCGGTTCTTCCCCGATGACCATGACAGCTGGGTTTGAGCCATGAGGAGGATGAGGACTTAGTTAATGGAAATGTAGGATTAAGGGAGATTAGGAATAAATTGAGTTTAACATGGGGTTAAGAGAAGCAGAGCTTGGAGTAATGTGAGGTACAAATTCCCAATGCTCGTTTCCATTTGTTCTCAGACAAATAATAGTGCCGACAAATCACATATGACATTGCACTATAAATGCACAGTTAATCTGATCTTCCAGTCTAACTAAAATATTTATTTTCTGCACCAGGACCCTCTGAGGCCAAGGGAGGCTTCTGAACCTAAGTTTATCACCTACAACTCTGTAACACTAAACAAAACCCCGAAACCCTGCAAACTTCACAATATGTGTGGTTGAAATGGGTGTGGTGACATCTTTCTTCTGGAATGATTATGGGGCTTCAGTAAGAGTAAATCATTGTGTTCAGCGTCCGGCACATAGTAAAATTCAGAGAAACACAGCCCTCATGACAGCTGTTACTCGTGCTCCCATTAGCTTTGTTTTCGTATTGCTCCCAAGCTCTTCTTTGAGTCGTCCCTACACGGAGCAGCTTGCGAGACAACAGCCGTCAAATCACTGATGTTTCTTATGCTTAGAGTCCCTTCTACATCTCAGAAATCCAGGATGGCTCAAACACAGGTCAGCCTAGGTGAAGATACAAAGTTTGACCCTTGCATAAAACTTAAAATTCCTCACCCCAAAGTATAAAGCTAAGAGGTAGCTAAGCTACTCGGAGTTGAGAACCTCCACAAACATGCCTATCACCAGTTCCTGGGACAAAGGATCACCCCATATCTAGGTATCAAAGGCCAAAGATTAATTATATCTGGGTCAAATAGCTAAAATAAGTTCTTAACCGATGCTGAGCAGAAGTCTGAGGGGAGTGACGTGGTCTCTGAGGCAGAAGGGCAGGCGATAGCCTGTCTGTCACAGAGCCACCGTTGCCAACAGCTGCTCGGTGACTGAGCAAGAGGGGTGTTTGAGAAAGCAGAGGAAACTCTGCTGTAAGATACAGTCCAGCTTACATTGGTTGATTGAACATTAGGAAAGTTGAAGGAACATCTTTAAAATGTCTGTGGGTGATTTCAGGAGAGGAAGTCTGCTATGATAAGCTTGGCTGCTTCAGTGACAGTGCTCCGTGGTCAGGAACTTCAGAGAGACCCCTGAAAGCTCTGCCCTGGAGCCCATCAAAGATCAACACCCGCTTTCTCCTGTACACCAACGAGAACCCAGACAACTTCCAGGTAGGAATGGCGATCATTCTCTGGACTCAGTTTCCTGTGCTTTATGCACCTAACACAAATATCCAAGCCTTCCAACAAGAATACAACAAACAGTGAAATTTGTGTATTTTTTCAACTTTTAGAGCAGTCAGATTAAGTACTATTTAAAAACTTAATTTATAAATGGCCATTCAATTCTTATTTTTTCTGTCCTATCCCCAGTGAAACAATCTAAAATTAATTACATATGCAGGAATGGAATAATTATGCATGCTTATGTAATATGCATGCTAATATATATTATAATAAAGAATGTTATATTTTATTTGTGTATTTTAAATACGATTCCCTAGTATAGTACAGACACACAGGAATCCACTTAAGACGGTTCGAGTTAACAGGATTTGATTGGAAGGTGCTAGGTCTTCAGTAGAAGCTTCTGGACTAGCAATATCTGAGCTGTAGCCGCAGGAAGGAGCAACAAGGAACCAGCGCTTGCAGTTTTGCGCCCATCATGAACGTGAATGACCGGCTGCTCTATATGGGGTGAAGCGGTGATAGAAACTATGTTAGGTAATCACCATAGAGTTCCAACGTATAATACTTTCCAATCAGGTATGGCATCAGTTTTAATCCTAGCACCTGAAAGGTAGAGACTGATTCAGGAGTTCAAGGCCACCCTCAGCTACTTTGTGAGTCGAAGTCACTCGGTCTGCACAAGACCCTGAAAAACACACACACACACACACACACACACACACACACACACAAAACCCACTTACAATGTTTTCAGCCTACACTGGGTTTATTGAGCAATAACTCCTTCATACCTGGAGGAATATTAGAATATATACACATCTCCCAAAGCTGAGTAGATTATACGCTAACATAAACAGGCATATGGACAAAGACTTCCACTGAAGATCTTAATGACAAGCAATGTGGGAGACACTGTGTCTGAGCCAAACAGCTACAAGTGAGCAACTTGGGGGTGACTGTGAATGGCTTCCTAGAATCCTATCTACTGTCTCCATCCACACATAAATGATCCTAAAGGCTACTAGAAGAAACTTGACCCCAAAACACTTTTCCATCCCAAACAGCTAATCACTGCGGATGCAGCAACCATCAGGAACTCCAATTTCAAAACAAACAGAAAAACCCGCTTTATCATCCATGGCTTCATCGACAAGGGAGAGGAAAGCTGGCTATCTGACATGTGCAAGGTGAGATATGTCACTTTTCTAAGGAAGTATATTCGAAATCAGCAGCACACTGAACTAAGATGGTCACCACCACACTGGAGTCTGAGAATTCCTGAGCCTAGAGCTGAGGGTAGGGTAGGGGTGGAGGAGTTAGTGGTGGGTACAAGCATTTGGGACAGTTGGGATATATAAACAGAAACTGCTCATTCATTTCCTGGCCGCCAAGACCTGAATAATCACACAGAAACTATATTAATTACAACACTGTTTGGCCATTAGCTGAGGCATATTCCTAGCTAGCTCTTACATCAACCCATTTCTAGTAATCTACGTATCACCACACGGCTGTGGCCTACCTATAAGGTTCTGGCGGTATCTCTCCTTCAGCAGCTACTTGGTGTCTCCTTGACTCCACCTACTCTTTCTCTATAGCTCTGTTCAGATTTCCTGCCTGGCTTTATTCTGCCCTGCCATAGGCCAAAGCAGTTTATTTATTAACCAATAAAAGCAGCACATATACAGAAGGACATCCCACATCAGGGGTATAGGGTAGAGAGGTATGTAGTGGCTCCAGGATATAGTTATTTAGCAACTAATGCAGAGATATTTCAGGCTTTTAGCCAGAGAAGCTGCTTTCCAGTAGCATTCCATTAAGTACAGACCCCTAATGTCCAATATTTTTCTCTATATTACATTTCTATGTATCTGTTGCAGTAGAAACCTCAAGAATCCAGTTCCTACATGGGGCCACGCCTGGTCTGGAGCCAGTGCTGGACTTGGGGAAGGACTCCATACTCATTAAAGACTAGGGTTCTGGTCATAGCTTTGGGGTTAATGCCGCAGCTACTACGCAGGTCAAGACGAGAATTTGCCAACTCTTCAAATGTGTTATTCTGTAGTGTATAAGGGACCTGGATTGTTTGACCGCTACTTGTGTCTTTCCCATCAGAATATGTTCAAGGTGGAGAGCGTGAACTGCATCTGTGTGGACTGGAAGGGCGGTTCCCGAACAACATATACCCAGGCCACCCAGAATGTTCGGGTGGTAGGCGCACAAGTGGCATATTTGGCTAACCTCCTTCAGGTAACTGATCCTGGGTTACATCAATGCTCTTAGGCAATGCTCCCTGGCTTCCCCTTCCAGAACAAAACCATGGAAGTGATGGTGGGGATGATAATGGAGAAGGACACATCTAAACAAGATCATATTCCCAATTTGATTAGAGATGAGCTCTCCCCATCTTGATTCAGGCTTCATCAATAACCTATTCAATTCAATAACTAGTTTTTATTTTTAACTAAATGAACTTAAGCAATGAGGTAGGTGATATCACCTGAATTCTGTCAGCATTTTTAGTTTAGTTCTTGGCATGGAGCCTGGGGGACACTCATCTGATGAATTACAGCACCAAACTGTCAGGGGTTGTTTTAATTTTGACCTTCATTATCAATTTCATATGGCGAGATCAGCCACACGCTTATGTTTAATTTTTTGTCTTACTTATTTGTGTGTGTGGGAGGCTGTGTATGTGTATCTGTGAGGTGGATATGTTCATGTGAGTGTGCACACATGTTTGTGCATCTGTGTGAGGAGTGTCTTCCTGGATTGCCATACACTATTTTGTTGAAGCAGCCTCTCCCTGAACATGGGACCTGTCAGTTCTACGACACCAGAAGGATTGGGTTCGGAGGACCTGCCTGCCTCTGTCTCTCTAGCGCTGGGGTTACAGACACCCATTTTGGACAGAGGTGTCGGGGACCCTAATTTGGAACCTTGTGCTTCACTAACTGAGTCGTCTCCCCAGTTTTCCTTTGTTTTATTGGGCAGAAGCACAATGACAAGGAGCTAGTCTGAGCAGGCCGTAGAGAGATGGCAAACTCTAATGCGCTCGAGCAATGGCCTCATGGACTTCTGGTCCGACTTCCTGTATCACCCTCTCTGACTGTGACACACAAAATCCTTCAGGGGCTTTCTCTCGGCAGAAAAACAGGCTAGGATTCTAGACCTAGAGGAAGGTCTTTTCCATCTCTTTCTAGTGACTGTGGGGGTAGGGGGTGGCGTCTTCTTAGAAACCAAGGTTTGGAGGTGGTCCTTTTTGGCCACCTGGCGTTTGGTATGACTTGAAAACATTTTAATGAGGCTTCCCTTTCAACAGTCTGAACTCGGATACTCACTTAGCAATGTCCACCTCATTGGCCACAGCCTGGGTTCCCACATTGCTGGGGAAGCTGGAAAGAGGACATTCGGTGCCATGGGGAGAATCACAGGTTAGTCCAATGCCAGATGATTAGACCATATGTACTCTCTGTGGGGACCCCAGGGAGGGAACTGGTGGGTCTGCTCTGAACTTCACACACTTTCTGAACCACAGAACCACAATGCCAAGTACTCAGAGCCCAGTCCACTGTGACCCGTAAGCTGTTTCCTCACTTTCAATCTTTGGCCATCACCACATTGTTTTATATATATATATATATATATATATATATATATATATATATATATATATATATATCTTGATTTAGGAACACAAAAAACACTATGCCTTTCCCCAGTTTTCAGATGTTCGCAAAATTAGTTTCTTTAATGAATATCATAAGTAACAGTAGACTTAAATTTGTAGAGTTTGTGTATAATTAATTGAATTCTGCTCTAACACTAGTGGATAACAAACCTCAGCCTTGGCAACTACAACCCCATTGCTGGGGGAGGAGACAGGTGGTCGAGCTCTCTGGGCTTCCAGTTCAGGGTCCTGCTAAAGAGATTCCAAACGCCGTTCTCAGCTGCAGGCTGGCTGCATTAGGCCGGTGGGCCACAGGCTCGGGCAACCTGACAAGGAAGAGGAAGCTATTGCTGTCCTGATCTGAGACATGGCTACTTCAGGGAGCAACCAGTTTCCTGCTCTATCTTCCAACTTTTTCTGCGGACCTGACAATTCTCTTGTTCTGTGTTTTGGAAAAGCTGGTTGCATTTGGATTAATGGGAACAGTCCTCATTGATTTATTTAAAAAATGTTCTTCCAGAACACTCTTTCCCATAGTTTACAATTGGCTAACACAGCCTGTTCTGCCAGGTGCTGTACCATGCCAGACCATGGACTCAATCACAGAAAGCCTCTGCCTTCCTAGAAGATTAGAATTCATGGAAATCTTAAGCCTGAAGAAATTAGTTCAGTGGCGCCTGGGGTCAGCCATTTGATGGAAACTGTTGCTAATGATCAGGGTTCTTGATGGAGTTAAACATCCACGAACAGAGGCAAATCCTGGTACAGCCAGGGAATGCATCACCTCTCTCATGTGCACTCACAGTAGTCTCATGTGCACCCCCCCGTAGTCTCATGTGCACCCCACCATAGTCTCATGCGCACCCCACCGTAGTCCCATGCGCACCCCCACCGTAGTCCCATGCGCACCCCATTGTACTCTCATGTGCACACCACCGTAGTCTCATGTGCACACCACCGTAGTCTCATGTGCACCCCACCGTAGTCTCATGAGCACCCTACATAGTCTCAAGCGCACCCCACCGTAGTTCCATGCGCACTCACAGTAGTCCTCATGCGCACCCCACCATCACAGCCGGTTCTTGATGGAGGGGGTGACTCTGGATACTGAGTAACTGATGTAACTGATGACACCTCCTTTTTGCTCCAGGGCTGGACCCAGCTGAACCTCACTTCCAGGATACACCTGAAGAAGTCCGACTGGACCCCAGTGATGCTCAGTTTGTGGATGCCATTCATACAGATGCTGGTCCCATGATTCCCAACTTAGGTGAGCTTCTCCAGTGTGTCTCCTGGAAGATATTAATCTCGGCATTAGAATATTTGACAGGGCCTCCTTGATCATACAGTATTAGAAACTTCCATTATTTTTTAAAAATCTCCAGGATTTGGAATGAGCCAAACTGTGGGTCACCTTGATTTCTTCCCAAATGGAGGAGTGGAGATGCCTGGATGCGAGAAGAATATTCTTTCCCAAATCATTGACATCGATGGAATCTGGGAAGGTAAAGCTATTGTGGGCACAAAGACTTCCCCTGTGAAAGTTCCTGTTTCTCATTGTTAGACTTGCTCGCCGCTTTGGGATTGATCGAAGGGTCTTCTGTTGTGTTCCTGTGGCGTGAGACTGTCACTTGTCACTGTGACAAGTGGGCATGGGAAACTTGGGCAGACATTGTATTTGCAACCCAACTTTTTCCTTACTTTTAAAAAGAGTTACTTTTTATAGGTGTTTTGCCGGTATATGTTTAAGGGCATCACATATGTGCCTGCTCGGTGCATGTGGAAGTCAAAAATATTCGGATGCCCTGGAACTGGAGTTACAAGAGGTTGTGAGCCACCCCCCGCTGTGGATGCTGGTTACCGAACCTGGGTCCTCTGCAGACGCAGCAAGGGCTCCTAGCTTTCCTTGCAATTCAGTTCTGAGAGGCCTAGTTCAGGGATCTTACTACATATCTATCTGTCTATATGAACCAGACTTTCCCCCTTCTCAAGTTGCTTTTCCATTTTGCTTAGTAACTATTATGATTCTAAAGTGTGTTTAGTTTCTTATCTCACATGGTACATAGACTTCACAAACTGTTCTGTGTTGTGACCTCCATGAGCTTGCCCTGACTAGATCGCTGACTATGGCATCCGTGCTCTCAGCATAGCATGACTTAGGGAAGTAACGTGTGACGCTGATGTCACGCCTGACCCCACAGGAACACGGAACTTCGCTGCCTGCAACCACCTGAGAAGCTACAAGTACTACTCCGACAGCATCGTCAACCCCACGGGCTTCGCCGGCTTCTCCTGCACCTCCTACAACGTCTTCGCTGCAGTGAGTGGCTCCCATCTTCCCTGTGGATTTCATCGGATGTTTTAGTTTGTCCCCCTCATTACTGGAGAGCCAGCGGTGCCTGTGCTCTGTCGCTGGACCCCCTGTGACGATGTCACTGCTGGTGACCACTAACAGTTGTGCATTTGGGATGTTAACAACATTTCAGTAGCAGGAAAGCAGGAAAGCATCCCAGGGATTTAGAGCAATGCCTTACTTAGCATTTCTCTAACTTTCCTCTGTCTCAGGTAATAAATGTTCAGACGTGGGGGGTGAGGAATCCTAAACAAACACATAAAACTCAAGTCTGTAGCTATCTGAAAGCCCTGTCTAGAGGCTGATGATGAGCATGGAAGATTTTATTTAAATGCTGATCTTTAAATTATAATTACGGACATATGGATATGCCTTGGCAGCCGTACATTCATCGGTCGTTTTCAGTTTGGTCACGGTTTATATCCAGGTTGACTTCTTCCATGTAATCGTGAACATGGCATTTCTATTGACTTAGGTTTTAGAAAGTTGACTTTTCACTATAGCTTTCTTCATTTTAATCAAAAGTTTTAAATCACTGCCATGTAACATAGAAAATTTCAAGCAATCAATGTTCCAGGTAAGTCACAAACACTAGAGAGAGATGCCTTAGGTATTAAGAACAAGGGCTTGAATGACATTGGGCAAAGCATTTTGTTTCCCTAAGATTTTTTCTTTATCTAGAAATGTGATGATGCCAGACTCAATGTTCCTGGTAAAGAAATCAATCACGTGTTAAGTGCTCAGCCCAGAACAACAACAACAAAAACATGCTAATCAAAATATGGGAGAGGGGAACACATTTTGTTCACATATAAGTTTTCTAAACAGTAAAAGTTGAGCACCAACCCCACCCCATCCCCAGTCTGAGGTTAGCTTTATCTTCCTGTAAACAAATGATCCGACATGTTTAGGTTCCTTGTAACAAAAGTAGCCTGGTTCAACTACGCTCCTCCGCCTTTGGACACTATGCTTCCATTCAGTCTGGTGAGGGCCCATCAAACTACTGACGGCCCAACCAAGTGTTTGATTGGCAGAGTAAGGGCTGCGGTCTCCTGGTTCCTTCGGAATCCAGGCTACATCCCTGTCTTAGGGATGAGCACACTCGGAGATAAAGTCTGGGACTTTTGCACTCTTCTTGGGAAATGCCTAGGGCATTTCGCCCCAGCTGTCCTAATCTCTCCTTAGCTTGCCGGTGTCCAAACCAGAGACTCCTTCTGACCCATCATCTAATCTTCTGATTGAGAAGTCCTCCATGATTCCTCTTGTGGAGGAGCCCACCCTCCAGAGTGGGAATTGGGCCGTCCTCCCAATTCCGTTGTTTGTGCTCTCTCCTTTTTACCATCACCCCAGGCTGAGGAGAGCATTTCCCTGTACCTGTCTTCTTTAGATGCCAACTGCCTGGCTAAGTCTTAAAGACCAATTGGGTCATTTTATCTCCACCCTGGGAGACCCAGGGTCATTTTATCTCTACACTCAGGTTCTGAGAATATGAACATGCCATGGAAAGCAAAGGAAATGGACAAAGGCCTGAATTTGGAGCCTGTCACCCTCTGACATAATCCTGTTGTGCCTGGCAGACAGTATGGTTTCTAGTTCTTCCCTATGCTACCTTTCTAAACTAAATTCTAATCACCTAGCAGGAGGGTGAATGTCGTAGAACACACAAAGTTCCAGAGACAACGGGGAAAGCATAACACATACATGCCAATTATCCTATGGTGTGGGTTTTATATTTTTTGTGTACTCAGCAATGAAATGGAAGGCTTGGTCTGTGGACAGTGAGAGGCACTCACTACTTTCACTGAGACACGTACCTTTTCACTGCCCCACCATTACCACCAGAGACAGAATTAGTTTTGACTCAATTATAAAGCATGTCGGGAAATATGGTGCCCTATTGACAGTCAGAGCGTTGTCAGTCCTCATTTCCTTGGTCTTTCAGGACAAGTGCTTCCCATGCTCAGGCGGAGTGTGCCCACAGATGGGTCACTACGCTGACAAATACCCTGGGAAAACAAAGGAACTGTATCAGAGATTTTATCTGAACACTGGTGACAAGAGTAACTTTGCACGTAAGTTTTCATTTTTATTAATTAAGTTTCTATTTAATTAATTATATTAATTAAGTGGTCATGTTTTCCTTTGGGAGAGGTATAGATAATTCTGGGTATAAAATGCAGAGTCTGGTAAACGCTAGTAAAGCACTCTACCTCTGAGCTACAGACCTAGCCGAGAATTTAAATGAGATGAACTTCTTAGACTCTTGGTTTGAAAAACAAAAACAAAACAAAAACGCCTCATTCATCAGCTCCAGAAATGGTCTTTCCATCAGCACTTCCAGCGCCTGACCCCCACACTGAGGAAACAGCCGTGACAGTTCACCAGGAAAACTGCCAACAATCCGATCCAATATTCAAATTCTACAGCTATTGGGTAGCTACTAATCCGCCATCAGTTCCTCTTCTCAAAAGCTGACCGTGTATAAATGTTGTCTCCCATGCAGGTTGGCGATATCAAGTGTCTGTCACCCTCTCTGGACAGAAGGTCACTGGACACATTCTAGTTTCCCTGTTTGGAAACGGAGGAAACTCTCAGCAGTACGAGATTTTCAAGTGAGTAAAAACATGGCTCGGTGCTTCTTAGCTTTCAGCATACTAAGAACGTCTCACGTACATGGTTAATAGCCTTTTCTCTATTACATGTATGTAGCATACATATATCACAACTCACACACATGGTTAATGCCTTTTCTCTATTACATGTATGTAGCATATATCACATCTAACAAAAAGAAAACTGTCTTGTAGTACTATATTTTAATAAATTTCAAAACTGTATTTTTAATTTTTTTCTGATATTTTCTGAGGAAACCACTCATGTTAATTTTGCTGCCTGACATTTGGCTTATAATGGATAAAAAAATTACCCCCTACACAATGGTAAAGAAGAGATTTTTATAATGATTCTGTCATTTATTAGACTATGAGCATTGTGACAAAGACACATTTGAGTCCATGTGAAAGAAAATATGACTAAGATAAATCTGAGTTTCTGGCAGAAAAACGAACCCCAAGGTTCAAATATATGTGTAAATTTGCATCAGACACTTGAACGACAAATGTTTTATCAAGCAGCTTAGATTAAAATGGAATGTGAACTGGTTTTAAGAACATATGCATATGTTTGCACGCGTGTGTATATTTATTTGCATGATACATTCTGGGCATACTTATGCATGTTCACATAATATTTCGTTGACTTCTTAACTTCCCAGGGGCTCTCTGCAGCCAGGTACTACGCATGTCAGTGAATTCGACTCCAGCGTGGACGTCGGGGATGTGCAGAAGGTTAAATTTATTTGGTACAACAACGTGATCAACCCAACTCTACCCAGAGTGGGAGCATCAAAGATCACGGTGGAAAGAAGCGATGGCAGTGTGTAAGTAATCAACAAAGTAAGACGGCCTGACAGTGTCTATTCACACTGAAACAGTTCACACCTCTCATAGGAGACACGAGATACACGTGTCCCTGTCACTTCTGCTTCCTGAGGCCTCGCATGTCTTTAGAAGACAGTGCCGAATGTTAGGAATGTCACTTTGATAGATCCTTAGACGAGGGAGAACGTTTCCTTTGGCAGACCATTCAGACTATGCATGTGGCTTGAGTGTGCCTCACCCCCCAAACTTCAAGGGTTCGCCAAATTGCCACTTAGATTGCCTGGAATTGCTCATTTAGCAAGGAACAAGACAGCTATACACTGCCCTGTGGCACAGGTCTTCCTGGTGAAGCCTGAGGTTCAGAGATCAGTTCTCCATGTTTACCGAGACCGACATGCCCTGAGCTGTGGATGATCACAAAGGAATACCAAGAGTGGAGAACAGACACGCTGATGGTATCCATGGCAGTCCCGGCGTCCTTGAGTGGTACCTACATTTTGGTGCAAGGTGCTGTTTCTTCTGGTGGCAAATGCTTGGTTACCTTTCTGAAAACACTAGGACTATCGTTCTTGCCAGAAGTGGAGTTCAAGGCTCCTTGGGTGCCAAAGGAAATGACCAAAACTTCACACAAAACACATAGACAACAGTTTTCAAGATACTGAACTTTGAGTAATGGTAGACAGTGAAGCCTGAAAATCAAAATCCAAGTCAGGTGCCTTAAAATCACCTGAGCCCACAGCCCTGAGAGGCTTTCTCAGCTGTGGTGCAGGCAGGGTTGTGTGGGCTCTCAACATTTAGGAGATGGAGCTAAGAATTGAGGTCTCGAACAGCAAGACTTTGTGGTACAATCTACCAGAGAAGACAGGGCTACAGGGAGACACGGTAGAGTTCTAGGGAGTCTCCTTGTACGTTTGACACAGTCTGGTGTCCTCACATAGGTGAACAAACCAGCCATGGCCAGGGAACAAGCCACTCAAAAGAACTGGAATGGAGCCCATTTCTCTTCAGGGGTGTAACTAGACCCTGTTTCTACCACGCAGACTGAAGAAGCCTGGCATTTTATGGATATTGGGTGGAGTACTTAGTAAGGTCCCATTTCTTGCTAGATTCAGCAAAACTTGAAATGGCTTGGAATAATTACATCCCACAACACAAATAAGAAGTAAAATTGTGTAGCAGTAACGAGATAAAAATCCAATACCCGACTTTAACTCAAACATTCCAGATTACACAAACAGTAGCTCAATACAACCCATAATGAGGAAAGTAATCAATGAAATTAACATTCAGTTGAGTTGGTATGGATGTTAGAATAACAGATAAGGATATCATTATAGCTATCAACATCCATTCAGTTTGTTCAGAAAAGGTCCGGAGAAGATGGCACATGTTTATGACAATATTGGGGTGATAGGAGGGTATATATAAAAGCATATCATATGATAATGGAGAGGTAGGGCATGATATGTGTGTGTGTGTGTGTGTGTGTGTGTGTGTGTGTGAGTGCAGCATTTGATGATGGAGTGTGGGGAGAGTATAGTATAAGTGCAGCATTTGATATTGGTATGCAGGGAGGGTGTAGGATATGAATAAGCACAGCATATGATAACATCATAAAGGGTAGGAGAGGAGAATCAGAAAGATATCTGCTGGAAGGCCCTGTGCCAGATGTGAATAGGTACACTGTCACTTGATATGTTAATGGAATGAGTTAGGTGTGTGTGTGTGTGTTACCAATTCTAAAGTAAGCAATGTAAGAATAAAGAGCTATGGCAAACCAAGTAACAAAAAAGCTAAAAGTCAAGATTAAAAAAGAACTCAACGTGAGCGTGAGGAGGCAAGGAGAACAGAAAGCAGAACAACAAACAACAACAAAAACTCACAAAGACGATTGACATCCTTTTACCTGACGGGAGCAACAATTCTATTAAATGACAGTAGTCAAAACACACCAAGATGAGGAGACACAGACCAGCACAGTGGGTTTTAAACATCAATACCCAATTGAATTGTGCTTATCTAAAATGTGTTTTAAAGAGACATCCAAAGGTGGACAGGAAAACTCGCACTCTTTCTCACTGGAATGGCGCAAACAACAATAAATGCCACCGTGAATGCATTTAAATAGTTAAATTTAAAAAGACGGAAAATACCAAGCATGTTTGGAGACAAGGGGGATCCTAGCTCCCAGACACTGTGCACGGCATAGAAAATGATGCAGCCATTCTAGAAAGTAGTTTGGTGACAATTCTTTGGAAGCCAAGCCTCCCAGTCAGCACGCTGTCCCAGTTCCTAACGTCACGGCTTTGCTTCCCACAGCTCCGTTACACACTGCCAACAGTGGTCTGGAATAATATGGGGCGTGAACACGTCTTGTTCTTTGGGGGTGACTGACAACTTTTCTGTAGATGAAGTTTACAATCATTTTGTAAGGTTGGGAAGTGATTCGGTCTCCTTCAGCATCCTAGCGTCTGATTGTGTCCATCTCAGACTGCTGGAGCAGGGGTGTGGAGGTGGACGAAGGGACATGGTTACCCTCATGCCCAGCTCTGCCCTTGCATGAGGAAGAGCTCACCCTTCTGTGTTTTCTTTCCTCAGGTTCAACTTCTGTAGTGGAGAAACTGTGAGGGAGGATGTCCTGCTCACACTCTCTTCGTGTTAGGAGGTTGCTGACATGTGACTACTGAGTCCCACTGTAATAAAATCTAGTATTAAAGCAATACATTCTGCTGTCAGTGTTGATTAATTCTAATGAAACTTCCGGATGAGAGGGTAAAACCGTCAATTCTCAGTTGCTGTGAAGAGCCATACGTGATTGACTATAAACATTTGCTGTGCATTTGGGTTTGGGAATATCACTTAAATGATAGCACCATCATGCCCCCCCATTAATAATATTAATCAATTTTGACCATTTAAGACCGAGCTTCAGGATCTAAGGATCTCCCTCGTGGTAGCCCTGTGATGACAGTAATAGATTCAGCCACTTTCTCCATCATTCTCTAGCCAGACATCTCAGGAGTAATGGAACAGAACAGGAGATGAGGATGGGACTCTGAGACACGTCTGATCTTTTCTATGGTCTTGTTTCTCTGGCTGTGGTTCTCCCAGAACCTCTTCCAGAAGCACAGACCAAAGCATCCTGCTCCATAAGGCCAGGGACAGAATTCTGATTCCATAGTCTTTATGGGTTCTTCTCAATCTGGCTTTCACCTAGAATTCCAGTCTCACCTCTTAGCACATTCATTCTGAAACTTCATATTCTGGACAAACTCTTTGTTGTTTAACAAAGATTTTATCACTTACACCTGACCTCGAGTTATTACATAGAACCATGGAAGCAAAAATAGTATAGTACTGTGGCAAAAGCTTTCAGTATACCAACAGACTGCTAAGGCCACCTAATCTTTGACAAATGATATCTTTGATAAAAATCTTTGACTAAAAAAAGCATTAGAGAAAAGGGAGACTTTTCGTATGGTGCTAGGGAAACTAGGTGTCTACTTGCCCAAGATGGAAACCGGATTCCTATCCTCCAACCTACAAATGTCAACTCAAAATGAAGCAAAGTACAGCAACTGCTGTGTGGATACACTTCCATACACAGCCACAGACAAGGACTTGCTGAGTGATTGCAGTAGCTCAGGGAGTCATTGTAATACTTAATGCATGTGGTTACATGAAATCTGTGATGTGGCAAAGGAAGCAATCAGCAAAGTGAGGAGAGAACCTACCGAAGGGAAAACTAATATTTTCTAGCTGCAACAGGGGGTTGTCTATGACTTTCTCTTGGTCTGTTATACTACTCAGTAGTGTTTAGACAGATTCAGTACTCCTGTGTTACATACTGGTACCCGAACCCCAGTACTCTAGAGGAGTATTTCTACCTCAGTTCTTCTAGCATGATGATAGATTGATAGATAGACAGATAGATAATAGATAGATGATAGAGAGATAGAGAAGATAGATAGATAGATGATAGATGTACACATGCATGTGTGCATACATACATACACACACTCACAGAAAAGACAAGAAGGGAGACAGAGGCAGAGAGAGAGAGAGAGAGAGAGAGAGAGAGAGAGAGAGAATATGAGGACACCCAAAAGAAAACTGGTAGAATTTGAGGAATTTGAGAGTCCATGTTTATTCCTTACAGTTTTCTTTGGGTGTCCTCATATTCTCTCTCTCTCTCTCTCTCACTCTCTCTCTCTCTATCTATCTATCTATCTTCTCTATCTCTCTATCATCTATCAAGTTGCAGGAAATCAAACCAAAGCCCACATATGATGAGGTTGGTCAAATTACAGTGAGACTTCATGTCACAACCTTGGAAGGTGTTGGCAGTTAAAGTCAGGGCATTGACTAGTAAAGAATAGGATCCTGTAATTCGGGGTGGGCATGTGTGGGAGGCCCCTATTGAAGCTAAGAACTTTGAACCCTCAGACTCTCAGGGCTTTGTCTAGCCTGAGGAAGCATCCCCTCCACTCTCAGCAGAATTTATACTCCATCTCATTCCCTGAAAAATTTCCCTTTATGCCTTTGATTACAAAAACTAATCCTTCTGAATGAGATGCCAGGTAAGACAACACCCATGTCCCTCAGGGCCCTCTAATAGTTGGCTCTAGACCTACAACCAGACTTGAGGCTAAGCAGGCTGAGTGGGAAGGTAGAAAGTGTAGTCCAGGAGGAGGTACACTATACTACTACAGAGATTAACATGTTTGTGAATTCATTCAAGCAGAAGTCTGGAGGACATGTGTGGGAATGGGTCTTAAGGGTGTGAGATAATGGTGCAAGGAACACAAAACTGGATCAGGCTGGGTTTATTGATATGAGACCTCTGAGTGAAGATTCTAGGCTTAACATGGAGGGCCTCACAGTTGAAAGAAAAAGGCTGTCAAAAGTGTGAATAGCTAACTAAAACATTTATCAAAAGACATTTATAAAAAGGAGTTGGAGGTTCCTGATAGCCCTTGGCCTCATGCTAATGGAGGGATTTTAAGGCCCAGGGAAATTGCAATGATAGAATGGGTATATTGTACAAAACCCAATCCTTTACAATGGAAAGACCCAGAAGATACACCCTTCACTAATCCTATAAAACACAAAATGGTGAAGGGGCACCAGCACAGTTGAAGAGCTCTGTTGACACCCTTTTCCGTGTGTCAGACCTTAGAGTTGGTGATGCTACTGCTCTGTGGGACAAATTAAATGCAAGGGGTTAACCTGGGCCCTGAGGTAGCAGGGATCAGCTGACAGCACTAAATTACCAAAAACAGGTGATTGCAGTATTCATAATGGGCAGCACAGACAAAAAAAAAATGTCCATAAGGGCCTGACCCATAATGGTCAGCTCAGGCAAAGTGATTTTTATGGTGGCGTAACTCCTATGGGACTTGGTACTTGCTAATTAATCATTGTATTTCCAGCCATGAAATAGATAAGAAGCTTACTGCGTTTCTGTTTGATCTGTATAAACAGAAAAATTCTCAGACAAACGAAAGAAAGCCTACATAAGATCATGGCGAAAGGCAGTCTTGGCCCATGAACTAATTTCCAGACTTGAGCGGGTGTGCAGACCCTTCAATGAAGGGATGGCCACAATCCTGGAGAAAGGCCCTTGATAAAGTACTTAAAAGTTTTACTGTTAGCTTTTCTCCAGTCCTTCGCTTGAGGAATCTATGGCCCCTTTACAAGGAAAACTATACCGTGGGGGAAAGGTAACAATCAGACCTTCTGGATTCTATTGGATACTGGTTCTGAATTGGTGCTGACTCCAGGAGACCTTCTCCCCCAGATAAAACATTGTGGACCACCAGTTAAAGTAGGGGCTTATGGAGGTCATGTGACTACTGAAGTTTTGGCTGAAATCTAACTCACAGTAGGTCCAGGGGTTTCCTAAGCTCATCCTGTGACTATTTCTCCAGGCCTAGAATGCCTAATTGAGATAAATAGAAGATGGCAGAATTCTCACATTGTTACCCTGATCTGTGGAGTGAGAGCTATTATGGGAGCCTTTAGCGTTTCCTCTCTCAGGGAAAATAGTAAATAAAAGCCAGTATCTCATCCCTGGAGGAACTGCAGAAATTAATGCCACAAAAGACTTGAAAGATGTGGGGGCATGGGGGAGTTCCCATCACGTCATCCTTTAATTCTCCTATCTGGCCAGTGCAGAAGACAGATGGGTCATAGAGAATGACAATCGACCATGGGAAACTCAATTAAGTGGTGACTCTAATTGCAGCTGCTGTACATGTGGTGTCCTTACCGAGATTAACACATCTCCTGGTCCATAGTACGCAGCTATTGACCTAGAAAATGCCTTTTTCCCAGTATCTATCCACAAAGACCATAAGAAGCAATTTGCTTTCAATTGGCAAGGCTATCAGTTTACCTTAAAAGTTTTACCTCAAGGGTGTTTTATCTCTCCAGGCCTGTGCTGTTTGGAAGGGATCTTGATCATCTGTGCTTCCACAAAATGTCACACTGGTTCCCTATATTAAAGACATTTTGCTGATTGGAGCAAGGAAGCAGGAGGTGGCAACAACTTTGAACTCATTAGTAACACATATGTACATCAGAAGATGGAAAATAAATTCAGCCAAAATTCAAGGGCCTTCTACCTTAGTGGAATTCTTAGGAGTCTGTTGTAGAATATTATTTTAACTGTAAATATGTGCTATAATTGTTTATGCTATATTTGTTTAATTATGAAAAGATGTGTTGCATTTGCTTCATCTTGCCTGCCTAAGGCACCTGATTGATCTAATAAAGAAAGAGTTGAAGAGTCAATAGTGAGGCAGAAGAAGGATAGGTGGGGCTGGCAGGCAGAGAGAGTAAACAGGAGAAATCTAGGCTTGAACTCCACATAATAGGTATGGGGAGCAACCACTGAGTGAGTGGGCCAGAGACAGAGACACTTGCGGGTCCCGATGTGAATCTTGGACCTTTAAGGGAGTAGACCTAAGTCAGGACCCCTGTGGGTCTTGGCCTGAGTCTAGGACCTCTGAGGAACTAGGCCTGAGCCAGGATCTCTGTGGTTCTGGGTGTGAATCTGGGACCTCTGAGGGAGTAGGCAGGAACCAGAGATCTCTGCAGTTCCAGGTGTGAGTCTGGGGACCTCTGGGGAAGTAAGCCTGAGCCAGGACTTCTGTGGGTCTGGGTATTGGTCTGGGATGTTGAAGGGAATAGGCAGGAACCAGAAACCTCTGCTGATCCAAGCCTGAGTCTGGGACCTTTGAGGGAGTAAGCCTGAGCCAGGCCCTCTGCGGGTCTGAATGAGCCTGGGAACTCTGAGGAGGTAAATCAGAGCCAGAGTCCTTTAGTGAACCAACCTCAAGCCAGGGACCTCTGCAGGAAAGGATCCAGACCAGGGACAGTTACAGAAACAGGTCAGAGCCAACAGCGTAGGCTAGAGCAGGCCTGAGACAGCAAACTCCAAGGGAGTGGAGCAAAGCCTGGGAGTGCTGAGTGACCTCCAGGAACACAGAGTGACCAATGGGAAAACTAGAACCATGGCACTGACTGTACCACGAGGAACCTTGGATTCACTGGCACCTAGAATATTATTCAACAGAATCACAGACAGTCACACCATTTAGAGGAAAAGATGAGCAGAAAAGGTAAAAACACATGTAACATCACAAAGAGCAACACAACAGCAGTAAAACCTGAAGACCCTACAACAGCAAGACTAGAACAACCAAATATAGATGAAGCAGAAGAAAATGACCTAAGAAATAACTTCCAGAGAATGTCTGAAACTCTTAAAGAGGAAATGAGAAACTCCATCAAAGAAATGGAGGAAAAGACAAACAAAAAATTGGAAGACATCAGCAAATCCCTTAAAGAAAACCAAGAAAAAACAATCAAACATATAAATGAAACTATTCAAGATTTGAAAGCTGAAATAGAGACAATAAAGAAAACACAAGCTGAGGGAATTATAAAAACAGAAATCATGAGGAAAAGATCAGGAACCACAAACACAAGGATGAACAGCCGAATACAAGAGATGGAAGAGAGAATCTCAAGCACTGAAGATACAATCGAGGAAATAGACTCCTCAGTCAAAGAAAATATTAAATCTAACAAAAGCTTAACCCAAAATATCCAGAAAATATGGGACACCATGAAAAGATCATTAAGAATAATAGGTATAGAAGAAGGAGAAGAAGTTCATCTCAAAAGAACAGAAAATATCTTTAACAAAATCATGGAAGAAAACGTTCCCAACCTAAAGAAAGATATGCCTAGGAAGATACAAGAAGCTTACAGAACACCAAACAGACTAGAAGAAAGAATATTAAGAGATGCAAAGGAAAAAGGCCAAGTAAAATATAAATGTAGACCTATCAGAATTACACCTGACTTCAACGGAGACAATGAAAACCAGAAGGCTGAGGTCAAGCATTATGCAGACATTAAGAGACCATGGATGCCAGCTCAGACTACTATATCCAGCAAAACTTTCAATCACCATAGAAGAACAAAACAAGATATTCCATGACAAAACCAGATTTAACAAGTACCTAGCCACAAGCCCAGCCCTACACAAAATACTCGAAAGAAAACTCCAACCCAGGGAAGTTGGCTATATCAACAAAAACACAGACAATTGATGGTCTCATCGCAGCATATTCCAAAGAAGGGGAAAACACACAAATTAACAGCACCAACAGTGAAAATAAAATTAACAGGAGATAGCAATCACTGGTCATTAATAGCCCTTAATATAAATGGACTCAGCTCACCTATAAAAAGGCACAGGATAACAGATTGGATACGAAAACAGAATCCATCCTTCTTC
This sequence comes from Myodes glareolus, assembly GCF_982192425.1. Lineage (NCBI taxonomy): Eukaryota > Metazoa > Chordata > Mammalia > Rodentia > Cricetidae > Myodes > Myodes glareolus. Next base: position 2,904,861 of record NC_142032.1, on the reverse strand, counting down.
TGCATACCAGAAACACACCTCAACCTCAAAGACAGACATCGCCTCAGAGTAAAGGGTTGGGAAAAATATTCCAATTAAATGGACCTAAGAAACAAGCTGATATAGCTAACCTAATATCTAACAAAATAGACTTCAAACTAAAATTAATCAAAAGAGACAAAGAAGGACATTTCATATTAGTCACAGGAAAAATCCATCAAGAGGAAATCTCAATCCTGGACATCTATGCCCGGAATACAAGGGCACCCTCATATGTAAAAGAAACACTTCTAAAGCTTAAATAATATATTAAACCCCACACACTAATAATGGGAGACTTCAACACTCCACTCTCACCACTGGACAGGTCAGTCAGACAAAAAAATGAACAGAGAAATAAGAGAACTAACAGATGTTATGACTCAAATGGACTTAACAGACATCTATAGAATATTCCATTCAAACAGAAAAGAATATACCTTCTTCTCAGCACCTCATGGAACCTTCTTAAAAATTGATCACATACTTGGTAACAAAACAAACCTCAACAGATACCAAAAAAAAAATGGAATAAACCCATGATTCTTATCAGATTACTATGGCTTAAAACTAAAATTCAATAGCAATACTAATTCCAGAAAGCCCACAAACACATGGAAATTAAACAATGTTTGTCTGAATCATCAATGGGTCAATGAAGAAATAAAGGGAGAAATTAAATACTTTCTAAAATTCAATGATAATGACCACAATTTATGGGTCACAATAAAAGCAGTGTTAAGAGAAAAGGCAATACCACTAAATACCTACATAAAGAAGCTGGAAAAAAACCTACACTAGTGAATTAACAGAACATTTGAAAACATTAGAACAAAAAGAAGCAAACTTACCCAAGAGAACTAGACAGCAGGAAAAAAATCAAGTTGAGAGCTGAAATCAACAAAATAGAAACAAAGAAAACAATACAAAGAATCAATGAGACAAAGAGTTGGTTCTTAGAGAAAATCAACAAAATAGACAAGCCTTTATCCAAACTAACCAAAAGGCAGAGAGAGAATATCCAAATTAACAAAATCAGAATTGAAAAGGGGGACAGAACCACAGACACAGAGGAAATACAGAGAATCATCAGGTCATATTTCGAAACCTGTACAACACAAAATTGGAAAAGTTAAAGGAAATGGACAACTTTCTGTATAAATATCACATACCAAAATTAAATCAAGACCAGGTAAGCAAATTAAACAGACCTATAACTGCTGAAGAAATAGAAACAGTCATCAAAAGTCTCCAAAAAATTAAAAATTAAAAATAAAAATAAATAAAAAAACAGGACCAGATTGTTTCAGCTCAGAATTCTACAAGGTTTTCAAAGAAGAACTAATACCAATATTTCTCAAATTATTCCACACAATAGAAACAGAAGGAACATTGCCAAACTCTTTCTATGAGTCTATAGTAACCCCGATACACAAACTACAGAAAGACATTACTAAGAAAGAGAATTACAGATCAATCTCACTCATGAACATTGATGCAAAAATACTCAATAAAATACTGGCAAATCGAATTCAAGAAAACACCAGAGCCATCACCCATCATGATCAAGTTGGCTTCATCCCAGAGATGCAGGATGGTTCAACATATGAAAATCCGTCAACGTAATCCACCATATAAACAAGCTGAAAAATAAAAATCATGTGATCATCTCATTAGATGCTGAAAAAGCTTTCGACAAAATACAACATCCTTTCATGATAAAGGTCTTGGAGAGAGCAGAGATACAAAGAACATACCTAAATATAATAAAGGCAATATACAGCAAGCCAACAGCTAGCGTCAAACTAAATGAAGAGAAACTCACAGTGATCCCACTGAAATCAGGAACAAGACAAGGTTGTCCACTCTCTCCAAATCTATTCAACATAGTTCTTGAGGTACTAGCTAGGGCAATAAAACACTAAAAGGAGATCAAAGGGATACAAATCAAAAAGAGGAAATCAGACTCTCACTATTTGCTGATGATATGATAGTTTACATAAGCGACCCCAAAAATTCTACCAAGGAACTTCTACAACTCATAAACACTTTCAGTAATGTAGCAGGAAACAAGATTAACTAAAAAAAAATCAGTAGCCCTCCTGTGCACAGATGTAAATGGGATGAGAAAGAAATCAGAGAAGCATCACCCTTCACAATAGCCACAAATAGCATAAAATATCTCAGAGTAACTCTAACCAAACAAGTGGAAGACTTGTATGACAAGAACTTTAAATCTTTGAAGAAAGAAATTGAAGAAGACACCAGAAAGTGGAAAGATCTCCCATGCTCTTGGTTAAGTAGAATTAACATAGTAAAAATGGCAATCTTACCAAAAGTAATCTACAGATTCAATGCAATGCCCATCAAAATCTCAGAAAATTCTTCACAGACCTTGAAAGAAGGTACTCTACTTCATATGGAAAAGCAAAAAAACCCAGGATAGCCAAAACAATCCTGTACAATAAAAGAACTTCTGGAGGCATCATAATCCCTGACTTCAAACTATACTAAATAGCTACAGTACTGAAAACAGCCTGGTATTGGCATAAAAACAGACAGGAGGACCAATGGAACCAAATTTAAGACCTGACTATTAATACACACACCTTCAAATACCTGATTTTTGACAAAGAATCAAAAAATATCAAATGAAGAAAAGAAAGCATATTTAACAAATGCATAACTGGCATAACTGGATATCAACATGTAGAAGACTGGAAATAGACTCATATCTATCACCATGCACAAAACTCAAGTCCAAATGGATCAAAGATCTCAACATAAAGCCAGCCACACTGAACTTTATAGAAGAAAAAGTAGGAAGTACACTTGAATGCATTGGCACAGGAGACCACTTCCGAAATATAACCCCAGCAACACAGACACTGAGAGAAATAATTAAGAAATGGAACCTCCTGAAACTGAAAAGCTTCTGTAACGCAAAGGACATGGTCAACAAGACTAAACAACAGCCTACAGAATGGGAAAAGATCTTCACTAACCCTACATCAAACAGAGGTTTGATCTCCAAAATATACAAAAAACTCAAGAAATTGGTCATCAAAAGAACAAATAATCCAATTAAAAAATGGACTACAGACCTAAACAGAGAACTCTCAATGGAGGAATCTAATATGGCTGAAAGACATTTAAGGAAATACTCAATATCCTTAGTCATCAGAGAAACGCAAATCAAAACAACTCTGAGATTCCATCTTACACCTGTAAGAATGGCCAAGATCAAAAACACTGATGACAACTTATGCTGGAGAGGATGTGGGGTAAAGGGAACACTCCTGCATTGCTGGTGGGAGTGCAAGCTGGTATAGCCCCTTTGGATGTTAGTGTGGCGATTTCTCAGAAAATAAGAAGCAACCTTCCTCGAGACCCAGTAATACCACTTTTGAGTATATATCCAAATGCTCAATCGTACCACAAGGACATGTGCTCAACTATATATATATCAGCATTGCATGTCATAGCCAGAACTTGAAAACAACCTAAATGCCCCTCGACCAAAGAACGGATAAAGAAAATGTAGTACATTTACTCAATGGAATACTACACAGCAGAAAAAAATGACATCTTGAATTTTCCAGGCAAATGGATGGAACTTGAAAACATCATTTTGAGTGAGGTAACCCAGACCCAGAAAGAAAACTATCACATGTTCTCACTCATAAGTGGCTTTTAAACATAAAGCAAAGAAAACCAGCTCACAAATCACAATCTTAAAGAACCTAGACAACAATGAGGACCCTAAGAGAGACATACATGGATCTAATCTACATGGGAAGCAGAAAAACACAAGATCTCCTGAGTAAATTGAGAGCATGGGGACCATGGGAGAGGGTTGAAAGCAAGGGGAGAGACAGGAAGGGGATCAGAGAAAAATGTAGAGCTCAATAAAAACATTTAAATCATAAAAAAGAAAGAAATAGAACATTTGGGCACTAGTGAGTCACAATATTGAATTAAAAGTAAAATAGAAGGTCCAACCAAAGAAAAGCCTAGGACCACTTGGGTTCAGTGACGAGACATTAAAATTTACAGAACCTTCAAGAGGATTGATTACCTTAACTGGCATTTTGATCCAGAATTTACTAACAGAAAATCCTCTAGGCCAGCAGTTCTTAATTTGTGAGTCACAACCCCTTTGGAAAACTTCTATCTCCAAAAAATTTACATTACAATTCATAACAGTAGTAAAATTACAGTTATGAAGTAGCAACAAAATAATTTTACGGTTGAGGATAATCCCACATGAGGAACTGTATTAAAGGGTCGCAGTGTTGGGAAAGTTGAGAACCCTGCTTTAGGTGAACCTGTGAGGGTATTCCTGAGGGAGCGTTCCTGGGAGGGCTAACACATTCCCTCAACTAAAGCAGTACTTTCTGGCATGGGTCCAAATTAGGTCATGGGTTTTGTTCTTTTGTTGCTGCTTTGGAAGAGCTAGGCATTGGAGTGTGTGCAGCCCATCAATGAAATATATGTCTGACCCAATGACATTCCCAAAGGGTCGTGTATTATATTCTTTGTGAGCAGTACTTACCAAGAAAACAGATTGTGGGAAGGGGACTTAGATTTTAAGTAACAGGACTACCTCCATGGCATATCTGGCTGTCTGGCAGTGTAGATAGAATAGACAAGGGAGCAGTTAGGGAACCACTGCCACATGGCCCAGCAAGACTGTTCAGTGGGGAAAGGAGCTTGCTGCCAAGTCTGAGAATCTGAGTCTGGTTCCTATAATCTATGTGGTGAAAGAGAGGACACTTTATCCACTCACTTCCACATGTGTGCTGTGGCTTGCAATCACCTTAACATGTACACACACAGATGAAACAAATATGCTTTTAAAAAGTAGATGTGTTTTCAAACACAAACAACACCAGTCGTAAGGGATTGCGATGTTCCATTTAACCTCCCAAAAAATATACCCATGCTTTCAAAATTATCATTAACAAGATTTTGGAGAAGAAACACATTTCTTCCCATGGAAATTATCATAGTGTCTTAAAATATGTAAACATGTCCTAGACAGATCAGAGGAATATTTGTGAAATATCACACATGTTCCAGGTTTATCCTCATGATTATGCTTTTGCATGCATGTATAGCCTTTACGTGCATGGTTATATACATGGTTATACATGGTTATATGTATGGTTATATACTCTAGACGGCAGACACGGAGAGTCAGGGCTCTGCTCTGAGTATGCACGATTCCTTGTTTGGATGATTAAGACACTGATGATTTTCATTCATTTTTCAGAAATAAAACATGCATCTTTTGGTGCTGGCAAATGAAAAGAAAGTGTGGGTTTTTTTTTTTTTTTGAAAAACGATTGTGAGGGCCTAGACAAGAAGTAATTGCCACGTTCAATGGAGATTTTATTTACTAAAATTTGCACTTGAGCAGTAAAGAGGAATCTTTGATTGTAACAAAAGTGGAGTCTCAAAAAACGTGTGCAAATCTGCTTCCTATTCTAAACCACCTCTGTGTTCACTCCTGACCACTCTTCAGACGAACTTTGTATCAATGCAATGCAGAGAACACTGGGCTTCTACACGCTGATAATGGCAGGACAGCCGGGGTTAGTGGGAGGGATGAGCGCCTCTAGACTGAACTTCACAATCTGCGGAGGAAAACACACCTCTCACAGAAATGGACTGGATTTGATGTAAAAATACATATGCACGGAAACATTAGTAAAATGTAGGCACGCTAATTTTTCTCTCTTACAGATTAGATAATGAATCAGGGTGGAATGCTGACTCCCATTTCACTTTCTGGGACTGAAGCCTCGTGTTTAGTGAAGTGATATTCTGAAGGCACAAAGCACTTACTCCTCTCTGGAGCCCTAGAATTTTCTTCTCAGGGAACTTTGGAATCTGAGGTCAACATGCCTTCCTTCCCATGGACAGCCTTGGCAATGGCAGGGCTAGATAAGGGGGTGGGGCTCAAGGCAGGCTCTCTGGAGACTGGGTAAATGAGACCCAGGTTGGCACCAGTGTAGTTATCTGGCCACACAGGTGTCTCAAGGCCTTTCTTTCCCTCACCTGACCTTTGGTATCATAAAGCTGCCAGAATCAGGGTGTTGCATAAGGGAAGCCTTAGCTCCTTTGCAAACAGAGCTATTTGGTTAGAAACTTCATGATAGACCCTATGGGACATGCTCAACATAAAGTTACCATGAATAAATGCTATGGAACACAAGGCTCTGGCCCTAAGCTCTTTGGGGAAGGTTTGTGTTTTCAGTTTGAACTGTGTTTAACTGAGCAAATGATTATTAAGAGAACATTTGGAGTTCTTTGCTGTTGGATGGTGTAGGCAGTTGTTACTGCAGCCAGTTTGCAAAGCACATGGCTTTCTGGGTTCATTCTCTTTCGGTTTGCTCATTTATTCATCAGTGACTTGAGGGCCTGCCATGTAGCAAGCATTCAGCTACCTGCTCAGGTGTGTAAAAGTGTTCCAGAAAATTCCATCCCTCTGTCTTTGTGGCCTGTGACTCGGTGTGGAATGTCTTAAGTGGGAAACGTGCTAAGGGGAGGCCTGTTAAGGGCCTTGGGTGGAAACCTGAGGAAGGCTGGAGAAGTCGCTTTGAGGGAGAAGAGGGGACAGGCTGAGAGGAGGACTGGCTGGGGATATGCCAACACTGCTTCCATGGAATTCTGCCCCTGCATCGTTTTCGTGTTTCCTTTGTCAAATTTTCTAGGTACACACACACACACACACACACACACACACTAAAATAAATCTGTATAGGCCCTGGAGATATGGCTCAGATATTAAGAGTGTTGCTTGCTCTTCTAGGGGACCCAGGTTCAGTTCCACTACCTACATGATGGCTAACAACGACCTATAAGTTCCAGAGGATCTGATGCCTTCTTCTGACCTCCTTAGACACTGCATGCATGTGGTTCACAGACATACATGTGGGCCACACACACATAAAATAAAAATAAACAAAGCTTAAAAGAAATTTGATTTGGTTTTAACCAACTGCCACAAACTGAAAACATCCCAGATATCTTCTCTCAGATTTCTTCTTAGCATAAGTTTCCAGAACACTTTCCCCAAAACTTTTTATTTTTTTTCTCTTTGTCTTAATCATTCTTCTATTGCTATGAAGAGATGCCATGACAACTCTTATAAAAAGAGGTGTTTAATTGGAGCGGCTTACTGTTTCAGAGGTATAGTCCACTATCATCATGGCAGGGAGCATGGCAGCAGGCAGGAAGACATGGAGCCGGAGAAGGAGCTGAGAGTTCTACATCCTGATTCACTGGTCAAGAGGAGAGGAAGGGGGGGGGGAGGGGAGATGGGAGAGGAGAGAAAGAGGAGGAGGAGGGGAGAGGGGTGAGAGAGAGAAGAGGGGAGAGAGAGAAAGAGAGAAAGAAGAAAGGAGAGGGGAGAGAGAGGAAGAGAGGGGAGAGAGAGGGAGAGAGGGAAGAAGGGAGAGAGAGAGAGAGAGAGAGAGAGAGAGAGAGAGAGAAGAGGGGAGAGGGGAGAGGAGAGAGGAGAGAGGGGAGAGAGAGACTGGGCCTGGTGAGGGCTTTTGAAGCCTCAAAGCCCACCCCTGTTGAACTAGGTCAAAACTCATAATCTTTTGCAAGTAGTGCTACTCCCTGGTGATTAAGCATTCAAATATCTGAACCCATGGGGATCAACCACCAGTCTTATTTATAATTCCCTTAGCGATTGGCACACTCACCATGCCTCTGTGCTCTTAGCAATACATACAATTCCTTTCAATTCTCATTTGTTCCTTGTACAAGATATTCTTGAGAAATAGTTGAGTAGTTTGGACTGTCAACAGAAGCCTTCCCTTGCTTTTCTAAGGAGAATTGCTTTCTTATGATGGCCTCTCCTTTTCTGTGTTTGGGAGGAGGAAAAGGTAACAGAAAAGCCATGTGTGCTGGTTCATGTGGACACTCAAGTCTGTGGAAACTGGCCACCCACTCGGTCCTGCACTTCAAACTGTACACTAAGAAGTGGATGTGAGCCTACAGTAAAAGACAAATCCTGTGCGTTCTTTATCACGGGCAGAACCTAAGCTCCAAAGGCCAGATATGTGTGCCTGGGGTCAGTAACGCCATTGGAAGCAGCAAATCTAGAAAGGGGTCTTTGTAAAGGTTCAAAAAGATGTTCTGAGGGTAAGAGGTGGGACGACAGAATAGCACATGAAATGTTAAAGTAGAAGTTGGAAAAGGAAGGGAAATGGGAGGCGTGGGAGAGCAGGAGCTACCAAAGCAAAGCACATGTGTAAATAAAGTAGTAAGCTAACTTTCAAATATATCTTTTTTTAAAGATGGTGGTTCTGGGCGGTCCATGAGCACACCAGTCGAGAACATTCCACATCGAGCACTTTCTCATCTTCCCACGAACACCTTGGAACACAACCTACTCTACCAACCCGGGCTTATCTGCGATTAAAATTAGAAATATGTCCTTGGAACTTCTCCCTTCTCCTGCCACTTTTCCATGACACTGCTTAGAAAGATAAGGCTCTCCTATAAGAGAACATCTCAGCTTTCCCCTGTTGTCAGTGGAACCTGACGGATCCGCCATGGTGAGTCAGGAACACGATTTTGAGACTGATTCGTTAGAGTGCCCCCATTTCCCCACAAGTCTGAGTGAACGTAATTATGTCAATGTTTTGAAACCTGAGTTCTTCAGACTCAGCCATGTTTTTACTTCTGTGCAGATGCTGCTGCTGTGGACATTTGCTGTGCTCCTGGGAGCAGTAGCTGGTAAGAAAAGATGTGTGTGGAGATGGGAGAGGCTCAGTGTGCGGTTCTTCCCCGATGACCATGACAGCTGGGTTCAAGCCATGATAAAAATGAGGAGTCAAGTGAGTTTGACGGAATAAGAATACAAGCACTTAGGTTATGTTGCTGGATAAAACCCCCATGACCTGTTCAAATGGATCGTAAACACACAAATAAATCAGATGAGCATAAATGTGTAATATATTCATTTTCAGTTTTTCTCAAAAATATTTGGATAAACATTTGAACTTTAACATTAACATTTATGATCAAAGACCCACACTCATAACTTGCATTCAAGGAAAGGGGCTCAAAATCTCTTTTCACCAAACTAATGCTATGACTCTAAGAGTAATACATAATCCTTACGCCTTCTGAGCTTTGGTATCTTGTTATGTGAAATACAGATAATGAAATCTCTCAACATTAGAGCGATGCTTAAGATAAAAGAATCATCGTGTCCAGCATCAGGCACAGAGTAAGATTTAGAGAAAGCATCCTCCACAGCTCCCGTTTCTCTTACTCTGTCTTCAACCTGGTCTTAACACTGCTCCAGACACCCTCTTAGACCAGCAAGCCAGCCTACGGCTGTGTTACACCCTAGATGTTTTGTCTGAGTGCTTTCTTCATCACAGGACCCAGGTTAGTCCTCAAACATTTCAGCCAAGATGGAGACACCCAGTTTGGTCTTGCATGGAACTTAGCGTCTCCACCTTAAGTACAAAGTCAAATGGTGGCTACTGAGAATTAAGAGCCAACATACACACAGTGCCCATCAGTAACTGGGGCCCAAGGCACCTCTGTTTCTGGGTATCAGTGATCAAACAATTGGGTTGAGAAGTTGAAATGAGTCCCTCGTTGGGGGTCGGCAGAGACATGGGAGCACCATGGTCCCAGACGTGAGGACCAGCAGGCTGTCTGCAGCTGAGGCACTGTCCTCTTCGGCTGCTTCATGAGTGTGAGCAGGGGGCGTTTGGGGAAACAGAGGAAGAAAAACTGCCACAAGATGAAACTTAACTCATATTTTGCCTAAGACACTATTAAAAGAACATTCTGGCTAAACTCACTCCTTGACACACTGGGTGACTTTAGGACGAGAAGTCTGCTATGATAGACTCGGCTGCTTCACTGACGATTCTCCATATGGAGGAACTTTGGAAAGACCTCTCAAAGTGTTACCCTGGTCTCCGAACCTTGTCAACACCCGCTTCCTCCTCTACACTAACGAGAACACCAACAATTACCAAGTAAGAGAATTCCTGCATCTTTAGGACTTGACTCCAACTCTATGTAATAGCAGATTTTTATTTAGATGTGTTCTGTGCTTCCATAGAGAGTACTACAGAGAATCATTTAGAATTTGATGGTTGCCTGGCTCACAGATGTAGAAGAAGGGGACTCTAGGATCAAAGGTGTAGACCCTCAAAGCCCCTGGCTAAGGGCTTCCACAATGCATCACAGAACAGTGAGCAATGCCACGTGGAGGGAAAGTGTGTGAAAGATGAGGGAAGGGTAGAGAACCATCTCCTAAGGAGGCCTACTCCTGCAATAACCACCCCACTCTTCCAATGCTAGCAAGGACCACTCATGAAGGCAGAGTCCTCATGACCTAATCACCCATGAGGAACCCTCATTCTTAACATTGTGTCAGTGATAATTAAGTTTTTAACATTTTTAGAGGTGACATTAAAAACTTCCCTTATCAATAATTCCATCCTAACTTCCCCAAATCCACATCCTTCCATACACAACATACTCCTTTTTCCCCAGTAGCCACATCTTAACACATTGCTACAAACCTCCAGTCTTGAAGCTCAAAACTTTGTCAAAACCTGATGTAGATAAGACCCAAGGCATGATTCATCCTGAGACAGTCCTGAGTCCGTGAGAGTGAACAATATGTCTGCTTTCAGAGTATACTTATGGCACAGACATAGAGCAGACATTTCTGTTCCAAATGGAAGAAACGTCCCAGAAAAAAGTATCCACCTCCAAGTAAATGCAAACCAAGCAGAGATAATAGCATTAAACTCAAAAACAACTTTTTGTTTTACAAACAACCTCCAGAATATTCTTGGGAAAGAAGAGTTGGGCCTCCAAACCGTGCTCACTGTTTTGAGGGCTCAGTCCACACAGCAGTTCTCATAGGCTTGACCCTCAGACCTACAGATTGAGCTGATGCCAGCATGCGGCCAGTGCTGAGGGCTCAGGGCCTCCACCAGGCACTGCCCTAGTGGTTCCCTGTGGGGGTCTACCTCATCTCATAGTCTGGCTTTGTCTCCAGGCTATCCACAAATGCCTTGCACATCTAGATGAAAGTTAATGCCTTCCAGCCCTTGCATTCTGCAGGCCTGAGTAGAATAACGCGTATATCCAAGATTTACTGGGTGTTTTCTCTAGAGGGGTGGCCTGAATCACACTTGAGCCACAAGTGAACTCCTGTTTTGACCTCCGAGACTAAACACAGCTTCTATCAGCAAGGGCAAGGATAATGGTCCAGGTCCACCTTTTGTGGAGCTCTTGTTCTATGAAAGAAGACACAGCCTCCAAGATCTTGGGACTCTTTCTTTCTTTTTTTTAAAATTATTTATTTATTTTGTATACAATATTCTGTATTGTATACAATATTCTGTCTGTGTGTATGCCTGCAGGCCAGAAGAGGGCACCAGACCTCATTACAGATGGTTGTGAGCCACCATGTGGTTGCCGGGAATTGAACTCAGGACCTTTGGAAAAGCAGGCAATGCTCTTAACCACTGAGCCATCTCTCCAGCCCCTTGGGACTCTTTCTGCCACCATGCTAATGCGTGTCACTTGGCTTCCCCTTTGTAACGCTGTCACTGGGCACAAACCCGCCCTGCTCTGCTCAAGCCACCCTTTCACTCCTTACATGCCCAGGCTGCACGTTTTCCCAGGCTCTCTGTTTGCTTCTCTTTTTGTTATAACTTATACCTTGAAATAATTTTTACTCCACCTGCCTATCCAGTGAAAAGTATCCACACAGAAGCCTGATCACTTTGCTTCCTTGGTATCTCATCTGCCAATTAGTCTTTTGCTTTTAAGTTCTGTGTTTTACAAAGTCCTAAAACATGAAAACACCGCTCAGCTAAGTTCTTTGTAGCTATAAAATGAAGACGGCCTTTTCTGCCTTTTACAATGCACTGCTCTCTGTTTCTATTGGATGCCTCATGAAAATGACCTTTCTGTACACGTTTCTATCTGCACGCTGATCATAATCACTTCAGCAGTCTCTGAAAATAATCATAAACAATCATAGCTCCACCATGGTCATTTCTTTCTTTCAGAGTCCTCACTAATCCTGTCCTGGTGGTCCATTCATGGAGAGTGCTCACTAGCACTAGTCCATGTTCCATTCACACTAAAATAGGATTATTCTGAGTTTGCTCCTCTGTACCAAGTACTCTCCACTCTCCACTAAAGCAGCACCCACATTTGGGGGTGTTTATTATGACAGCCCCACTCCTGGGACCAATTTCCTGTCTTAGTCATTTTTGGAAGGGGAAGGAGAGTGGTTTAATAGTATCATTAATTTGGTAAATTATAAAATATATACATTCATTTGCATCAAAGTCTGGAGTCTAGGGCTTTTAAAATTCGTAGTGTAACCTGGTGAAAGTCTTCCTGTTGTACCATGAAAAAAAAGGAGGGAGTGAAGGAGGGGGAGGGAAGTATGGGAAGAAATGGGGGTGATGTATCCTTTTATCAGGAGCTCAGTCACACAATAACTAATAATAATTGTAATAACCCTACAATGTTCATATCATTTCACTCATAAGAGCTGTGTGGTTGCCTGAGGGCTCTGCCTCATCCAACTATCACAGTGGCAAGGAAAGGTCATGTTTCAAAAGGAATATTTACAGAGTAGGAAATACATACTCTAGCCTTCTCGGGATGATTAGTCAGATGGTGAAACCTACACCTTCATAAACTTCCAGGGAATGTCTACCTATTTAACTTATAAGTTATAAACGTCTATAAATGTTCTACTACCTCTATTACCTTTCATATTGTTTCATATTTTTTATTATTACATATAGTACATATATAGCACATATATCCTGTGTGTATAGATTCATGACATATGTATGTGTGAGTGTATACACCATACAGACACACATTCTCATTATGTGCAGAAAAGATCCTCATCACCAATTATAGAGGCTATATGATCTCAAAGCTGCAGTTTTGGTGTTGACTTTTAGGTGGCCCCGTAGTTTAGCTATAACATGAGAATTCTTATTCCCAAGGATCTCAAATCCCAATAGTCCCTGCCTGCCTACCACCACCTACTAGAAGAACTTGACCTGAAATACTTTCGCAAACAGGTGATTACCGCAGATGCATCAAAAATCAGGAGCTCCAATTTCAAAACAAACAGAAAAACCCACTTTGTCGTTCATGGATTCACAGACAAGGGGGAAGACAACTGGCTGTCCGATATCTGCAAGGTGAGGGCGGGAACTCTCCCTGAGACGGCAGTCGCAGACGCTAACTGCCCCTGTACCTGCAAGGAACGTTGGTGGCCACAGCACAGGGAGGCCTCTGAGGCCTGTGAGCCTGGACTGTCACGTGAGAGGGAGGTGGTGGTGGTGGATACGGCAGCTCTGGGGCAATCGGGACCGTGAAGTTGGTGGGTGGCCTTTAATGACACATATGGGGACATTCCTGGAGAAACTGCCACAGGTGCTTCCTGGTTGATCACAGAACCCTTGTTCTCTGGCCTTGAATTTCCACATGAAGAGCTAAGGGACTCCATTCACTCAAACTCCTTTTGGTTGTCACTAGGTGCCCTGAGGTCCTCTGGTAGCCAATTTTAGCAATACTGTGAGGGTTTTCACGTCTGGCTTTGAAGTTTTTGCAGAAATGATTCTACTTTCTTTCATCTTTGGCTGTGTTCCCAGTCATAATGGACACTGAAAAGAGAAAACCAAATACCAAATAGAATAAATTTCCTTAGTAATGAAGGAACATTATTGTTGATTCAGTTATCTATGGATTCCGGTAGATATGCAGCATCTGGTGCTGTCCTGTGAAAGAGCTTTCTAGTAAGGCACAGTGGACTCCTAAGACACGGGCATGCTCTAATGAGATAACTCACGTCTACATTTTTAAAATAAAAAAAAATGTCTATGCAGCTGCTGCAGTTGAAATACCAAGAATACAGTTCCCACAGGGGCCGTGCCTCAGTCTGCCTCAGTGCTAGGCTTGAGGAAGAATTCTGTATCCATTACCAACTAAGTGTTCTGGTCATAACTTTTGGACTAAAAGAAATATGTGCCCGACCTTGTTCAGGTCGAGGAGAGAGTTTACCTGGTCTTTGAGTGTGTTAGTAACAAATCAAGGTCCTGGATTGCTTACATCCTTCTTGTGTGCCTTTCCTGCCAGAACATAATCCAGGTGGAAAATGCGAACTGCATCTGTGTGGACTGGAAAGGTGGCTCTCGAACTGGGTACACTCAGGCTACACAGAACGTGCAAATCGTCGGTGCGGAGATCGCCTATTTGGTTAAGGCCCTCCAGGTGAGTGCTCCCTGCGTCCTGAGAAAGCCACACCCATTGCTTCCCTCAACTCTCTTGCCAAAAGAAAACTCTAGACATGAGCATTTTATGTGTCAACATATTTAGCTGATATATACAAATTGAACGTATTTGATGAGCACCATGTAGTGCTTTCATGAAATTTATGCTTTGTTGTGTTCAAATCAGGATAAATACGTGGGTCCAAGGTGAAGTCATCTGTTATCACTTCTTGTTTTTGAAATTTATTTACATTTTGTATTCTACACTCACCTCACCATACAATACCACCCCAGAGGTTCTCACTTGGTTATTCCTAGTGCCCATTGATCAACCAGTTCCCACTTCTCACTACTGTTAGGCTTCCTAGCCTCTAGCAATCACAGTCCCACCCCCAGTTTCTACAAGATCATCATTCTTCAGGCCCACCATTGGTGGGATCATGTGGCGTCTATCTTTCTATGCCTGACTTGGCCTGGGTCTACCTGTGTTCTTGCAAGACAGAATGTCACCCTTGTCCTGACAAGTCATAGTGTATACATGCCATACACGCCATGTTTCTTTATTTATCCGTCAGTTGATGGACACTTAGGATGCTTCCATTTCTTGGCTGTTATGAATAATGCTTCATGAACATTAGGAGTACAGGTGTCTTTTCCCATACTCAGCAGTAGGGTTGTTGTGTCGTGGGATATTTCTGTTTCACTTTTTGAGGATTCTCCAAGGTGCTTTCCACAACGATCATGCCGCCAGTCTCCCTTAGTAGTGTACGAGGGTTTTTTTCTATACACTCTTGACAGCATGAACTGTCTTTAATCTTTCTCTCACTAGCTACTCTTTTTTATTTTTAAAGTTTAATTTATTTAATACACATGAAGTGTTTTGCCTGCATATATGACTACAGGCCAGAAGAGGGCACCAGATCTCATTACAGATGGTTGTGAGTCACTACGTCATTGCTGGGAGTTGAACTCAGGACCTCTGGAAGAGCGGCCTGTGCTCTTAACCTCTGAGACATCTCTGCAGCCCCCCCCAACCCAACTATAGCTATCCTTAGTGGAGTTAGGTGATAGCTCACCATAGTTTTGGTTTGTATTTTGCCGACAAGGAGTGATGTAGAACATTTTTTTCATCTGTCCGTTGGCTGTCTATACCTCTTTTGAGAAATGTCTGTTTTGGTATATTGTCCATTTATGAAATCAGACCATTCCTATTTTTGCTATTGAATTATTTGAGCACCTTTTCTGCATTGAATATTATTTTCTGGTTGCTTTTACAGTTTGTAAATATTTTTTCTCATTCTGTAGGTATCTTCACAATGTGCCAGAGAGAGACTTTGAAAGTTGATATAGCCCATTTGCCATTTTTACTTTTATTTTCTGTGATTTGGGGGCCATGTCAAAAGTAGTTCTTGCTCAGACCACTACCCTGAAGCTAACATGACAACTGACCAAGACATTCCTGTGCTGAGACATGGCCTTCCACCAGGTTGGAAACAAAAATGCAAAGCCATCTAGAATTGGGTTCAGCTATATACCTCTTCTCAGAAAGTTGTTTATGTATGTATTTATTTAAGAGAGTTTGCATAAACAGTGTGGAGGTTGTTTCTAGTGAATTTTAACAAATTCAATTTGTTCTGGTTTTATTGGTTATTAGCATGATAGTGCTGATCTCAAGATTAAGCTAGCTATATTTTTTAGAGACGCACAAAGATTTGATTTTTTTCTAAGCACCCTTCCCCTATTTAGCAAAGAATCATAGTGAGAGAATTGTTGTCAAAAGAAGATTCATCTTGTTCTACTTGGCTTGATTAATGTGTGGGAACAATGACTGGCTCTTTCTAAACCATTCATTGGAATTTTATTATGTCTGTGCACACTTGCATGTGTGGCCTCCTCAGAAGCTAGAAGTGGGTGCTGAATCCCATGGGACAGGAGGAATAGGTGGCCATGGGTTGCCATGTTCGACCCAGGTATCTGGAAAGACAGCAGTGTTATTAACCACTGAGCCATCTCTTCAGGCCCTTGTCAGAATTTTTTAGAAGAAAGCTTATTTTAGACATTAAAAGGCTTTTAAGAATACGAAGCCAAGTGAAGCTCTCAGTGATGAAGGGCACTTAATGAAGTCGTCTCTCTTCAAGGCCTCTGCCATAACTTTAAGATCCTGGGATGTCTAGGACGTGGCCTTTGATTCGCCTTGAGGCTAGAAACACTATAATGGAAATACGTATTTAAGATTCCTGGGCAGCTTTTCCTGGAAGTAGTAGACATTCTCATAGAATCCATAAAGCCATCATCTGATCATGTTAGGAAATATGTATTCTGGTTAAGGCCTTTGTCATATAACCATTGTTACAAAATTTGCCCTGTTTCAAGAAAAACAGATTCTTAATGAACTTACACAAATAACTGTGTTACCATAGAAACAAGAATTTGCACAAAATAGTGTCTGAACCATGGGGGAATCAGTTAACAGGAAAAAATTGTTTTATTGTTGTTCACATAATATACTTTACCAAAATTGCTATAGGATATAGATAACATTAAAAGCTTTCAATTAGAAAATCAAAATATAAAAAGCATCAGTAAAGCTTCCAAAAGAAAGTCATTGAAAAGTCATTTTTCATCTGTCTCAGACCACGTAAGTCATTCGGTTTCCTGCTTTGTGTGGGAGTAGAAGCTCCTAGACCCTCTTTGGAAATTCTTAGAAAATACCACAGGATATTAAAGCTTCTCCATAAGCCTATTTTTAAAAGCACTTGTTCAGTTTCCTTTTCCATGAATTTCCAAAGCCTGCAGAGAAGAATTGGCATCACACAGCAAATGTCTGTAGAGAAGTGTACTCAGTACAAAAGCATGGCTGCCAAAGAAACATGTCTTTGCATGGGTAGGTGCATGCCTTCTATGCAGAGGCAGAAGCAGCTGAGAAAGACACACACATGGAGGGGAGAGAGACATGCAGAGACTGGAGAGAGAGAGAGGCGGGGGAGAGAGAGAGGGGGGGGGGAGAGAGAGAGACACAGAGGGGAGAGAGACACACAGAGAGGAGGGAAAGACACACAAGTGGGGGGGGGGGAGAGAGAGAGAGAGAGAGAGAGAGAGAGAGAGAGAGAGAGAGAGAGAGAGGAAAGACTCACAGAGAGCAGAGAGAGAGACAGAGGGGAGAGACACACAGAGGGAAGAGAGAGGCAGGAGAGAGAAACACAGAGAGAGAAGAGAAACAGGAGAAACATAGAGCAACAGACATCTTGGATAACAACTTGATTGCTTCCCTCCCTGACAGTCTGACTTTGGCTATTCTCCATCCAATGTTCATATCATTGGTCACAGTCTGGGCTCCCATGTTGCTGGTGAAGCTGGAAAGAGGTTGAATGGGGCCATTGGACGAATCACAGGTTGGTAGCAACAACAAAAGCTCAAAATCAGAGCACATGTGGCCTCTGTGAGATCCAAAGGGAAGGCCAGGATGGGGATCTGGAGCAGAGTCCTCTGTAGCTTGTCCCACTTGGGTGGCATGATCAGAAGTCAGGCTGGGTGACTTTGTGATTGACCTTGGCTCAGGTTACAGTATCCTCTTTCAAATACGCAGTTACCACACCAAAAGTGAGGCTCAAGGACCAGAGTCACTGTTCTGTTATCTCCTCCGTGCTCAGATCTTCACGAAAGATGAGGTTCACAAATAGAATAAATGTCACAAGCAGTGGAGTCTAACCCATCACTAAAGCTTCCCATACTTGAAGCTCCCTGAATTCTGTTTCGGTATGGATGAATGATGATGTTGAGTCTGGCCAGATGCAAAGCAGAGCCACAGGGAAGGGAGCACCCTGCCTCTTCTGGGTGCTGATAACTGTGTTTAAAGGGACTTTTTGTGCAAGCTGACTGTTCAGGTAACCTCATGAAAAAGACATCGTGCTGGATCCAAGACATGGCCACAACAGGGGACAACTGATTTCCTCCTCTGCCTTCCAACTTTCTGTGTTGGCCTGGCAATTCTTTTTCTTTTTAAAACTTGTAAAGTGTGCAGTGTGTGTCTGTAGTGTGTGTGTGTGTGTGTGTGTGTGTGTGTGTGTGTGTGTGTGTATGAATCATTCATGTATATTCAAAGACCAGATATGGTTGGTGTCTTCTCTCCCCCACCCCGTAAGATAAGGTTTCATTATGCATCCTTGACTGGCCTAGAAATTGCTGGATCGACCAGGATGGCAGAAAACACAGAAATCTGCCTGCCTCTGCTGCCAGAGTGCTGGGATTGAAGGCATATGCTATCATAGTTTTAGAGACAGGAGATCACCAATTGGCTAGACTGGATAGCCGATGAGTTCTGGGGATCCTTTGGCCTTCATACCCCCTGTCCTGGGGTTATAGCAGTGGGATGCTGCCCCTGGCTTTTATGTGGGTGTTGGGGAGCAGAAGTCATGCTTAAATGATGAAGATTTTATTCTCTGAACCATCTCCTTGGCCTCTGTCATTTTTTATATGTTGAAAAACGTTAGTTGCATTAGATTGATGGGTGTTATGTCAAATTTCTATCTATTAATTTGATGAAAAAAGAAATTCTTCCAGAATGTTCTTTCCTATTGCTCAGTGAGGAGCTATGACATTCTGGGATCTTATTCTTCTGGGAGCTTACAGTCTGTTGGGAGCTTTATAGTCCATGTCTTTCATAGTCAACCGCTTCTCTGCTGCCAGGGACCAGGATTCTGTCCAGACTAAACATCCTTAAGTAGAGGCAAATTCACTTCCAAACAAATAGGAAACAACCTAAAGGCAGCTTCCTCTTCAGAAGGTGATGAGCGAGGAAGATGTGATCTCTTTCTCCCTTGGGTAATTTGAGATTACAGCCAGTGCTTACACTCATGTATGGAACTAATGAAGAAAGTTAGATGTGCTTGAAAGCCAACACAATTTACAACACGGATTATTTGCTTTAGGATTGGACCCAGCTGAACCTTACTTTCAGAATACACCCGAAGTTGTCCGACTGGACCCTAGTGATGCCCAGTTTGTGGATGCCATTCACACAGATGCTGCCCCCATGATTCCCAACATGGGTGAGTTCTAAAACATGCCTGTCCAGATGTTAGGCAGAAGCCTTACATTAGTCAACAATGTTTCAAGGCATCGATAAGTAACACAAACCTTTCCTTGCTTCTAAAAATTTCTTCAGGATTAGGAATGAGCCAAACCGTGGGTCACTTAGATTTCTTCCCAAATGGAGGAAAAGAGATGCCTGGCTGCCAGAAGAATGCTCTCTCTCAGATTGTTGACATGGATGGAATCTGGGAAGGTAAGCTCATCATGGAGACTGAGATTTTCACCAGGGGACAGCTGTGGTCCACGCTGTTAAACTTGATGGTGCCATGCCACCTCTAATTTGTGCTGCAGAGGTCTCTAACTACATCTCGTAGATACAGGCTTCCACAGGGACAAGTTGGCATCAGGGACTTTGAGAAATATAGTTATTATCTCAAGAACCTGACTCGGGGATTGGAGTGGCTTAATGGCTAAGGACACATATTGCTCTTGCAGAGGACCTGAGTTCAGTTCCCAGCACCCACACCACTGATGCTCACAACCACCTGTAACTCCAGGTCCAGGGGTATCCATAATCTCTGATCTCCACCACTCATTTATCTCTCTCTCTCTCTCTCTCTCTCTCTCTCTCTCCACATACACACACACACACACACACACACACACACACACACTTTAAAAAGTAATGAAAAATGTAAACGTTTTCTAAAGAACCTAATTCATGGAACATGTTACTAAACTGCATTTATGACTATCCAGACCAATCTCTCTCTTCTCTAGTTACCTTCCCTTTCAACATTCAGTTATTTTAATCTTAGTGCTGAACTTCAGATCACATGTCATGAATGCTTATCATAAATGGTTTTATGCTGTGACTGTCAGGAGTTCACATCCATTAGAGAAGTTTAATCTATGCCCTCTATCTTCATCCCAGTGGTAATTTTTAGAAAAGCAAAATCTGTCATTGATATCATGTCTGACTTTGCAGGGAGTCGTGACTTTGTGGCCTGTAATCATTTAAGAAGTTACAAGTATTACACAGATAGCATCCTCAACCCAACTGGCTTCGCTGGCTTCTCTTGTGCCTCCTACAATGATTTCACCTCGGTAAGCACCTGCATTTCAGTGAAAGACCAGCGTGGCTCACTGCCCGTGACGTCACTCAGTGCATGCTGTGCTGTCATATTATACCCACCCTTAACGATAGGAATACACCTTAATACGAAGTGATCAAGGACTTCAGAGAATTCAGCTTGAAGATGCCATGTCCTGTGTATGTAACAGGTATGAGCATTTGTTTTAGAAGTCATCCTAAATGGAGGGAGGAGCCTGCAGACATTTGAGCTGTGTTGACAGCATGTGATGAACATGGAAAATTATCTTTGATTCCTGACTTTTTAAACTGTGAAGTTATGGCCATGTGGAGATTCTTGGAATTCTCACAGTACTCACAATAGCTGATGTCACTGAATCTTGGTTGTTTTTCTTAATTATTATTTAGACACCAAGGTTGGTTGGTTCTTACATGTTTTAGAATGTGGCATGCCTAGTTTGCCTGGGTGCTGCTTGTAAGATTGACTTTTCTTCCCACACTAATTTTTTTTCAAATAAATATCTCTAACCTGTGTAATTTAATAAGGAACACTTTAAGTGAGTGAACCAAGGATCAAGGCAATCAAAATGACCAAGAGGTGTACCCTGGTGGTCAAAGATGAGATAAAATTATGCTTTCGCTGTTCAATGACTGAAGAACTCCAGAAAACATTAGTCCCTCCTTTTGAGACATTCCTTCATCTGTATATGCAAATCATAATGGAAATCTCAACATATCTGAGAGGAAATGCTAATGAGATGATTTATTTTAATGACCCTACAGCAGAAGTGGTGGTAAATGATTACCGAGTAAATTCTGGTTATCATGAGAAAATGGTGCTAATTCTAATTCACAGTATAAGTACGGTAAGAACATACAGAGACTGGAAACATTCTTCTGATACCCGAGGACGGAGAGGAGAGAACACAGACGGGTGAAATCTTCAGGCGTTCTGGTTAGTGCAGGGGCAGATTTAACAGCAGAACGGTCCTTTCAGAGGCCACTGGGCCCTTATATAAAATTGTGTCTGAGTCTCACAGATGTCTCTGCATCTAAGAGGTTGGTACGGGGTCACGTCACCCTAGTGGTGACTTGTTAGTGTGTGTTCTATATAGGCAGCTACCTGGGGCACACAGTAGTCCCTCGGTACACGGTCTCTTGGCGACTTTGGGCTCTGAGTCACATCCCTGTCTCTTTCAGTGTCATTGTGCTCTTGGCAGCTCGTGATGAAGTCTAGCACCTGCCTACTCTTCTGGCTTCGTAAATTCCCTCAGGGGCTATCCATGGAGGCTTGGGTGAGGTTAATGGGAAAGAGAGGGATGGAGGAAGAGGAGAATGAATTGTTTGCTGCATATGCAGATAATGACGTGAAGAACATCTACTCCAGTAGACATCGGAGTGGGTCCGTTGGAGCATGATTTTAGGGTCCTCAGGAGTCACAAGATTGTTTATGATTAGAAAATCAACGGGCTTCTACATCTCTCTGGTCTTACACAGACCTACTTCGGCCAGTTTGCTGGGTCGAATCAGGATGCACTTCTCAGTAAATAACTTACTTTCTGCAGGTCAGCAAGTTCAAAGCATGGCTCACAGAACACAAGATGAAGATTGGGCCACAAATGACTACTGTCACTTGCCCTTCTTCCAAGTGCATTTAGCCACTTCACAGTGGTACAGTCCCCCCATCCCCACCCCCGCTTAGCTTCTGACCCAGAGTCTCTATCAGCCCCATTATCATGTCTCGATTCAATTCTCCACGTGACTTTCCTAAGGAAAAGCCTTCTGTGGAGGTGTGAAGGGGAATGGGGCCGCTTATATCTTCCCAGACTGTTCCCCTCCCACTGTCCATCTCTTTTATTATAAACTCTTGTCCCAACAGGGGAGGACATTTTCTTCTGTCTGCTTCAGTCACCAGACACCTGGTTAAGCTGTAATGGTTAACTCTGTGATTTTTCTCTAGATGTCAGGGAGAATTCTAAAACGTGAGTTTGCAATCACATACTAAGTGAACGCCATGGGAGCAGAGGAGGCCTAAGCTGAACCTCTGGCCCTCTGAAGTCAGTGATTGTCACCGCCTACTCTTGCTTATTCAATTTTCCAAAATAGATTCTAGTCTTCGAGGATACTGCTCCTGCTTAGCATGCTCCAAATCCTGAGTCCCACAACAAAGGCTGTGGCTTGTATCTTTTGTACAAACAGAATGAATGAATATGAATGAAGTTCTAACAATTCTTTAGACAGATGGCTATCTTAGGGCAAAGGGGCTAAGCTGGAGACGCAAAAGAGAAGATAAATGCATGCAAGTCAGAATGCTTCCGTTGTAATGAGATGGGCAAGATGGTCCACTAGTAAGGAAAGAGCATCCTCACTCCTCGTTTGCTTCCCCAGGACAAGTGCTTCCCCTGCCCGAGCGGAGGATGCCCACAGATGGGCCACTATGCTGACAGATACTCTGGGAGAACTAGTGGAGTCGGCCGGACGTTCTACCTGAACACTGGCGATGCCAGTAATTTTGCTCGTACGTTTCTAATCTATTTCCCTTACACTCCAAGTACAAAGTATTTTCTCGTGTTCACTGATAACGATGAAACCGATTTCCATGTGGAAGCTTTAAACATGGCTCTGCACCATGGGAAATGCCCGAGGCCACATAAAGTAACGCTGTGGTCTGAGTAGCAGGGCTGGGCACACCGCCTGGGCTACTCGTGAAACAAAAACGAACTTTTTCACATTTTATCATGGAGCTGAACTCAGAAGGCTTCCTTGGCTCCATTCTCTTGTACTCAGGCATAGGTTTTGTTGAACAGAATTTTGAGATTTTGTACCAGAAGGCAGTAGTCTCTGAGGCATCTGGAGTAGTTAGATTGGCAGAGCAGAGATGTGTTTAGGACAGTAGACTCATGGGGGCTGGCCCTGGTGGTGTGGAATGGTGAGGTACGGAGGAAGACAATTACTTGGATGTGTGTGTGTGGGGTTAACAGCCCTATGAAACTAAAGACAAAATGTATTCTTCCTTCAGTTTGGCCTAGGCTAACACTAAAGACGCAGACTAACAGTTTACAATGGATTAGTACCAAGGCGACCTTCTTTTGATTGTCTAAATTGGTTTATTTCCAAGGCTAACAAAAAATAGAACTATAGAATTTAAAAAATATAGATTGCTTACACAGAAACACGGCAGGACTCTACAACTTGGTGATCAATAAAAATACAGCAAAATAACCCATTCTACTATTTTCTGATGCCTTCTGAAGGTAGAGTTCTTAGAACATTGAACAATGAATTGCAAAGACAAATATATTCCCAAGTCCTTTGACTTGAAAATCAAAATATCTATGAACTTCAGAAGTTTCTACACAACTCCCACTCATCAGGGCTGAGACTATGACATCTGTAGGCTTGCTAATACTGTGTATAAAATTTTCAAAATTCTAGTGCAGTAGGATCTAAGGATCTAAATTAATTATTTATTATTAGTTATTAATTTATTAATTAATTTAATTAATCTGGTTTCACTGTGTCTTTTCTCCAATTGATATTCTGTGACAATTTTGTTCCTGAAGGCTGGAGGTACCAGGTGACTGTCACTCTGTCTGGACAGAAAGTCACAGGACACATCCTGGTCTCCCTGTTCGGAAATGGCGGGAACTCTAAGCAGTACGAGATTTTCAAGTGAGTAGAATATTATCTGCTCTTCCTCACTGTCATACTGCATAAGAGTTTGGCTCTTCATAACCACATGGCGGTATCATCACATACAGCATGGAGGGAATACTTTTCATACTTACATCTTCTTGACACATTTCAGAAGTCTACTCCTATCTAATTTCTCTGCTCTATCTCCACAAACCCTTGTGCCTACTCTGATGCCCAATGCCTGAGTCATAAGTGGTATATAATTCTTTCCCTTAAAAAAATCTGAGGCAAAGATAATACAAATATGGTAAATGAATTATATCATAATATAATGTACTATATTGTGTAAAATCCCGTTTCCAGTTTCATGATCCTTGAAGTAATTAAAATTGTCAACAGCAAAAGCTACCACCTAGCATACTGTGTGAACATATTTAATACAG
Source organism: Myodes glareolus (assembly GCF_982192425.1). Classification (NCBI taxonomy): domain Eukaryota; kingdom Metazoa; phylum Chordata; class Mammalia; order Rodentia; family Cricetidae; genus Myodes; species Myodes glareolus. The sequence continues at coordinate 2,880,325 of NC_142032.1, read as the reverse complement.
TAGATCGGTAAATGCCCATCACCAACTCAACCCAAGAAACAGTCTAAGCTGTTAGAAACTCATACACACACAAATGCATCACACATGAGTTTATGTGCAAATGCATTACACATGCTAATTTGTGCATGTGTTTCTTGTGCTGTGTATTATTGCTTTCACTTTCCTCACTCCCCAGGGGCTCTCTCCAATCTGGAAAGACTCTTACCAGTGAGATCGACTCTGCCGTGGACGTCGGGGATGTGCAGAAGGTTAAATTTATTTGGTACAACAACGTGATCAACCCAACTCTACCCAAAGTGGGGGCATCGAGGATCACGGTGGAAAGAAACGATGGCAGAGTGTAAGCGATAAGAAACGGGCAGGGAAAGGTCAAGGGGCATCCAGCACTCTCCTCTTTCTTTGAGACTACATCTCCTACAGAGTCACATGCCCCAGAGAGGTCTACTTCCTAAGACCTCGTGTGTCATTAGGAGACAGTGGCAAATATTAGGAGTGCCAGTTTGATAGACCAGGGAGAAGAATGTTTCCTTTACCAGACAGGCTTAGACCATGTGTGTGACTCGTGCGTGTGTGTGTGTGTGTGTGTGTGTGTGTGTGTGTGTTGTCCCCTAAACTTCAGGAGTTTACCAAATTGTCACGTCAGTTGTTTGGGAACTCATTAATCTATCAAGGAACAGAAATAAGCCTCAGGCTCTCAGAGTTTCAGAGAGTAAGGGTAAGAAGACAACTGATTTCAAAGCGCAGCCTGCTAGAGAGGTGTAGAGGGAGGATAGTCCAGGGGATTCTGGACTATGCTAAAGACAGCTAATGCTAAGTAGGACACATACCCCTTAACGCACAAATACTTTTTAGAGATGAGAATGAAATTCTCTCCAAACTACCAGCACTTAGACAATGCTTCAGCAGTAAGTCAGCAGTACACAACATGCTAGCAAATCTTCAAACACATTATTCTAGCAGAAAATGAATCTACAGAAAGGAATCATGAATAACAAATAAAAAAGTAATTATTTCAAAAATACATGATATTTTAGGCATTCTTAAAATCCCTTTCAAGCAATTGACTATTGAGAAATAATATTTTTTGGTTTATTTGATAGCTTTATATGTTAGGTATAAGTGAAAGATGCAATACAGTCTTGGAGGGTCGTCACCCTGTAGGAGAGCTACTATAGTATCATTTGTAGATTTACTATGATAAGCTAAAAAATGTGTGTGCTTTTAATTTTGAGGCAATCAGTAAATCAACAAATTGGGGGAAAAGGGAACAAATTGTTTTTTGAAGTAAGACATGAAAATGGGGAAAGGGAAGCAAAGGCTATAGAGTAATAGTAAACACTGAATGAAAATGCAACAACCACTTTGGAAGCCAAGTTGGCCAAGTCTTAAAAACCCAAGCATACACCAATCTGCAATACAGCCACAGAACTCTTAGGTTCAATAGACTTTTCTCACTCAAAAAATATTAAACGGAAATTCCAGAGCTGAAAATACCTATAATTTTAAATCACATGCTCTTCTGAATAGTATAACGAAAAATCACGCTCCCCCACTTCATTCCAGTGCACGAGCCGTCAGCTGTTCTGGGGTAGCCATGGGCATACACTACCCGTTCATGTTAGTCTCTGAGTAGCCCTCACGGTCATCAGAATGTCTGCTGCATTACACACTGGGGCTCAAGTTTTTATTATTTTGTTTAATATCTAAAGCTTCAGAACAAGGCTTTTATACCTTCATTACAGCACTGTGTATCACTCTAATTACTTACTGTAATCATGTATGTATGAGGGAAACGTGTGTGTCATGGTGTATGTGCAGTTCAGAGGATAACACACAAGATTCCGTTCTTTCCTTCTGCCGCATAGGTCCCAGCACTCAAACTCAGGGGTTCAGGTTTAGCAGCAAGTGCCTTGGCCCCTGAGTCTTCTAACCTCTAAATTTACTTTTCATTATTTCTTAAATTTATTTTAATTTTTTGTGTCTGAGTGCTGCATATGTGTATATATGTGGAAGCCAGAAGAGGGTGTTGGATCTCTTGAAATAGGAATTAAAGATGGCTGTGAGCTTCCGTATGGGTGCTGGGGATCAAACCCTGGTCCCCTGCAAGAGTATTGAGTGCTCTTAACCGCTGAGCCACCTTGACAGCCTTCCAAAGAATAGTTTTTATTTCTAAGCTGCCCTCGCTGCCTCTCCACCTGGTCTCTTTTCTCTCCCTGAGAGTCTCCACTTCTCCTTTTCTAACGCAAATTCCATTGGAGAAACATCTAAATTTAAATGTTCAGAATTTATTCTATGTCAACCAATGCTCAATAAAGTGATCATAATAAATGTATCTGCCTTTGGGGCAATTCCCACAGTTATCCCAATTTTACAAATAACCACACACAACTTCAATGCCAGAATTCGCATGAAGTTTAACTGCAGCAAGCTCATTAAATGTGACCAAACTGCAACACTCCAGTATGTCTATATTTACTTACATATAGATATTGCATAGCCTTCATTAATATTGGTTCTTAACCTTTATCCTGACATTTGCAAAGCTGTCAGACCATGGAGGGGAAGCAACACGAAGAGGGAAAAAGTGGATTTTCTGAATACTTTTTAAAGGCCATGCACTTTACACATGCTAATATACTTTATTAGAGTAAATTAAACCCAAAGTGTCACAAGTGTTGCTTACAGAGAAATTCAGTTATTGCAGTTCAGTGTTGAATTAAACTGAGAACGGCGAGCTAGCGTACGACCTCATGGGCTCTGTGTAGGCTCCTGCTATGCGCCGTTCTCTGCTCTTGCCTAGTTGCTTTGGTTGACCGAGTGTTCAGTATTTAACAGACTATTTAACTACTTGATAAATCGGACAAACAAGCTTTTCTTGCTCTTTAGGGCATCCAATGGTAGCATCTCCTTTTTTCTATTTGTACAACTGTAAAACAAGCTTGGATTGAAGGATTCTGTGCTTCAAAAGTCAGTGGCCAGCCTCAACTGCTGAGTGCACATCTCGCTCAGACTCAAGGAGAGCTAGAGTGGTCCTCACACCTAACACAATGGCACCAGCTGTGTGCCAGGAAGAAGTGACCTCTTGGCGTTTTCTCTCCCCAGGTTCAACTTCTGCAGTTCCAACACCGTGAGGGAGGACGTCCTGCTCACCCTGGAGGCATATTAAGAGCTTGCTGACGGGATCACTGCATCTAGCTGCTAATAAAGTCTAGCAGCCAAGCAATCCGTTATGTCTCTTGTGTCTTTCGCTGTCAGTTCCCCTATGCACAGGGACACCCTTGTCATGTGGTGGTTAAAAATCCCAGATCTTCAGCTGGTGTGAATGGTTACATTCTGATGCATGCCATGTGGCAGTCATACTTGGGAACGTTACATACATGGCAACCACCACGGTGTTCACATAAGGTTACCAATGCTATTCTGATGCCTGCAGTCAGACTTCCAGGATCAAAGGATCTCCTCTTGGTTGGCCCACAGGGACATACTCAATCTAGCCTCTGTTCTCATTGTCTTTGTGATCTGTGCCTCCCCCTGATCAGACACCCCACGCGTGACAGCAGGACAGGCAGTGAGGAGGAGGCACAGGACACTCCCCGACTTGTCACCAGATATCCAACAGCAACAGAGCATGACATTCACCCTGCTCCTCCCAGAGTGAATCCACAGAGACAGTTGATGGCCCACTCTGTGTTGACATTTTCCCCAACATATGCCTTCTGCTTAAAAGAGTTTTGGGTTCTTTTTAAGTACTCTGTGCTGTTACACAGTTTCTAATTGGTTTTGCTAACAAAAATCTGTAGTCAGATATTAGGGGGTGAGAGCTGAAAGTTCAGAGAAGCAAGGCAGCCAGCCACTAGCTCTTACCTTAAAAAATCCTCAGACAGAAAGGGGTATCCTGTCTCCACAAGTCCTCAGACTCAATGCCTTGAGCTCCTGTCTCCTCTCTCCTTATATTCCTCTCTCTGCCCAGCCATATCCCTTCCTGTCTCCACCTTCCTAGTGCTGGGATTAAAGGCGTGTGACTCCCAAGGTCTGTGATTAAAGGTGTGAGTCATCACTGCCTATCTCAGCTTCTCTTTTAGATTGGATCAGTCTCATGCAGCTCAGGGTGGCTTTGATCTCACAGAGATATGTCTGCCTCTTCCTCCTGAGCGCTGGGATTAAAGGCACGCACCAACACCGCCTGGCCTCTCTGGCTAACTAGTGGCTCAGCTCCACACTCTGATCTTCAGGCAAACTTTATTTGTTAGATCACAAACAAAATATCACCACACCATGTGCCATTTACTCATTTAATTCGAATAATATCCTGGACGCTAACTCCATTTACCAGTGCCACTTTCAGATGGAGCAGAGCCAAGCTGTGTAACTCAGGGGTGATCCCTGGCCATTTTGTGGTGGACCTACTTTTCCCGAAGTCGTTTTGGAGGTCTCTTTGTTTTTGTGAAGTAAGGTTGGGTTTAGTGAAGAGATTTTCCTATAGGTGAAAGAGTTAAAAGAACAAAGGGGTTCTCAGAAAAAAGACAGGACACACCTGTAGCATGGATTAAAAAAAAAAACAGAAACAGATACTGGAGTTCAAGCTGAAGGATCAAAGAAGTAAAACAGCCAACTAGAGAGCTCTTACTTCTACAAAATCTTCAGACTGAAAAAAGAGCAAGTTCCTGTCTCATCTGCCTTATATTCCTCTCTAGAGCTGGGATTAAAGGTGTACATCACTGCCCAGCCTCTATGGCTAACTAGTGTGGCTGCTGGGATTGAAGGTGTGTGGTGTGGGACAGTTGTCTGCATTCTGTTAATTATATTTTAAATAAACACTGATTGGTCAGTAGCCAGGCAGGAAGTATAAGCGAGACAACCAGACAGGAAGTAGAGGCAGGTCAATGAGAACAGGAGAATTCTGGGAAGAGGAAAGCTTGGTCTGCAGTCTGTGACCCAGCCACAGAAGAAGCAAGATGTGACTGCCTCACTGAATAAGGTACCGAGTCACGTGGCTAGCATAGACAAGATTAATGGGCTAATAAAAGTTATAAGAGTTAATAAGAAGTCTGAGCTAATGGGCCAATCAGTTTATAACTAATATAGACCTCTGTGTGATTTCTTTGGGAACCGGGCAGGATAGAAACCCCCGACAACAGGTGTGTGCCACCACTGCCTGGCCTGTATGGATGACTAGTGTGGGTAGCTTTGCCCTCTGATCTTCAGGCAAATTTTATTTATTAAAACACAAATAAAATATCACTACACACACTCATGAATAAATCAACTGTGGTTCAACCTCCTTAACTGAGAATCATGGGCCATTGTTTTTAGGGTAGTCACATACAGAAGTATTACAAAGAGTTGCTAAGGAATTCGAGCGAGATCACGGGTAGAGTGACTCCTGGGGGTGTCTGGGGGTGTTTCACAAGATCACAGCTGGCAAGGTAAGTTTGAATTACAGGGATGCGAGAACATGGGGTATCTTTACTATGAACAGTGTTATATGCTTTTAAAATATTTATTCTTTTAAGAGTATGCATGCGTGTACTGAAGTGTACAGATGTGCACCACATGCATGCAGTGCCCATGGGAGCCAGAAGAGGGCATTGGATCCCTCGGAATTAGAGTTACAGATCATTGTAAGACACCCAACGTGGGTGCTGGGAACTGAGACCCCTGTTCTCCGGGACAGCAGCAAGTGCTCCGACCTGCTGAGTCATCGCTCCAGCCTAAGGCTAAACCTCTGTATTAATATTTCAATTAAAAATCTTTAAAGTTATTAAGAATAAAAGTTCTGTGTGAGACTCTCAGATGAAGTCTGGGAAGAGCAATGGGGCCCCATCCAAGGTCAAATTTTTCTGGGCCTGCAGGCAAATACATTGTTATTTTAATATAAAATGTCTAAATATGAGAGGAATATGAACTCTGGGTCACAGCCTTTACAGCAAAGGTTAACTGTGCTGGAATTCCTGGCTCCAGGGTGAGGGATCCTTTCCTCCCACATCCCACAATTCCCCAGTCTTCAATGCTGCTTCAGTGCCCCCCTTTAGGACTTTGTTACAGAAGGCTGAACGATTTCCTTTTGTAATTTCTTTGATGCTGAACAGGAACACAGATCCTACTGATCAAAGTCTAGCACAGCAGAATAGTACCGGCTCTCTCGTCAGCAACCCTCGGGTGAGGAAAGTGGAGAATTATACTCCTTGAGCCCTAAAAGTAATTAAATAACTAGGGAAGAAAGTGTCTTTAAAGCTGCTGGTGAAAAGTAAGAACAAACCAAACCCCCAAAGCAGCAGAAAATATAAAAATCAGGCCTTGCTTTTCCCACAGCTGACGGGCCTCTCCCTGAGAATGATAAACTAGACAGATTTCAACGGAGAAACAAACTTAAGCTATCGCGTTGCTGTTACCGACGAAAACTTGGCTTTTTGCTGTTCCTTTACTGGAAAAGAACTTGCCTTCCAGGGAGGCTCAGTAATCAGTAGCTCTGTCTCACAGTAAATGACTGAGTGTTTTCAGAAAGGACAGGCAAACATTGACAGCTGATGCCAGTTGTGAAGGTCTAAGAAAATGATTTAAGGCGTGGAAACGCTTTGCTGTCCATCAGTGGAGTTCCCAAGAGTTGTTTTAATCTGGCCTTGGTCACAAGCACTGGGACACTAAAGCTTTTTAAAAATATAATTACCATCGTCACAGGACAAAAATTCTCAACTTTCCTTTGGTTGTTTTATAAACACAGACGTGCTTCTCACTACACCGAAACACCTCTGCCCAGCCTGTATCTATGCAGCCTCTGTCCGAGAGGAAAGAACGTTCGCCTCTACCCCAGAACCATCTTCTGGGTCCTCAAACTCCTCTTTCCATGTCCTCTTTCCTGCCAGAAACTGATGAATGTTCTTTCTTCTTCATGTTGATAACTTCTCTGGCTTCATTTGTGCTACGACTCAAAGGCATGAGCCTAGTCAAATTGCTTACAGACACTCAGTAAGTGTTCTTTCTACTATGATTTCAGTGCAGAATACAGACAGTGGTCATGCTAACACTCATAAACTTTTATCTCTTCTGTCAGCACTCAAGGATCCATGCCTTCGAGCCATCTGTCACCGGTCAAAGGCTCCTTCCTCCCCTCCTGTTGTCTATGTTCTTTGTCTCCCCAACTTCCCAGGCAAAGAGACAGCCTGAACGTTGCAGGTGAAGACCCCACCACCAAGATCTCCTTAGCTTTCCCTCCTGTCCCCAGTGTATATCTATCCCAGCAGATTCTCACTCGGTTGTCAGACACCATCCAGAAACAACTTCGGTCTTGTAGCTGCTCCAAATGGGCTCATCTCACTAATTCCAGTTGTTCCCACAAACCAACCAGACAGGAGTTTGCTGAAAGTCAGTGTGACTTGGCTAGTCCAGCCAAGAGGAGGATAACTGTCCTGCAAACTACAGCCTCCAGGGGCCACCTGCAAAGTCCTTTGGTCTCCCTTGGGCCCCCCGGGCTCCTACCTCTCTCAGCTGACTGATCTCTATTCTTCCCATGATAATGTGATTGTTCCCTGACTCTTCGGGTACATTGAGGGGAAATTACCTATGATCACTAAAGCAGATGCTTCTAAGAGAGTTTTGTCAAGCCTGTTACCGTCGACGGCCTGCCTTACCACCGACCCACCACTACCCGCACTTTGACTCACATTCTGGCCTTCCTGGCCTCCATGACCGTGTCCCTATCCATGAAGGGAGCTGGGAGACAGAGAGTATGTTCTCCTAATCATCGTCAAGAGGCTGGACTGTTGGGTCCAAAGGGAAAGCCCCAGCACTCCAACATAGGGTGGGCCACGGACTTGGTCCAAAATGGTGGTCTTGGCTCAATTCAAGTAGGACTATAGGATTGCTGGTGGAGAGACAAAATCTCACTGTTGCCTCTCCTCGGGAACCTGCTCCTCCTCTTCTCTTTGCTCTGGGAGAGATAACCCTGGCCCTTGCCAATCTGCCCCTTTCCTCTCTCCCCTGAGAGGTAGCCTTATCAGCTTTGGTCTTTCCCAAAGGCCTCTGGCTATTCTGCCTCTCCTATCCATGATAAAAACCTTCTTCTCGCCGGCAGATGTGTTAGTGGTTCTCTGGGTCCTTGCTTACATGGACAACTAAAGAGCACCACAGCAATCAATGAAACTAAGACTAACAGAGCAATAGTCATAATTGAAGCCAGGGTTTGAGTGACACTTTCTATGATACAGCTGTGCTTAGCTGGAGGACCTAGGACGTCAGACACCACAGTCACCAAACCTGGACCTAGGACAACAGCTCCTGAGTCCATTGTTTCATGCCAACGAAAATTAGCGCTGTGGACAGTCGTGGGAGCAAGCAAAGCAGAAGCAAGCTATATTAAAAAGTATCGCAGAAAAGGGAAAATCTGAGGCAAGATGAGGAACTGAGGAAAAGCAAAACTCCCAGGGTGCGGGTGGGGCTTTCAAGAGAAGAAAGAAACCGTTGAATGCTGTTGTCTAGGAGTTCATATGGCATGGCAGAAACTGGATGGAAGCGGACGTAACTATGAGATTGGTTGTCTTAACTATTGTTGGCCAAGCCAGTGGGGGTCCCACACACCTTATGTATGTATCTCTGGCCCAACCTAGTCAGGGGTGTTGAAGATCACCCTCTGTCCACCTCTGACTCCTGTTTTGTTAGCTGTTGGCCTGTGGGTTAGCTGTTTGTCACTTGCCAGGTGGGTGTTCTACCCTCTCATCTCGCATGTGTCTATGCTAAGACCGCTTCATTAACACATTTATTATTGTGTTAATTGTTGACATTTATTGTCACGTGTCTAAGAAATAGATACAATTGTTTCTTCCTGGTTAACTCCTTGTCTGTGGTACGGTCTGGGGTCTTAGCCCTAAAATAGGAGGAGGCTTTCTTAGAAGCTACCTGCTACAATTAGTTGAGTTAGGAGCAAGACTATGCAAAAAAAAAAAAAAAGTGTACAGAATACCCTCACCAGGAGGGTCTCAGCACAGCACACCCTTGCCAGGATGGGTCTCATGGGAGTTTGCCAGCTGCCCTGCTGACCCTGGCCTTGTTTCTCAGGGTTTCTGTTTGTCTCTATCAGGCCTGCTTGGCTATCTTACACCCAAGAGCAAACTCCAGATTTCCCATCCTTAGCGTTCCCAGCCCCTCCAGTTTCCCCTAGCTTTCCCTCAGCACTGACACCTGTTCTCACTACAGCACCAGTAAACAACTTGAAGGTTTCACATGGGCCCCTTTCCCCTACCACCTGCAGAGAGACAGCTTATGCCTCGGAATAAAATTGACCTTCAGAAAAGAGAAATAAGATTGACAAACTCCTGGCCAAACTAATAAAAAGAAAAAGAAGACCCAAATTAGTAAGATTATAGATGAAAAATGGGAAGTTGCTACAGATTCAAATGAAATCTAGAGGATCTTAGGGAATTATGTAGAAAATTATATTTCCCCAAATCTAAAAATTTTAGAAGAAATAGAAATTCCTAGATACATATGACCTACTAAAATTAAATCAAAGAGTTTTAAACAGCTTAAGTAGACCAGGAATGAGCAAAAACACAGAAGCAGGAACAGTCTCCACACAAAGAAAATCAAGGCAGATAAACTGCTGAATTCTACCAACACCACACACATACACCACACACACCACACATAAGACATCACACACACACTATAAATTGAGAATTTCACACATTGTAATTCACGCTCCTCCCCAGCTCATCCCAGCTCCTCCCCCACTTTCATACCCACCTAACTTTTGGTACTCATCTAACCCAGCTAGTCCTGGCTGTAGAATCTTGGGTGTGTGGCCATCCACTAAAGCGTGTTTCACCTACCAAGAACCACATCCTTAAAGAAAACCAACCCTCCCTCTTCCCACAGCTGTCAGTTATCAATAGTTCCTCAGCGAGGCATAGGAGTTCATGACCACAAGCTAACACCAACACTTCTCAAACTGTTCAACAAAATAGGAAGAGATGAAAACTATGACACTCATTGATGAAGCCACCATGACCGACACCAAAGCCAGATAAAGACCCAGCAGAAATAGAAAACTATAGGTTAAAATCCCTGATGAATACATATGCAAAGATCCTCTATAAACTTGAAAATTGTTTTCAAAGAGTTCATGAATGCTTGGTATCTTGTCATAGGCCTATAATTCTAGCAGACCTAGGAGGAGGAATCACTATGAGTTTAAGACCAGTTTGAAGAGTAGTAAAATTCTGTCTCAGCAATATAAATAAATAAATAACATATTAAAAGAAGATGTACTTCATAAACAAGTTGGTTTCATCTTTAGGTAATACAATGTTTGTTCAAAATATGCAAATAAAAATAATACAATACAAACTTAAGTACATAAATCACATAATCATCTCAACAGATGCAGGATTTTGACAAAGTTCAATATCTGATAAAAAAAAACAAAAAAAAAACAAAGCCCACGAGAAACTAGAACCAGAAAGGCCATATTTTGCCACCTAAAGGCTGCCTTCAACACTGTAGTCAACTTTGTGTTGATGAAGAGAACCTGCAAGCACTGCCATTTCCCCTCTCTGCCT